>NW_020173215.1:11906279-12092774 GCF_003031525.2 Neophocaena asiaeorientalis asiaeorientalis
TCTTAGCTCTCTCCTTCTGTCTCAGTGTTTTTAATATATATATATATATATATATATATATATATATATATATATGCATTGAAATAAATGTCATCACCCACTAGATTTTAAAATTCTCAACATCCTCTCCCCCCACACACAAATTGTAACTATGTGAGGTGATGGATGTTTTAACTAACCTTATTGTGATAATCATTTTGGAATATATATTTCTATTAAATCATTATACTGTACACCTTAAATTTGCACAATGTTATATGTTAATTATATTTCAATATAGCTGAAAAGAGAAAGAGACCACAGAAACTGACCATAGAGAAATCCTTAATAAATCTCCAAAAGAAAACAGTACAGATGACATTGATTTCAATGCAATAAAACTAGAAATTAAAGGCAACATGGGAAAACAATAAATAAGTAAAGAAAGAAAGAAAAATAAATCCTTACAATGGAATTTAGAGTACAAGGGTGAGAAGTGAGGGGGTTCTTATTAAAAAGGCATCGTTTCTCACTACTGGAAACACAGGTCATAAGAATATTTTAAGGCATGCCTCTGCCTAACATGGGCAAAAAAAACAGGGAAAAAATATTGTATTGATTTACATTATTTGATCACATCATTATGTTTGATAAAATGTGCTTGATTTGCTAAAGTGTCCATTATATGTGTTCATGATGCAAAATCTAATTTTAAATTCTGTTGTATTAAATCTCTAGATCACTGTAGGATCCTGGAAATAGTGACAAATATGATTTCTTTATATAGCAGTCAACATTAAGAAATAGTTCACATAAATGTGAAGTATAAATTAAAGACTCAATAACAGGTGCTGTAAATTACTCCAGAAAATGGAAATAAAAAGCATAGAAATTGGTTTGTATTTATTATTTTCATGCACCAGTGTATTCACTTTTATGTTACATCTGATAATTTAAATGCTAGTTTCTGGTTTGATTTAAACGAGTGGGAATTTCCCTAAGCAATTCATTGTGAAATTATAAGGTTTATTTAAAATCACATTCCTATCTGAACTAATACTCTGTATTATAGACAGAGAATATAGTAATATGTTATCTGCAATGAATAACATTTGCAAGTTAGACCTCACTAAATGTGGCCATCTTTGCTTTTTTCATCTCCCTGATTAATTCAGTGCAACTTGTGGAACCTAAACAAGAATCTTAGAAAATAGTAATAAGTGGTTGGTTTGGTATGAGATTAGTGAGTGACATTCTATGAAATACTTTCTACTCTTGCATGATGAAACTTTGACTTCAGTTTGAATTATAACATGAAGAGGATTTCAAGACTAATACTTTAAAGTAAAAGAAAAATCACCTGGATTATTTATATTATTCAAATTCAACAGATAAATTCAACTGTTGACTTTGCTTACTTTAATTTCTTGCTTCACATAAGCAATCTATTTTCTACTTCTTAGGAGTAATTTATTCATTTCAGATGTTGAAGCACTATAGAAACATAATATAGTGGTAGGTAGTTTTTTAATTATGCTCTTATTTCCAATATAGACTATAAGTGTCCAAAATGATCACTCACTTGAGAATTAGAACTTTTTCATTTTCTTTGCCTGTCTGTATTCTTATATTTGGTTTTTGACCCATGGAATGAGCATGGTGCACTTCAGGAAGACCAGGCCCAATCAATGATACTGAAATTACAATAAAGCTGTAGGGTTAGCATGATAAAGAAATTCTGTACTACATCAGGTGCACTCTCTCTGCTCTTGCTATCACACCTACTCCTTCTCTTACATTGTTTACTATATAAGACTTTGGAATATAGTCAGCTTATGGGATTCAGCAGGAAGGATGTGAGGCAGTCTTATTATTGGATACACATGCACACCATCATCCTATGTGGATCTACTCTTCATCATTACCAATACCACCTTGGTCCACCGTTCACCTGAACTTCTGTGTAGCTTTCAAAGTATCTTGTCTGTTCTTCCCTCAGACCCATTCACTGATTCTCCTCATAGAAGCTAAATGTATCTTTTAAAAAATAAATCAGATTATGTCTTTTATGCATAAAATCTTCCACTGTCTCTAATTATACTCAGAATAAAATCCAAACTTCTTCCCCAGGTACCAGGCCCTATAGAACTAGACTTCTGTCTAACTCTTCAAGCTTGTTTTGAAACCCCTCCTCCTTGCTCATTACTCCCTAACCATCCTGGCCTTTTTCTTGTTCACTGAGTATCACAAACTTCTTTTCATATTAGGCTTTGGGCTTTTTATCCCTTCTGCCTCAAACATCCACCCTAGAATATTGCATGCCTTGCTCTCTTTCTTTTCAGGTCTGAGCACAATTGTCCCACCCTCAGCAAGTAACCTCAGACATTCTATTGTATCACCTTGTTGTGTGTGTTTTTAAAGAGTACTTAAAAGTTCCTGGAAATGTTTTATTCATTTTTTATGATTATATTCTTTATCAGCTCACTAGAATATAAATTCCAGGAGAGAGGAGACATAATTTTTCTTTCCTGCTACACTATCTCCTTAGCCTACTAGATCAAAATATATTGAAAGAAAGATTAAACTGAGAAATAGAGGTATTCCCCAGTTTTATTCTTCCACGTTGTAATTTTTTGCTTCCACGTTGTAAGGGAACTAGTTATAAGTGTCCTTCTCTCAGTGGTGTTATTCCTGTTCTTACCAATGGCCAAACTATTTATTTGTAAGTATGGAGTATATTCTCCAGGTGAGACAGTGACTGAATTCAAATGAGAAAAAGCTGAGAACAAAAATGAACCTTACCCTCTACCAGTTTGGAAACAAAAATTGAATCATCCGAGAAACTTAGTCAATGAGACGAGAGTATACTGTTTAAGACTGGATTCCAGAATTAAACTGTCTGGGTTTACATCCTGACTAAGCTATTTACTAGTGCTATTATTCTGAACCTATTATTACCATCTTCTCTGCATGCTTATTCCTTTGTACATTTGGGTACATTTCTCTGCATGTTTATTCCTTTGTACATTTGGGTGACACTATGGTATCTAACTCATAGAGTGGTTATAATAAAATGAAATACCATATGTCAAACTCTTAGAACAAGGTCTGAAGAGTTCATTAAAGCTTAGCTATTATTGCTTTGCTACCCGATGTTAGCCCTACAATCTGGGCTGTGAACAGCTAAGTTGAAAAGATCATGCAGAGCAGAAACAGTGATAGCTACTAGCTCAGTAGCTCAACACAGAAGTCCAGCTGTACAATGGAGGAAAACCCCATTCTCAAGTACCAATACGCTTAGATAGAATTTTATCTCATATCCATTAAGAGTAAGTACACAGCTCTTCAGAGTGTCAGTGTGTGTTAGCTTGGTTTGTCAATGAGCAGATCAGGGTTAAGGATTTGATTATTGGTAGATTATTTGGCACGTGCAGGAATTTCCAGCACGGAGTGGAGAGTAATATAGGGAAGGGAAGGTAACCAATAAAGGACACACTTATAATTCAACTAAAATGGAGGCCAATGGAGATCACTCTCACAGAGAAATTCTGAGACTTTGTGTAAAATATCTCAGAAATATATCCCTGAAAAAGATGAGGGGGCGGGGGTATTTATACTCATTGCCTGAAGGCTACTCTGGGGGAAATGTTCATTTCCTGGCATTAAAGCTCTTACCACGGGGGAGTCAGAGTAGCTTTATATGGCTCCAAGGGAAAAAAAGAAAAGAGAAAGACATCCCTCAGACCATAGATGCAGATAGCAGTGGGAGTAATTTGCTGTAGGACAAGGAAAGGTTCAAGGAATATGGACAGGCAGTATGTGCAGATCTGCTACAGAGAAGTAGACAAGCACGTGTGGTCAGAGCTGGGTTCCAAAGGATCCACTTAATGGCTCCAAAGGACCTGCCCTGGGAGAGGTTTCCAGCGACCTTTTGCCACAGTATAAATGTTGAACTGGAATGGGGCTTTCCCTTCTAAGCACTGGGAAACTGGCCTTAGGTACCTTGACAGGAATCTCTCTGACTACAGTTTTTGGGAACTAGAAGTTCATTAGCAGGTCTCATTCAAGCCAGGACAAAAGCATTCATGCCTTTTGGAGCCAACACTTGCCTCCAAAGTACCTGTATTAGTATGCTCAGGCTGCTATAACAAAATACCACAGATTGGGTGGCTTAAACAATAGACATTTATTTCTCACACTTCTGGAGACTGGGAAGTCCATCATCAAATTCAGCCACTTTAGTTGAGGTAAGGGTCCTTTTCCTGGCTTGCAGGCAGCCACCTTCTTGCTGTGTCCTCACCTGGCAGAAAGAGATCAATCTTTCACTCTTCCTTTCTTATAAAGCCACAAATTCCATCACGAGGACCTTACCCTCATGACTCCATCTAACCTTAATTACCTCCCAAAGGCCCCATCTCCAAATACAGTCACATTGGGGGTTAAGGTTTCAATATATTGGGGAATATAAATCAGTCCATAGAAGTACCTGAGAGAGAATGTACTCTCGTTAACTATTCCATCATTAGCTGATGAGACCTTGTTCACTTGCAGCCCATTTGTATCTCTTCACACAGCAAGGGCATTGGTGGTGTTGAGGATCTTATTGCATACAAGTGGCTCATTGCTGTCTCATAACTAAGTATGCAGGGACATCTTAAAATAATCACCCATTCAATTGTGTACCAAGAAATAAATTCTTATGCACAGTGATTCGGTTAAATAAATCTCTATTAACACTTCAATGTTTTCCTTTTGTAATAATATCTCTGACTTATCATCTAAATTGATTCTTTGTGTTCTTTATTACTATTTTTGTAGCGTGTTGCTTTATTAACTTTATTTGACATTTGTTTGTTGCTTCATATAATACTTTTGTTTAGTTTCCAGTGACATTAAATCTATAAGCAGAATATTAATTAACAAATGTGGGCTGTAAAGAGTTCCAACACCATCACAGGCAACCAAAATCCATGTGCAGGTGTTTAAAAGGTGGCAGATTGTCATAACTGAGATAACGTTTGTGGTCTAAATATATGCTAAAACAACTGCAAAAAAGTTGAACTTTCTTTGAAAAAAGTATTTATAAAATTTTCAGCAGCATTGAAATTATTTGTCTATGTAAGTATATATGAATTTAATTCTTCACAAAGGTTTGAATTAAAGAGAACTTTTTTTTACTCTAGGAACATTAGAATTCTTTATATTTATAACATAAATGTGATAGGTTGATGTGTCTTAGGCTTCATCTTTTTAGGGACACCACCTTTTCTTTAGACATTCATCTGTTGATAGATATCTGGGTTGTTTCCACACCTTGGCTATTTTGAATAGTGCTGCAATAAAGAAAAGCAATCCAGGACTGCTTTTCTCTTTTCCTTTTAACAGCTTTTCTCTTTTCCTTTTAACAGCTATGATTAGATGTTTATTTGAGAGTGGAACCAGAGAATTCTTTCTCTTAGACTATTTATCTTGGATGCAAGAATCTTTTATTTTTTATTTTTTTCATAGGCAGTGGCACACTTAAGGAAATCCCATTTGCTTTCACTAGAAGATAAATTGATTTAAGTAGGACTTTTTCTACCAGGACTATTCTCTAAATATCTAATTAGGAAAAAGTCATGAATCCATGTCACAACAAAACTTTTGTTTGTTTAAAAATTCCTATTGTAAACAAAACGAAATTATGGTCTGCTTTGGTGGGTCTTAAGCCATCATTCTTAAAGGATGAGGCATATTTAGATATAGGTTTTGAAGTAAAATGAGGGATTACTTCGTACTACAAAGTGATATTTTTAAATTCAACCTCAACGTCCAATGAGACAATTATTTTTTTGTCTCAGGGAAAAAAATTCAGCAAGAAAATCATATATGCCTATAGCAAAATCCTGAAATTTTTACTAGATGCCTGCTTTCCGGGAAGTTTTGTGGGTTGCTGCATGAGAGGCTGACAGACACTAATAACTTCATGTCAATCAGACACTCCCTTGGAGACTCTTGACACCTTTGGGAGCCAAAAACTACCTCACAGGCTGAACAGCTGAGGACTAAAGGAACGTCCATGACCATTACCAGAGGCTATCCTCCAGGTTCCCATGGTTGTCAAACTATCGTTGTGATGTAAAGGCACCTGGCCATGTTTCCTGTTCTCTCTAAGCACCAGAGAGAAAGTGCTGGAATGTGTACACATGTGCAGGAGTGTAGAGTGGGGATTTTAAAAAAAGGAAAATGTAGAATAGTTGTTCAAATTACTACACCCCCTTGTGACTTAGGGGGAAACTTTCTCAGGTTTCAAAACACTGAGATATCTTAAATTTCAAATTTTAAATTCAGATATTTGTATAAGATTTTAATGGGAACCATAAACTCAATTATCTATATTTCATATATAGTTCAATTTTAGCCATTTTTACTGATACAGTAACTTTCGTATGTATGAATATTAATATGGATGTATTATAGTTTATATTTTACACACAGACATGGCATTATGGATCCTCCTATTTTGATATTGAGATAGTATGCCTATATACACATGGAGTGATTTTCTATGTAAGTTAACTCTTCTTAATGAAAAATCACTTATATAGGAAAGTAACTGTTCAGAACACAAATGAAAAGCAGGGAACTGCAAAACAGTTTTCTGAGTAGATGACATAGGAAAGACCCTGACTTATTGATTGATTGGTTGATTAATAGATGTGAGTAGATGTGATTGGTTTAACAAAAAATAACCTAACACCTTTTATATTCCAGCCCTTTTGTTATGGATTCAGGTAGTTTCCCCTCTAACTGAAAAGACAAATAATTAAATAATTAACTATATTCCTATATGATTAGTGCCATAATGAATGTATGATTCAAGTATAAATATTTGAAATAAGTCTATTAAGTGAAGTGCTCTCCAAACAGACTATATATTATATAGAAGTTTGAAGGACAGAGAAATGGACTGAAGAAATTAATTTTCTGAGTCTGCTGTGCAACAGTCACTATTTAAAAAATGGTACAATCATTTCCAGAAAGTGTTATCCCATACTTATCTCAAAAATACTGGAAATAAAATACTTGTCTCTTCAAGCTTGGGGCAGTGAATTATAATTTCTATTCATAGCAATGTGTAAATATTTAAAATATATATAATTTTTAAAGATACAGAAACATATCCATTTTATAAAACTTGGGATAAGAAATAGCTATTTCCAACTTGGTTTTTTGTTTTTTGTTTTTTTGCGGTACGCGGGCCTCTCACTGCTGTGGCCTCTCCCGTTGCGGAGCATAGGCTCCGGACGCGCAGGCTCAGTGGCCATGGCTCACGGGCCCAGCCGCTCCGCAGCATGTGGGATCGTCCCGGACCGGGGCACGAACCCGCATCCCGTGCATCGGCAGGCGGACTCTCAACCACTGCGCCACCAGGGAAGCCCTCAACTTGTTTTTTAATGGCTCCCTTATTTAAAGAAGGTAAACTAGGTAGGTATATAATGACTAATAATTATACTCCTGAAGCAGTTCAAATATTCAGTTATAGTTTCACAAACATCAGTGAAGCCCATACTGTATACCATGCAGTGTACCAGGGACCAAACACCTGGTGATAAACAAAAGTGAGCAAAACAGACAAAACCCTTGTCTTTATCAGATTTACATTGGGATTTAGGGTGACATAAAAAATTTTAAGTGCAGTGTATTTTAATAATAATAATAATGGTAATAGCAGCCAATACTCATATAGCTCTTGATACAGGATAGATACTTTATGTGCTGTATGTAAATGAACTCTAATATTGTTGGTCAGAGATGGTAAATGCTATGGAGAAACATCTGACAGGGCAAAGAGAAAGGAAGTGTCCATGTTAGCGATGTCCTCTGAAAAAAAAAGAGGATGGCCAGGGAGGTTCTCACTGAGAAGGAGACTTTTGACCATGCTGATATCTGGGAATTTTCTAAGCAAAACTTCCAGACATACATCTGCATAGTCAAATACCTGGTGTTTTCATGGAACATCAACAAAGGCTTGGCTGGAAAAAAGGGAGAGGAGTCAGAGAGAACATAAGAGAAAAAAGTGGAGTAATGGGCTTAGAACATGTACAGATTTATGTGGCATTAGCAGAACTGTGACATTATGTACAACATAGCAGGGCATTATTGAGAGTTTTTTTCAGGAAAGTGTCATGGAAGTTCTCTTCTGATCAACTTCTGTTTTCTCAATGAAACTGGACGAGACTTCATCAGATAAGAGTGAGAATGGAAGCGTTAAAAATTTAAGGAGGGAGAGGAAGTTACAAAGCAACTGTCTTAAGAGTGTGAGAAGTAAACAAATGGAAAATGCACTGAAGTTAATTGTAGGAATAAGCGTCTACTAGAGATATTGCTAAGTAATTAAAAGGGAGTGCAGTCAGCATAAATAAAGTGAAAACCAGTCAGGTGCAGAGTAGAAGATAGGATTTAACCAAATTGTTTTGTATTTGTTTTCATCTTTTTCCAGCAAAGTATGGTGAAGTCAGAAAGAGCAAAGGAATTGAGGGAGGACAAATGATTGATTATATTGAGGGGCTGGGATCTAATATGATTAAGCAAGGAAATGAGGACATTGGTATTCTCTAGCTTGTGCTTTGACATACTGATGTTGTCTTCTAAACATATCTACATGAAATAAATCCTTCTTACAGTATCTCTCACCAAGACTCAAGATATTATACAGAAGTTACACCATAATTTTAAGGAAACCCCGAAAGTATAGTTTAAAATATACTGTGCTTATACTTATTTTTAAGAGAACCATATAACCTAAACCCAGAGAAGTTATAAAACCTGCAATTTGTTTGTAAAACTGTAGAAAGTTCATTGTATATATCCAGTTGATATTAAAGAAACTTTTATTAATAAGTCTCTGAGTGAACAGATCTATTTTTCTTGAAGATTCAGAGACATTTCATCAACATTTTTCTCAACAAAAATTTGATCTGTGACACCTACATCAAAAAGTTTTTCTGTCTGGTTTGACATTTATTTTATATTTCTTATATTCTCCTGTATATCTATGCTTTACTTGTGTACAGAGAACCTATTTTACTAAAGTCTGTACTCAGATTCTCTCTTTGTTCCTTGCCTCTATAGAGCTGAGTCAAGTTTGGAACATTTGTTGACATCAAAGCAAACAGCACTTGCCTAACTTCAAAAGCAGTCCTAAGTCTGAATCAATAGGTACTAGTATCAGAGCAAAGCATAAAAAATGAGCAGAAATTTAATAATTTTACACCAGATTTTGAGGCATCGTTATGGATACTTGAGAATATGCTTCATTATTAGAATAGTTAGTAAAGTATCCCAAAAGATTTGTACAGGATTATTCCCCACCATTAATTATGTCCTATCACTACCACAGAAGGTGATGGAGATTCTTTTCTTTCCTTTAATCCTCTCCAGCACCCATCATTCATGATATGTTATCAAACCATATTCACATGCAGAAGGTGGTTAGAGATACTTTGATATAACTCCATAGTTTACTGATTCCTGGTTAACTTGATATTACCAAAACGATTTGAGTTGACACTTTTTCATTTGCATTTTGTTCATACTATAGACTGATCCATACTAAGTAATCTAATTTGCTTGTCTCCAAATTCGATTTTGTTACTTTATTCAGTGTCAGTTTGCCAACACATATTAGTATCTGCCTATTCAATGTTATTGGTTTCATTTAACATTTTTATGCCCCATTTCCTTAGCAAGTTTTTGTTCTGCTCAGAGAATTTCTCTTAAATGATGTAAAATACATTCTGGCCAATTATACTCCCTTCTAGATATTCCACTAATCTTCCTCAACTCATAATAATCTTGGCCCCTCCGTTTCTCTAAATATCCTCTTTTTCCCTCCTCATGCTCACTAGATGAATGACTTTTGCTTGTGTGCCATGTTACTAATGCTCAGTTAATTACTAGGCTGAAGGTGGGGAGATCAAAATTTACTAGTCTTCTTTGCTATAGAGAATATTTCAATACATAATAAAGAGTTGAACATAGAATATTGCTTCAGAACAGTGTTTACATTCACTAAAATAAGGATTTCCTCTTTCCATAGGCTAAATTGAAAATAATATCAGCTAAAAATTAAATATATAATTATTGTCTATTGTAACCTTGATTAACAAATAAATATATTTGAGTAATTTACAAGAAAGTAAATGATATTGTGCAGAATTTCAACACATAATTCAATGTTTTACCTTGCCTTGTTTGCTCACATCTAATATAAATGCCATCATTCTTATTGTTTGTGATTAAATTTAATAGCACAATAAAAGTTCATGAGGGAACATCTCAAAACAAATATTTCATTGGATTTTAACCCAATCCATCAATTGTAAAAAACAAACACACACTGACAGTACTGCAGCCTAGATGATCTTTTATAAGCAATGGAGTTATGAGCTATCTTCTACCTATTTATGACACTTCATGAAAATGTATTTGTTTTCTCTGGTGTAATAGTACTAAAGTACATGGTCGTATGCCTTGGGTACAATTCTATTTTTTTAATTTGGGAAAGAATCATGAAGTAATGGGAAAATATTGATTTGGAAAGAAAGTTCCATTACAGTAAGTCCCCTACATGCAAAAGAGTTCCATTCCAGGAGCGCGTTCGTAAGTTCAATTTGTTCGTAAGTCCAAAAAAGTCAGCCTAGGTACCCAACTAACACAATCGGCTATATAGTACTGTACTGTACTGTACTGTATAAACCTAGTGTAATAGGTTTATAATACTTTTCACACAAATAATTCATAAAAAACAAACAAAAAAATAAAGAAAACACTTTTAATTGTACAGTACAGTACCTTGAAAAGTGCAGTAGTATGAGCTACATCACCACTGCTTTTATGCTTGCTTCCATACATCCTGGGCTTGAAATAAAGATACTATACTACTGTACTCTATGCAGTACTATACAATAAAGTACACAAAAGTGTAACAACCTGTAGAGGATGCACGCACGTGACGATGTACGCCAGACACATGAACTAACTTACGTGTTTGGACGTGCCGATGCACGTTCGCATCTTTGAAAATTCGCAATTGGAAGGTTCGTATTTGGGGACTTACTGTATTTCTATAGAAACTGTTGTTTTTTTTTTAACTGAGTATTGTTCTTCTGTTTCTCATATGCATGTTCCTGAGGCAACAGGAAAGATATAAAATGCCCCATACTATTGGGCAGTAACTTCCCACTACGTATTAACTTCCTATTGCTGCTATAGCAAACTAGCAAAAACTTAGTGGCTTAAAACAACACAAATCCTATAAGATTAGAAGTCTGATAGAGTTCATGCTAGGCTAAAACTAAGGTATCAACAGGGTTACGTTCTTTTCTGGAGAGACTGGAAACATTCTATTTTCTTGCCTTTTCTAGCATCTAGAGGCCACTTTTCTCCCTTGGCTCACAGCTCCCTTCTGTCTTCAACGTCAGCAAGGTTGCATCTCTCTGACCATTCTTCCCTTGTCCTATGTTCCTCCGACCACAGTAAAAAATGTTCTCAGCTTTTAAGAACCCATGTGATTAATTAAAAACACTTGAATAATGCAGGATAATCTCCCTTCTCAAATTCCTTGATTTACATACTTCTGCAAAGTCACTTTTGCCATGTACCATAACATACTCACAGGTTTGGGTGATGGAGACGTGAACCTCTTTTGTGGGCAACTTTTCTGCATACTCCACACTGTATATAAGAAAGACATGCTGATATCAGCATCAGATTTACCAACAAATTAGCAGAAATGAAAAGTTTTAAATCATAATGTGTGTTTCCTTAAGAAGTATATAACTTAAAGGAACTCAATAGATGATTACTTTATAATCAAATAAGCCCTTTTATTTCTCAAGACAAAAGGCAAATAGGGAATGTGAATTACCTTCTATAATATTGAAGGGAAAATGACTGTCTCTTTCTCTTTCCCTCCCTTCCTTCCTTCCTTTCTTTCTCCCTCCCTCCTTCCCTCCTTCCCCTTTCCTCATACAGAAATAATAATACATGTGTGTTCGAAATTTAAGGAAAAGTATTTTTGTTGTTTCATAATTCATGACAATTTCTTACAAATTTTATTAATTTAACATAAAGTTAGCTAATTTCAACTTTATTTTTTTCCCTGAATGCATGTGATCCTATCGATTCTTATTTGTCTACCTGACAAAATGTGAAGACTTGTGCCTATTAAAGTGTTATATTTTAAACACATAGGTTTACAGAATAGCTAAAATGCCATAAAACTGCTTTCCATATAACATGTTTTAGCATGTCCCATTGAGGCCAGAAAGAAAGGTTCATGCTGTCATGATTTAAACTGACTTGAACAAAATATGTATCTTTTATTCCTTTAAGTATTATAAAATCACAATAATTATTGAGAATATCAGGGTCATAGGAGAAGGTCAGCTATAAAAATAGATAAAATGATCTTTGAATATTGATTGTTCAATTATGATACACTAGTTCAGTAGGTTTTTTTCCCTTCTTTGACATACCTTCTTTGCACCATTCATTCAGCTAATGAGGCAATGCAGTAATTTTGATGTAAGACAAACCCTAATTAGCTGCCAGTAGTTTTCAGCTCCGTGCAGTGTCACTGGCAGTGTTAAGTGCTTGATTGATGTACTCCAATGTCCCTCCTTATTTCCTTTAGCTGCGTTAATTCTCCTATCACTTGTCATCACCTGAGAGAAGTATTTGTTCATTTCTGAGTGCCACACTAGATTATAAAGTCCATGAAGAAAGGCAATTTGTCTCTTTTGTTTGCCCCTGTATCCCTAGTGCCTATAGGTACTGGTGTATGGTAGGTGCTCTAAGATATTTGATTAATGATTGCCCATATGCTTGAAGAAACATAGTCAATTTCTATGTCACAAAAGTTTTAAGAGAGGTTATTACAAAGACCATATCAACTTTATGTTTATATTGCCTGAAAAATATTTGCTTTTTGTGTCGTGTGTTTAAAACCTATTTGCAGAATAAACACTTCCATTAATATGTGTTTTTCACATATTTTCTATGCAGTAACGATTTTGTTATCCTGCATGTCAATGTTGTATTGAATTCACACTTGTACGCTCTCAAGCTACATAATTGTGTGTGATCTTCAGTTTGTTACAATTATGCTTTGAAAAGTCCTTCATACAAAGCAAAACACTTTCTACTTGTTAGCAGATTATCTTGTGTTTTATTTAAGTAATTCCTAACGTTTCCCATAGATTCCTACCACTTGCCAATAAATTATAATCCTACAAAATATCAACCTATATAATTGTGTTAGTATAAGTTGATCCATGATTACCATGAAATCAGGTATTGGACATTAGGCACCAGGCATGTAATTATATTAAAATTATACAAACCTTATGTGCTCAAATTTTCATTTTAAAAAATAGTCATTCAGTATAATGCACTTTTGACAGTCAAGACTGGAAAAAATAGCTATGCAGATAACTGTATTTTAATGCAAATTAGATATGCATATTCAAAGATTCAACTTTCTGAAGTAAAAATCACATAGAATAGTCTTCACAATAAAAACTACTTGAAAATTTTAGCATTTTTTTTGTGTGTGAAGGAAAAACAACAAATTTTCTTATAGCTTAACTTTCCTTTACTCAAACTTTTGTAAACTTACTTGTACATCTGGTACATACCTATCTTAACATTAAATACTTCAATAATTTAAAATGATTCATTCTTGCCATATAGTTTTCTTAACTTTTGTCTCCACATTGATAGTATGTAAAAAATCAAATTTCTAATTTTATATTTATTTCACATAGCTACAACATGCCTTCAACAATAAATATTCTATACTGAAAGCACTTCCCACTCCATCTAAGTAATTTCATAAAATTATTTTATAAGCAGGATATAGTTTTGGGGGTGACATATGTATTTTATATATATATATGTATATATATTTGTCCACGTATATGTATATTCCTATTAGAATTGCTAACGTAAAAAATGTCCTCAGTAATTTCAGGATTTTTTAGAACAGTGTTTAGATTTTTTTATCTGCTTTTCAAAAGACAACCTTATATTTTGGTTTCTTTCTATCTCCTATTCCTTTCATCTCAAATTCCTTCCACATACACATTAGCTGATGACTTACCTTATATTGTCTTTGAGAAATTAGCATTCTTCATTTTTCTCATTTTTCTACAATCAAATCTAATTATAAAATACACCTACATAGACTTCTTCTTTCTTCTCTCAGAATGAAGGAAACCACTATCCCCTTGTCAAAATCCTTTTCCACACATGGTGTTATCACTCTAAATATCATCTCTTTCTCCTTCCATAGCACCCTGCTCCCACCATTAATCCCTGTTTCTTCCAACTCATCAGTGCCCACAATTTATGAAATCATTTCCAACAACATTCATATTTAAGTTAATATTGTCTCATATAAGAAAATATCTCATGAGCACAAATTATTCTCCAAATACTTTACCATTTCTTCTTTACAAAATTTTCAAAAGGTAAACCAGATATGCTGACTCTGTATGCTCTGGTATATTTATTATTCCACCCATTACCATTTTATTTATGCTTTAAACTCTCACTGATGCCCTTCTTGCCATATTTGTCAATGATATCTCAAGAGCCATATTTAATTAACATTTTTCTATACGCTTATATGGAGATGGGCAAGTTGGAGAGGTTTTTAGCCTGCTGACTTGTATTAGCCAGACTAGGTGGAATGTGGGCCTCAGCATTTGTCATTTTTGGAGGGCAATGTCATCAATGTAATGTCATACCTTTGTTCCCAGGAAAAGGTGAGTATACTTAAAATCTTATCTGCAAAGACAGTGTATGATGGCAAATTTCCTGAGTTCTCCTGAGTGTAGCCTAGAAAAGATGTATTGTGTCTTCAGATGTGAAAGCAAACTGTGGTTGAAAAAGTTTACTGAAATAGACACTGAATAGAACTTATTAGCCATTGTATACTAGCAAAACTTTTATTGATTGATGATTAGACTGAGTTAGAGATTTTAATAGTATTGGATTATTGCATATGGGACCCTTAACATATGAGACCACAGCATTAAGGTCATAATAAACTTGGGCTGTCATATGGTGAAGTAGTGGGGAAAGTCACCTGTTTCTTAATTAGGTCAGGGTAACTGACCTGCCCCTAGCCAGGGCCTCAAAACTGGGTCAAGACAGCATAAAATACAAACAAACAAAACAAAGTTTATATCATAGGTTATAGTTACCATAGTGCTAAGTACATACAAGCAAATATATGCACAGATATATTTTTTTAATTTGGCAATTTTATATTTAAATATCCAATTACTGAGTCAAGTTATACATTGTTTTATTCAGAAATTCCTTTAGGACCTTAAATATGATTTTAGAGTTTTCTTAATATTGTTTATTTTTCTTGTTGAATTTATTCCTAGATGTTTAAACTTTTTTCACTTTAATTTTTATAACTCATTATGATTACTATTTTAGGTTCTCCCTACTAATAAAGAATTATTGACATTTTAATGGTTGTTTGATATTTATCAAGAATTTTTGACAATTATATAACTCCGTGTGTGTGTTTACTATAATAGCTTATTTTGATGTTTCCTAATACTTAAACATCTTGGACTCCTAGAATGAATACTCTTCATTCATAAAGGTTTATACTTTGTATTATTTGATAGGTGATGCAGATTATATTTTACCTAGAATTTTGTGTTGATATCCATTAGTGAAATCAACCTATGATTTTACTTTCTTTTCATTCTCTTATACAAGTTTTTTCTTTAAATTATAGCTGTGCTTACTTGAAAGCATGTATAGAGGAGACTTTGATCATTCCTTATGATCAGGAAAAGTTTAAATAACTTTGGGACTATCTGTTCTTTATAATTAAGTAGAAATTAGAAAAACCATCTGTTCCTAGTAACAGTTTTAATAGAGCTCGTCAATCCTTTTAAAATTCTAATTGTTATTTTAATTTTTTCAAGCACTCTCCTATTGGATATTTTTTGGCAATTTATATATTGCTGGAAGATTATTACTTTTAATTTCTAGAATATATTTTCTTTAAATTGCTGTATATTGCATAATAAATGATTAAAAGCTTTCTGTAGTTTTAGCTATGTCTTATTTTCATTCCTACATTTGTTTGTTTGTTCACTTTATTTTTCTGTAAAGAGGTTCAAAATAATCTTACCAATTTTGGTAGAATTTTCAAATAATGTCTGTATCAGTTAAATATTTCTGTGTAACATAACATATCCAAATTCAATGGCCTTCATAATCCATCAAATCTAAAACATATTTGTTTTCTTTAATTTACACTATTATTTTTATTTATCATGATTTAAATTTTTTGTGATTAGTCTTTTGTTTAGCTTTGTATATCTTTTCCATAGAGTTTAAATTCTAGAAAGGCAGAGCCCATGCCTGCTTTGTTCAATGTATATGTCCAATTTCTAGTACAGAATCAGATTATAGAAACTAGTAAAAAATTTGTTTAGTGAATAAGATACTCATATTTAGCACATATGTCAATTCACTGAGATTGCTTTCAAAAAATATCTTATATGTGAAAGCACATATATCTAACCTGTGGTGGTTCATACTTGGTAAGAGAAGTTGGAATTATTTAATGATTTAGCATATTTAGTGTATTTTTATGGTGTTGATTTTTTCCTTTAAATATTTGTCCATTTATTAATTTAAATATATTTATTGAATATGTATTACTTTTGATATATTTAGCTAGACTCTGAAGAAAAAAATAGGAACAGGTTGACCCTGCCCTCAAAAAGTTGCAGAAAAATTCTAAAGACAATTGTTGAAGAAGTAATTCACCTTTCTAAACATTTCAGAAGCAAATTGGAAAACAATAACAAGACTATATATAGTACAAACTTTAGCTTATTGCTGGTTAATTCTAGGACAAATTTTTTCCTGAAGTTTAATTAATATTTATGGTTATATTTTCCAAAGATGTAAAGCAAGAGAAGTTTTAAAATAATTAATAGAAGAACACTGAAATATGACCCAGCTTATGTAAAAGTTCAAATCTTTAGAAAACTAATCAAGGTCAGTGATATCAACTTCTTCAATTTCTGATTTTCTATAAAAATAAAAATAATTATTTTTCTTATCATAAAAAATAGATGCTTATCATAGGAAAATTTAAAATATATATATTTAAAAGTTGTAAGTCATTTTTGATCCTAACAACTTAGAGATAATCATAGTTAACATTTTAGTTTATACTTTTTGTTGTTTAAGAATTTAACACAGGTAAACATGTATATGCGTATGCTTAAAAATGAACATATTTTTAATGCGATCATTTTGTAAGTAACATTTTCTTAAATTTATAAGAAATATATACATTTATTTCTACAGATTAAATAAAATTTTAAGAAAAGGACTACTATTCTTTCTGCTTATATCTGCACACCTCTAAGGAAGGATCTACAGTGGTCATCACATTCCTAAAAGATAGACTTTTAAGGCTAAGTATAGTTTACAGCTTTATAAGGCTTTATTACTTAATATACCATCAAAATCTTCTTATGACTTAAATTAATATTATAAGCACCAATTTTAATAACTGCTTTCCATGATTTATTTTTAACTTATTCCTCTATTCATTACTATTCTATGATCT
Organism: Neophocaena asiaeorientalis asiaeorientalis; assembly: GCF_003031525.2. Taxonomy (NCBI): domain Eukaryota; kingdom Metazoa; phylum Chordata; class Mammalia; order Artiodactyla; family Phocoenidae; genus Neophocaena; species Neophocaena asiaeorientalis. The sequence goes on from NW_020173215.1 coordinate 11,923,927, forward strand.
TTAAATTATGAAAAATACCCAAACTCACTCATAATAAGAGAAGTGCAAATTGATGCTATGAAATACTAGTTCTCATTTATCATATTGGCACAAATCCAGAAATTGAACAGAACATTCTGCTGGGAATCTGTGGGAGTTCAAAATCATACAATTCCTGCAGAGATTAATTTGACATGTAACAAGATTATCTTTCTCTCTATATATACGTACCAATTTACAATTTGACCCAACAATCATACTAATATTCCTCGAATTTACACACCTGAAGACACAAATTTGTTTTGTACAGATAAATATTGTAAACAGACCAAATACCCATTAATAAAGAAAAGTTTAAATAAAATATAGTATATCTCTACACAATGGAATACTTAGTATAATAACCTATAAATATGAAATGAAATAAAACCTATAAACTGAAATAAATTGATTCCAAGGATTTTTAGTTTAAATATAGACACATCTGTGTACATATGTTAGTATTTGTGTAGAATAGACCTTAATATATCTTTGTTTATTTTTGCAATAAGAAATACTGTAAGGAGTAAGGAGAAATTAACACAAATTTTACCAATATGAACTAGAGAATATTAGGACAAAGAGTAAAAACATGAGAATGAGAATTCCCACAGCATAGATTGTATAAAGATTACATTTTATACCTCATAAGTGTTTTATATATTTTTTAATAAAATTGAAATGGCATCTTATGTCTCAATTTAAAGTAAACTGGAGGAAGAGGGATTTTTCCATTTAGTGAGGCAAATAGAACACATACAATATTTTCTTCTCCTCTTGTATCCCATTAAAAACTATTGTGGGAGCAAAGCTGAGGAAGATCCAGTCTGGAAAATGTTCTGAGAGGGCTGAAGCCGAGAGAGAGCAAACCTGTCTGCAGTACTCCAGAAGATCCATTCTGGGAGAATCCATGTGTTGTAGAGAGAAGAGGGAAAAATAAGGTTGGAAGTGGCGGGATGCGGGGGCGGGAGGGGGGTTAGTAGAAGGTCTGCATTTTAGGATGGCTTAATCTCATGTCAAAAAAATGCCATGTTATTTTCTTTACGGATTGACTTAGTTATCATGGTAGAACTAGGTCAGATCCTTTGTGTGTTAGATACTCTATCAGGAGCCTGTCAGGAAACATATGGCACGTTCCACCAGAGTAATGGAGGAAAGTGTATTGAAGGCACTAACCACAGAGGTGCTGGCAGGATTAATGAAACCAATTAGAGATATTGAAGTACCTCAGTCTGGCAACATCCTGCAACTGTAGTCACCTGGTCACCTGGAGGCCTGAAGGGGCAAGGTGAGGGAGGAGTGTACCGGAACTAGCAAGACTGTGGCTGATGTAGTAGGTGTAGGGGTCTAGAAAAGAGCTGGAAAAGCAAACAGAAAAGATCCAGCACAAATTCCAAGAAGGTGACCCTTTGTGTTCTTGAAATATATGTGTCCCTTGGTGTCATTGCTGGCTGCTTATCTGCTCAACCAAAAGCAAAGACAACCAGCTGACCAACTCTATACATTTATGCACTTAAAATCTGAAGAGTCTTATTCAAATAACTGTGGATAAACCAGAATCACTAAGCATTTAGAGAAAATCTGCAACATGACAGAGAAAGACCTATTTAAAAAGAAAAGTAAAAGAAAAAGAAAGAAGTAAAAGAATCTAAGCATACTGTGATAATTTGGGGTACTGAGAAAATGTTAAAATTAACATGATCAAACAAATAAAAAGGTAGCTTCCAATTATTGTCCTCAAAGAATTTTGTGTAGAGTTTGAATTCAAAGGACAAGAAAACAAATCTACTACAACAGACCAGTTCCAGAAGAAAAATAAAAATATCATTGCCAACAATGAGAAGGTATCAATAGAAAATTTAGAATACAAAAATTCATGATTACCAAAATGAACTAAAAATAAAAGTGAGAGCATGTTAGGTAAAAGATAAATGCCATAGAGAAGTGATTAGGAAATCCAACAAAGAAATATTAAGGAGGCCAGAAATACTGAAGAGGGAAAATGGAAAGGAAGAATTTATCAAATATATTACATATTAAAATGACTTTTTGTTAAAATGAACACAATCTAAAATTGATATCCCTAACAAACACTGATCAGAATCTGTAGGGATGTTTAAAAACTCAAAACATTGTGAATTATTAAAATTAAAAATGGAGAGAGGAAACAATTCTTTTGAGGAAAATCTAGTCACCTACAAAGAAGTAAAGATCAAACTGTTATGAAACTAAAAGAACAGATAATAACTTTTCAAATCTTAAGAAAATAGATTTTAACTTTGCATTCCCTATCTAGCCAAATTATCAGGCAAGTGTAGCTGCAGAACAAAGATATTTTAGACCTGCTAAAAAGGAAACATTACCTCCAAAGCATTTTTTTCTCTTAAGGTGTTAGGGTTTAGGACAGTCAAATGGAAGGTAAATCCCCAAAGGAAAAAGGCATGGATACAGGAACTAGCAGAACCATGAAAGGAAGTTCCAGATGAGCAACAATTTCCAGATAAACAGCTTTAGGGAAAAGCTACAGGGGAAAAACTGTGATTTGGAGCAGACCAGTACTGACATGAGGAAGAAAACTTCAAGGAAAAAGAAAAATATGAGTATGAAAAAGATAAAAAAAACTATGAGCTGTAAAAGTAAAATTTGAATTTTAAAAAAGTATTTAGAAACAAAAAAAATGAAAAGAAAATCAAAGGAAATATGGTTTATATATAAACAAACTAAGTAACAGTATGATTCTGAGTGACTAGACTCTAAGAAAAAAAATCAATTTCAACTTGATGTTAGAAAACTCTTCCTTGAGTGGTTCAGAATGGATCCCTTGAGAATGAAATATTGTCATAATAAAATACCCAGTGCAGCATTAAATGATATTTGCATTATAAAATTTATTTATGCTGTTTATTGGTTTTTAATTTTGTAACTTTAAAGGTAAATGACAAAATAATTATCCTATAACAGATATAAAAAGGTCTCAATTGACAGTATAAAAGTTCCTCCCTTCCTTCCTCCCTCCCTCCCTCTCTCTTTTCCTTCCTCCCTTTCTTCTTCTTTCTTTCTCTCTCTCTTTCTTCCTTCCTTCCTTCCTTTCTTTCCTTCTTTCTTTCTCTTTCCTCCAGTCCTTCTTTCTTTCTTTTCTTTAAAATTTATTTATTTATTTTGGCTGTATTGGGTCTTCGTTGCTGCGCGCGGGCTATCTCTAGTTGCGGCAAGCAGGGGTCTACTCTTCATTGCAGTGCGTGGGCTTCTCATTGCGGTGGCTTCTCTTTCTGCAGAGCATGGGCTCTAGGCGTGTGGGCTTCAGTAGTTGCAGCATGTGGGCTCAATGGTTGTGGCTTACAGGCTCTAGAGCACAGGCTCAGTAGTTGTGGCACACGGGCTTAGTTGCTCCACGGCATGTGGGATCTTCCCAGACCAGGGATCAAACCCGTGTTCCCTGCACTGACAGGTGGATTCTCAACCACTGTGCCACAGGGAAACCCCTCTCTTTCTTTCTTTCTTCCTTCCTTCCTTTCTTTCTTTCTTTCTTTCTTTCTTTCTTTCTTTCTTTCTTTCTTTCTTTCTTTCTTTCTTTCTTTTTCTTCCTTCCATTCCTTCTTTCTTTCTTTCCCCTTTTCTCTCTTTCTTCCTTCCTTTCTTTCTTTTCTTTCTTTCTTCCTTTCTTTTCTTAAAGGTAGAAAATTAGAATGTGAAAGAGAGATGGAAGAAAGGACAACCATACTTTTATTTTTATTCTAAGGAATGAGACATATTTTTTATGATTTCTAGCAGAAATAATGAAACTTCTGACATGTGGTCTCACATTCCAGATGTGTTCATTGCAAAAATAGTGACTTCATAAATGTAGAGATAATGTGAAAACAAAATCAATAATCTCTAGCTCTGATAAATCAAAAAAATAATAAAATTTCCTTATTATTTAGAGATGAAATGACAAGCCAAAGTGTTAAGAACAGAAATATGTAATTAAATGTGATGGTCTCTGAGCAGTGAGACTAAAAGTAAAAAAAGAGTAAGGGAGGGCACTGTTATTTTACTGATCTAAATATTTTAACTCTGTTTAAATATTACTTTCATAATTTGCTTAAAATTTTAATTATAGAGAGATAAATATGTGAAAAACAATCTACTAGAATAGGCAATTTGAATACAATATTTCTTATAAGTTCATATCTCATAGAAATTTAAAATTTATTATTTTCAGGATAATTTCTAATTGGTATTATGAATATTTAGACAACTATCTACACAAACACATATGCAATGACTGTGAGGTTTAGGAAGAAGTTCTATTTAGTTATCTACCATCAAGGTAAAAATTATTTAAAAGAAGCAACCGTCATTTAAGAAATAAATGACAAGTTCTAGCATATGTCAGTTGACATTTTATCACCTTGTCTTACTATTCTGTTTTACTCTATATTAAATTCTAAAAGTGCTTGGATCTCCACATGCCTTTTCTCCACTTAGTCTTATTCTTCAATAACATAGAAAACAAGTTGCTAGCAGGGTACATTTTTACTTTGAGGCTGTCTAAGTCTTTACTGCCCTTCTATTATTTACATTTCCTGTGATGCCAATATATATCAATAAAGGGCATGAGAAGATGACTTCTGCAGAAACATTTATGTTTTCAGCATTGCCTGTGTGTTAAAAACCCATGGCACTTAAAAAAAATGGAGTTGCTCTTTTGTAGTATCAGTTCAAAAAAGAAATAATCACTTGGGAAATTTTACTCTGTGTCTGCTGCAAAGAAATCCAGCAGAGAAAAAAGGCTTGCAAAACCATAGAAGGCAGTAAATGTCAGAAAAGTTGGGTCATTCTTGCTTATAACCATAAGGGCGTTTCACTTATACTCAAGCTCATTCTTATGCTTAGTCAACTATAACCTATGTAAAGCTGATCTTTGCTCCCTGGAACTCTGGAAGTAACTACAGGTAATAAACTTTGAAATAATATACTACCCCCAATTTAGACTGGAACCTTTCAGTAGTTTAACCCTAAATAAACTTTAATTGCAGTTAAAATATAACAATACCAATGACTTCTTAGAGTTCCTTGATTTCTAAATTTCATTAATTGTGAATATTTCAAATGCTATTTTCACTTTCATTAATTTTTTGTTAAATTTTGCGAACTCAGGAGTTGATATATATTCTGATATGCTAAGCAAATCTAAATAACTCTCTTAAATCTAATACATTTTTATCTATAAAGTATCAAAGTATGTTTAGCTATTATATAGCATAGCAAAGAAAATGAAGAACTGTGAATATCCAATAGAAACAAGAAAATGTACTATTTATTTTGAAATATACATATTCTTTCATCTTCTTTGTTCCATGAAAAGGCCAACATTTGATAAAATCAACAATTTAAGTGAAGTAACAAAAATATACAGGAGAAATATATAAACATTTCATCTTGTTTTAACAAACAGATAATTGTAAGGCAAATTAGATTTAGTTTAAACCTAAAAAGTGCTCAGAAAATAGATATCAGCACCTCTCTAGAATGTGATACTAAATCAATTTGATGACACTTGTATTTATGTCACATTCTGTCAAGAAATCAAACTGTACAAATGTTTATACATATATGTATATATAACTTTGGGGAGGAACTTTAATGTTAAGATGTTTTGTTTTGCCTTTGATAGCTATTCAGAAATCAGTTGTGTAGAAGAACATTTTCTGTTCCTGGGATGACTGAAAATGAAGCAATAATACATGCTGAGAAAATTTGTTGGTTCACATGTTTGTTCCGACCTCTGCCTATGTTCCATGAGGTAAATATATATGGGTGTCATCCTGGAATTGGTCTACACAGCTAATTAATTATGCACTTAATTAATACCACTGAAAAGTAATATAGTTTAAGAAAATTCAAGTCTAAATTATACAATTTCATTTTACAATATATTCCATTCCTAATTTCTAGGAAAATTCTTTCTGCTAACACAAAAGACACATGATAGTCTAGACAAAATAAAAACATTAATTAATGAGTATAAAAGCAAGCATGGGATAACATTCCATTATATGTACCTTCTTTTCGGTACAACATTGTCCTGAAGCCAAGTCATTCACTATTTTCCTTCATTCCTTAAATTAGAAATATTTCTTGGTCATGAACTAGGTGTTAAAAAACAGTTTTAAATGCTAAAGCTACAAGAATAAACAAAACGGACAAAACTCTTTCTCCTAATGGAATTTATATTTTATTTGAAAGATACAAAAAAAAAGATAAAAAGCCAAAATAAGTAAACTTTAGGGGTCAAAGATATGAAGGATGCAATGAAGAGATAAGAAAAACCTATTATTAAAGTAGAAAGAAAATGAAACTGATTGATTGTTGGATATATCATCTGGTGACGTACACATGAATTTGTGGAGTGATGTGGATCAAATAAAAATTGACCTAGTTCAAGAAAGTACTGGAGGAGAGGAAGTAGGAACAAATGATGTAGACAATCTTTCAAGGAATTTTCCTCAAAAAGAATCAGAATATGGTGTGGTAGCTGGATGGAGAGCAGAAAAATCTGTGCACAAACTGATGCACAGAAGAACTGTATCCTATTAATGTGACAAAAACAATAAAACAGTTGTTTGAAATGATTCCTGTATTTGCAACAGCCTTAATTTCAGATCAAGTATCCAGAAAAAAAATTAAAATGGAGATTTTATGTATAAGAAAAGTATTTTATACTTTTAATTAATGAAATTTGTATGCTCAATGAAGATTGTGTACAAAAGATTTGTGATGATATCTCTGTTAGATTAACCCTCAGACAAATAATGAATTTTGAAAAGTAACAAATTTACTTCCACTAAAACTCAAATGTGCAGAGGGAATTTTTTTTTTTTTTAGAGCTTCCATTTTATTGGGCTGGTAGGAAATTTAAATACAAATATTATAGGGAATCTCTATCCCTCAGAGGATCAAACCCAGTGGTGACCTCCAAATTGGGAAGGTCCATTATTCCTTTGTTTTTATTTTTTAACATATTTATTGGACTATAATTGCTTAACAGTGGTGTGTCAGTTTCTGCTTTATAACAAAGCGAATCAGCTATACATATACATATATCCCCATATATCCTCCCGGTGGTATCTCCCTCCACCCTCCCTATCCCAACCATCTAGGTGGTCACAAAGCATCAAGCTGATCTCCCTGTGCTAGGTGGCTGCTTCCCACTAGCTATCTATTTTACATTTGGTAGTATATATATGTACATGCCACTCTCTCACTTTGTCCCAGCTTACCCTTCCTCCTCCCTGTGTCCTCAAGTCCATTCTCTATGTATGCGTTTTTACTCCTGTCCTGCCCTAGGTTCTTCAGAACCTTTTTTTTTTTTTTTTTTTTAGATTCCATATATATGTGTTAGCATACGGTATTTGTTTTTCTCTTTCTGACTTACTTCACTCGGTATGACAGACTCTAGGTCCATCCACCTCTCTACAAATGACTCAATTTTGTTTCTTTTTATGGCTGAGTAATATTCCATTGTATACATATGCCACGTCTTCTTTATCCATTCATCTGTCGATGGACACTTATGTTGCTTCCACATCCTGGCTGTTGTAAATAGAGCTGCAGTGAACATTTTGGTACATGACTCTTTTTGAATTATGGTTTTCTCAGGCTATAAACCCAGTAGTGGCATTGCTGGGTCGTATGGTAGTTCTCTGTTTATATTTTTAAGGAACCTCCATACTGTTCTCCATAGTGCCTGCATCAATTTACATTCCCACCAAGAGTGCAAGAGGGTTCCCTTTTCTGCACACCCTCTCCAGCATTTATTGCTTTGTAGATTTTTTGATGATGTCCATTCTGATTGGTGTGAGGTGATACATCATTGTAGTTTTGATTTGCATTTCCCCAATGATTAATGATGTTGAGCATCCTTTCATGTGTTTCTTGGCAATCTGTATATCTTCTTTGGAGAAATGCATATTTAGGTCTGCCCAGTTTTGGATTGGGATGTTTGTTTTTTTGATATTGAGCTGCATGAGCTGCTTATAAATTTTGGAGATTAATCCTTTGTCAGTTGCTTCATTTGCAAAAAGTATCTCAAATTCTGAGGGTTCTCTTTTCATCTTTTTTAAGTTTTCCTTTGCTGCTCAAAAGCTTTTAAGTTTCTTTAGGTCCCATTTGTTTATTTTAATTTCCCTTCCTCTAGGAGATGGGTCAAAAAGGATCCTGCTGTGATTTATGTCATAGAGTGTTCTGCCTATGTTTTCCTCTAAGGGTTTTACAATGTCTGGCCTTACATTTAGGTCTTTAATCCATTTTTACTTTATTTTTGTGTATGGTGTTAGGGAGTGTTCTAATTTCATTCTTTTACATGTAGCTGTCCAGTTTTCTCAGCACCACTTATTGAAGAGCTATTTTCTCTCCATTGTATATTCTTGCCTCCTTTATCAAAAATAAGGTGACCATATGTGTGTGGGTTTATCTCTGGGTCCCATTAATCTATATTTCTGTTTTTCTGCCAGTACCATAACATCTTAATTACTGTAACTTAATAGTATAGTCTGAAGTCTAAGAGCCTGATTCCTCCACCTCTGTTTTTCTTTCTCAATATTGCTTTGGCTACTCGGGGTCTTTTGTGTTTCCATACAAATGGTGAAATTTTTTGTTGTACTTCCGTGAAAAATGCCATTGGTGGTTTGATAGGGATTGCAATCAATCTGTAGATTGCTTTGGGTAGTATAGTCATTTTCACATTGTTGATTCTTCCAATCCAAGAAGATGATATATCTCTCCATCTGTTTGTATCATCCTTAATTTATTTCATCGGTGTCTTATAGTTTTCTGCATACAGGTCTTTTCTCTCCTCAGGTAGATTTATTCCTAGGTATTTTATTCTTTTTTTTTTTGCAATGGTAAATGGGAGTGTTTCTTAATTTCTCTTTCAGATCTTTCATCATTAGTGTATAGGAATGCAAGAGATTTCTCTGCATTAATTTTGTATCCTACTACTTTACCACATTCATTGATTAGCTCTAGTAGTTTACTGGTAGCATCTTTAGGGTGCTCTATGTATAGTATCATGTCATCTGCAAGCAGTGAAAGCTTTACGTCTTCTTTTCTGATTTGGATTCATTTTATTGATTTGTCTCCTCTGTTAGCTGCGGGTAAAACTACAAAAATTATGTTAAATAATAGTGGTGAGAGTGGACAACCTTTTCTTCCTGATCTTAGTGGAAATGGTTTCAGTTTTTCACCATCAAGAACAATGTTGGCTGTGGGTTTGTCATATATGGCCTTATTCTGTTGAAGTAAGTCCCCTCTATGCCTACATTCTGGAGGGTTTTTAATCATAAATGGGTGTTCAATTTCGGCTAAAACTTTTTCTGCTTGTATTGAGATGATCATATAGATTTTCTCCTTCAATTTGTTAATATGGTTTATCACATTGATTGATTTGCATATATTGAAGAATCCTTGCATTCTTGGGATAAACCACACTTGATCATGGTGTATCATTGTTTTAATGTGCTGCTGGATTCTGTGTGCCAGTATTTTGTTGAGGATTTTTGCATCTATGTTCATCAGTGATATTAGTGTGTAGTTTCCTTTGTTTGTGACATCTTTGGTTTTGGTATCAGGGTGATGGTGGCCTTGTAGCATGAGTTTGGGAGTGTTCCTCACTCTGCTATATTTCAGAAGAGTTTGAGAAGGATAGGTGTTAGCTCTTCTCTAAATATTTGATAGGATTCACCCGTGAAGCCATCTGATCCTGGGCTTTTGTTTCCTGGAAAAATTTTAATCACAGTGTCAATTTCTGTGCTTGTGATCAGTCTGTTTATATTTTCTGTTTCTTCGTGGTTCAGTCTCAGAATGTTATGCTTTTCTAAGCTTTCTCCATTTCTTCCAGATCATCCATTTTATTGGCATATAGTTGCTTGTAGTAATCTCTCATGATCCTTTGTATTTCTGCAGTGTCAGTTGTTACTTCTCCTTTTTCATTTATTTTTTTTAAACATCTTTATTGGAATTTAATTGCTTTACAGTGGTGTGTTAGTTTCTGCTTTATAACAAAGTGAATCAGTTATACATATACATATGTTCCCATATGTCTTCCCTCTTGTGTCTCCCTCCCTCCCACCCTCCCTATCCCACCCCTCTATGTGGTCACAAAACCACCGAGCTTATCTCCCTGTGCTATGCGTCTGCTCCCCACTAGCTATCTATCTTACCTTTGGTAGTGTATATATGTCCATACCTCTCTCTCACTTTGTCACACCTTACCCTTCCCATCCCCATGTCTTCAAGTCCATTCTCTAGCTGGTCTGTGTGTTTATTCCCATTTTACCCCTATGTTCTTCATGATTTATTCTTTTTTTCTTAGATTCCATATATATGTGTTAGCATATGGTATTTGTTTTTCTCTTTCTGACTTACTTCACTCTGTATGACAGACTCTAGGTCCATCCACCACACTACAGATAACTCAATGTCATTTCTTTTTATGGCTGAGTAATATTCCATTGTATACATGTGCCACATCTTCTTTATCTATTCATCTGTCGATGGACACTTAGGTTACTTCCATCTCCTGACTATTGTAAATAGAGCTGCAATGAACATTTTGGTACATGACTCTTTTTGAATTATGGTTTTCTCAGGTATATGCCCAGCAGTGAGATTGCTGGGTTGTATGGTAGTTCTATTTATAGTTTTTTAAGGAACCTCCATACAATTCTCCATAGTGGCTGTGTACATTTAAATTCACACCAGCAGTGCAAGAGGGTTCCCTTTTCTCCATACCCTCTCCAGCATTTACTGTTTGTAGAGTTTTTGGTGATGGCCATTCTGACTGGAGTGAGATGATATCTCATTGTAGTTTTGATTAGCATTTCTCTAATGATTAATGATGTTGAGCATTCTTTCATGTGTTTGTTGGCAGTCTGTATATCTTCTTTGGAGAAATGTCTATTTAGGTCTTCTGCCCATTTTTGGATTGGGTTGTTTGTTTTTTTGTTATTGAGCTGCATGAGCTGCTTGTAAATTTTGGAGATTAATCCTTTGTCAGTTGCTTCATTCGCAAATATTTTCTCCCATTCTGAGGGTTGTCTTTTGGTCTTGTTTATGGTTTCCTTTGCTGTGCAAAAGCTTTTAAGTTTCATTAGGTGCCATTTGTTTATTTTGGTTTTTATTTCCATTTCTCTAGGAGGTGGGTCAAAAAAGAACTTGCTGTGATTTATGTCATAGAGTGTTCTGCCTATGTTTTCCTCTAAGAGTTTGATAGTTTCTGGCCTTACATTTAGGTCTTTAATCCATTTTGAGTTTATTTTTGTACAAGTACCTGTCCAGTTTTCCCAGCACCAGTTATTGAAGAAGCTGTCTTTTCTCCACTGTATATTCTTGCCTCCTTTATCAAAGATAGGGTGACCATATGTGCGTGGGTTTATCTCTGGGCTTTCTATCCTGTTCCATTGATCTATATTTCCGTTTTCATGCCAGTACCATACTGTCTTGATTATGTAGCTTTCTAGTGTTGTCTGAAGTCAGGGAGCCTGATTCCTCCAGCTCCATTTTTTGTTCTCAAGATTGCTTTGGCTATTCGGGGTCTTTTGTGTTTCCATACAAATTGTGAAATTTTTTGTTCTAGTTCTGTGAAAAATGACATTGGTAGTTTGATAGGGATTGCATTGAATCTATAGATTGCTTTGGGTAGTAGAGTCATTTTCACAATGTTGATTCTTCTAATCCAAGAACATGGTATATCTCTCCATCTATTTGTATCATATTTAATTTCTTTCATCCGTGTCTTATTATATTTTTCTGCATAGAAGTCTTTTGTCTCCTTGGGTAGGTTTATTCCTAGATATTTTATTCTTTTTGTTGCAGTGATAAATGGGAGTGTTTTCTTAATTTCACTTTCAGATTTTTCATCATTAGTGTATAGGAATGCCAGAATTGTTATATCTTCTTCTTGGATTGATCCCTTGATCATTATGTAGTGTCCTTCTTTGTCTCTTGTAATAGTCTTCATTTTAAAGTCTCTTTTGTGTGATACGAAAATTGCTACTGCAGCTTTCTTTTGATTTCCATTTACATGGAATATTTTTTTCCATCCCCTCACTTTCAGTCTGTATGTTTCCCTAGGTCTGAAGTGTGTCTCTTGTAGACAGCATATATATGGATCTTGTTTTTGTATCCATTCAGCCAGTCTGTGTCTTTTGGTGGGAGCATTTAATCCATTTACATTTAAGGTAATTATCGATATGTATGTTCCTATTCCCATTTTCTTAATTGTTTTTGGGTTTGTTATTGTAGGTCTTTTTGTTCTCTTGTGTTTCCTGCCTAGATAAGTTCCTTTAGCATTTGTTGTAAAGCTGGTTTGGTGGTGTTGAATTCTCTTAGCTTTTGCTTGTCTGTAAATGTTGTAATTTCTCCGTCGCATGTGAATGAGATCTTTACTTACTAGAGTAATCTTTGTTGTAGGTTTTTCCCTTTCATCACTTTAAATATGTCCTGCCATTCCTTTCTGGCTTGCATAGTTTCTGCTGAAAGATCAGCAGTTAACCTTATGAGGATTCTCTCGTGTGTTTGTTGTTTTTCCTTTGCCACTTTTCATATGTTTTCTTTGTATTTAATTTTTGATAGTTTGACTAATATGTGTCTTGGCGTGTTTCTCCTTGGATTTATGCTGTATGGGACTCTCTGTGCTTCCTGAACTTGATTAACTATTTCTTTTCCCATATTAGGGAAGTTTTCAATTATAATCTCTTCAGATATTTTCTTGGACCATATTTTTTTCTCTTCTTCTTCTGAGACCCCTATAATTTGAATGTTGGTTTGTGTATTGTCCCAGAGTTCTCTGTGTCTGTCCTCAATTCTTTTCATTCTTTTTTCTTTATTCTGCTATGTGGTAGTTATTTCTACTCTTTTATCTTCTAGGTCCCTTATCCGTTCTTGTGCCTTAGTTATTCTTCTATTGATTCCTTCTAGAGAATTTTTAATTTCATTATTGTGTTGTTCATCATTGTTTGTTTGCTCTTTAGTTCTTCTAGGTCCTTGGTAAACGTTTCTTGTGTTGTCTCTATTCTATTTCCAAGATCTTGGATCACTTTTACTCTCATATTATGAATCCTTTTTCAGGTATACTGCCTGTTTCCTTTTCATTTGTTTGGTCTGGTGGGTTTTTGCCTTGCTCCTTCATCTGCTGTGTGTTTCTCTGTCTTCTCATTTTGCTTAACTTACTGTGTTTTGGGTCTCCTTTTCGCATGTGCAGGTTCATAGCTCCCATTGTTTTTGGTGTCTTCCCCCAGCAGGTAACATTTGTTCAATGGGTCATGTAGGCTTCCTGGTGGAGGGGACTGGTGCCCATGTTCTGGTGGATGAGGCTGGATCTTGTCTTTCTGGTGAGTGGCACTGCATCCAGTGATGTGTTTTCGGGTGTCTGTGGCCTTATTATAATTTTAGGAAGCCTGTTTGCTAATGGGTGGGGTTGTTTTCCTGTCTTGCTAGGCGTTTCGTACAGGGTGTCCAGCACTGTAGCTTGCTGGTCATTGAGTGGAGCTGGGTCTTAGCGATGAAATGCAGACCTCTGAGAGAGCTTTCACCATTTGATATTATGTGGAGCCGAGAGGTCTCTGGTGGACCAATGTCCTGCACTTGGCTTTCCCACCTCAAAGACAGCCCTGACACCCGGCCAGAGCACTAAGATGCTGTCAGCCACACAGCTCAGAAGAAAAGGGAGAAAAAAAGTAAGAAAAAAAATAAAATAAAGTAAACTTATTAAAATAAAAATTTTTAATTATTAATAATTAAAAAGGAAGAAAGAATGAAGAGAGCAACCAAACCAAAAAACAAATACACCAATGATAACAAGCACTAAAAAGTATATTAAAAAAAAGGGGGGGGAACCAAACCCTAGGACAGATGGTAAAAGGAAAGCTATACAGACAAAAATCACACAAAGGAGCATACACATACACACTCACAAAAAGACAAAAGGGAAATATATATATGTATCCATATATTTAAAAAATAAAAGGAAAAGAGCAACCAAATCAATAAACAAATCTACCAATGATAGTAAACTCTAAAACTAAGCTACAATGAACATAAAACCAGAAACAAATTATATGTAGAAAGTATATCCCATGTCTACAGTTGCTCCCAAAGTCCACCACCTCAATTTTGGGATGTTTCGTTGGCTATGCAGGTGTTCAAGAGTTGCTGGGTACATCACGTTGATTTTGGAGATTTAATCCACTGCTCCTGCGGCTTCTGGGAGAGATTTCCCTTCCTCTTCTTTGTTCGAAAAGCTCCTGGGTATCTGCTTTGGATTTGGCCCCGCCTCTTCATGTAGGTCACCTGAGGGCTTCTGTTCCCCACCCAGACAAGTCGGGGTTAAAGTAGTGACTGATTAGGGGGCTCTGGCTCACTCAGGCTACGGGGAGGGAGGGTGAGGTCTGTTGTGGCAGAGGCCAGTGTGATGTTGCAATAGCCTGAGGTGCACTGTGTGTTCTCCTGAGGAAGTTGTCCCTGGATCACAGGACCCTGGCAGTGGCAGGATGCACAGGCTCCTGGGAGGGGAGGTGTGCATAGTGACCTGTGCTTGCCCACAGGCTTCTTGGTGGCTGTAGCAGCAGCCTTAGCATCTCATGCCCATCTCTGGTATCTCTGCTGGTAGCTGTGGCTAGCATCCATCTCTGGATCTCATTTAGGTAGCACTCTGAATCCCCTCTTCTCTCACATCTTGAAACAATGGTCTCTTGCCTCTTAGGCAGTTCCAGGCTTTTTCTCGGATTCCCTCCCAGCTAGCTGTGGTGCATTAGCCCCCTTCAGGCTGTGTTCACTCAGCCAACCCCAGTCCTCTCCCTGGGATCTGACCTCCAATGCCTGAGCCTCCGCGTCCAGCCCCCACCCTCCCTGGTGGGTGAGCAGACAAGCCTCTCTCAGGCTGGTGAGTGCTGGTCAGCAGCAATCCTCTGTGCGGGAACCTCTCCACTTTGCTCTCTGCACCCCTGTTGCTGTGCACTCCTCCATAGCTCTGAAGCTTCCCCCCCCACACCCCCCATGTCTGCCACTGAAGGGGCTTCCTAGTGTGTGGAATCCTTTCCTCCTTCACAGCTCCCTCCAGAGGTATAGGTCCTGTCCCTATTCTTTTGTCTCTGTTTTTTCTTTTTTCTTTTGCCCTATCCAGGTATGTGGGGAGTTTCTTGCCTTTTGGGAAGTCTGAGGTCTTCTGCCAGCATTCAGAAGTTGTTCTGTAAGAGTTGTTCCACATGTAGATGTATTTCTGATGTATCTGTGGGGAGGAAGGTGATCTCCACGTCTTACTCCTCTGCCATCTTGAAGGTATCTCTCCGGAGGGAATATTTAAGTTTTTATTCTTTTTTCTACAACTTATTTCATCCCATTCAAAAACTGACAGTCCATTTTTCTATAGAAATCTTCAGTCTTTCTAATATCTGATCTCCAGTACAATGTGACCTTCCTTTCAAGATGGTATCTGAATATGAGGTGGGAGTAGGTTTGCTGGCTTACTGTGACTTGTGAGGTTCCTACTATCCTAGAATTACAACTCTCCTAGATGGGAGAAAATGTTAGAATAACACAAGTGTATTGTTTTTTTATTTTTTGGTTTTTTTTTTGTGGTACACGGGTCTCTCACTGTTGTGGCCTCTCCTGTTGTGGAGCACAGGCTCCAGAAGCTTAGGCTCAGTGGCCATGGCTCACAGGCACAGCCGCTCCGCGGCATGTGGGATCTTCCCAGACTGGGACACGAACCCGTGTCCCCTGCATCGGCAGACAGACTGTCAACCACTGCGCCACCAGGGAAGCCCAAGTGTATTGTTTTTGCACTCTGAAAATATTGCTTGTTTTACAGGCTGCTCATCCTACTTATGACAGTGGCTAAGTTTTATGGCTGATATAACCTTCATCTCTCTGTGTATGAACTAGATCAGTTATTGGTGGGTACCATGTGATTATCCTGAAATCATCTATGTTCTCACTGTAGGTATAGACACTAGAGTTTTGCCAGGTACTCTTCAGGAACCCTGGATGGGGAGGGCTATCCTAACCATCTATACTCTTTGGCATCTCTCATCTCAGCAGAGGATAGCAGTCCCCCCAGAACTCAATCCAGTTGCCTTCAAAGTACCCTCTGTAATACTCTAATTAATCTCTTAAGGATAAGTAAAAGATATGAACCTTGCTGCCTTGTTACTCAAAATGTAATAGCAGACTACCACTCTTGGCAAGAACTGAGTTCTTTTTAGAAAAGCAGAACCTCAATCTCTTCATGCAGAACTACCATTTTAATATCTGCATCATAATACAGTGTGTCAGTGCTAAACTAGAGCATTAACTCTAGATCTTAAATAACTAACTCCAGTCTGTCTTTGAAATGATGAAGAGAATTCAAAGAGAATCTCACATCCAACAGCCTGACTGTGAAGGCTATGGTTGGGCCTGGGTAAATGATCTCATGAATGAAGCTAAATAAGAGGAAGCTAGAAAGGAACAGAATTTAGGGAGAACAATAAGATGTATTTGTTTAATATTTATCAAACATTTATAAAACATTAAAATCATTAAAGTGATTTCACAATAGAAGAGGAAAATGAAACTATAATGTTTTCAGACAGTCAATATTCTAACCCTGTGGTCAATTTCAGCTCATTTTTGGTTGATTATTCTAATGTTATGGGACTCCTGATGTGATGAAAGATAGACTACATAACTCAACTACAGAAAATTTTAGCCCAAAATATATACCTTTGATGAACAGAGCCTTTTGAACTAATTTCCCATTTATAGGAGAACAAGAGGATAGAAAATGCCTAAAGAACACTATAAGGAAGCTATAAGAACAATCCAGAAAATAGAAACTGCCTGGACTTCTTTGAAAAGTCAGTCTAACAAAATAAAAATAAAAGGTGGCTGGGGGTCGGGGAGAGGACTTTATAAGATTAAAAGAGACAAAAGCTAAGCTCAATGATTTTATGACAATATTCTACTTAGCCCACATTTTTTTTCACTTAAATGAAGCCATTTCTACCAGACACAATTTTTAGGAAGAGATGAAGTACATCTAATAAAGTAGGAAATGAAAATGTTACCAATCTCTGTGACATAAGAACTTCTTTGGAGATGGATGTGGTTCCCAGAAAGTCTGGTGTTACTCCTCCTGTCCTAAGGCTTAATTGATCAAATGTTCATGATTCCTAAATTTAAAAATAATTTTAAAAAATTTATTGACCTGGGCCAGTCAAGTTTTTCATTGGTCCCTCACTTTGTTTACATCTTAATGGTGGGGGAAAGAGTTTCTTCCTCCCCCAACCCTAAGATTCTTTCCCTCTAGTGTGTTCTCTCTTGCTCTCTCTCACTAGATCCTAATTAGACACAATTAGATTCCTAATTAGACACAAATGGAACAGAGGGTGATCAAAGGGCTCGTCTTACCATTTTACTTTGGAAGAAAATAGATTAGAGCTATCTTCTAACATTAGTACTTAACTAATGCTTCTAACTAGTGTTTCTAACTAGTGCTCACTGATAAAAGACTTTATAACTCATTAAATATTGTGATTACTATAGCTTTGTAATATAAATTGAAATCAGGGCATATGATATCTCCAGCTTTGTTCTGGAGTGCTTTGGCTATTCAAGGTATTTTGTGGTTTCATAGAAATTTGAGGGATTATGAAAAATGTATTGGTATCTTGATAAGGATTACATTTATAGATTCTAGAATAAATTTAAATTTATAGAAAAGTTACAAAGATGGTAAAGAGATTTCTCATATATGCCATGCCCACTTCTCCTATTTTTAACGTCTTACATATTACATTTGTCATAATTAATGGATGGATAATTATACATTATTATTAACTAAAGTCTATATTTTATTCAGATTTCCTTAGATTATGCTTAATGTTCTTTTTCTGATCCATTTCCATAAAGGATAACGCATTACATTTATTAATCATGTCTCAGTAGACTTCTCTTCCCATTGAGTTTTTCAGTCTTTCCTTGTTTTTGAAGACCTTAATCCTTTTGAAGAGATTAGTCAGGTATTTTATAGAATATCTCTTAATTGGGGTATGTCTGATATTTTTCTCATGATTAGACAGGATTTTTAGCTTTTGGAAATGAGACCATAGAAGTAAAGAGCCATTTTCATCACATAATGTCAAGAGTACATGCTACCAACATGACTTATCCCTGTTAATGATATCGTTAATCACCTGGTTGAGGAAGCGTTTGTCAGATTTTTCCACTGTAAAGTTATTCTTTTTCCCTCCATCTATACTGTACTCTTTGGAAAGAAGTCATTATGTATGGCTCACACTAAAGAATGAGAAATTATGCTCCACTTCCTTGAGGGCAGTGTATGTACATAAATTATTTGGAATTCTTCTGCACAAGACATTTGCCTATCCTCCTCATTGATTTATTTATTCAGTGTATTTATATCAATATGGATTCATGGATATTTACTTTGTACTTTGAGTTATAATCAAGGCAATCTTTGTGTTCATTATCTGAACACTTAACCTGAGAATTTTTCTTTCTCAAAGTTAAATTGAACATTTTTAGAGGAAATGTCCAATACTAACTGATCCAAGAAAGGGGATAATAACACACTTTTAAATAGAAAGAGACAAGGACAAGACCCAGTAATGTGTATTTCGAATATGCCTTTTTCCTTAGTGCAAAAAGTAGCTTGATAATATTGAACATTATTAAAATAAAATGTTGGCATGGTAGAATATGCTCTTATCTCTTAGGAATAGTTTAATCTGTGTCTTTTAAAGAAGATCAGGATAGACCAAATATAATTTCAAGAGTAAAACTGATAGCTTGAGTCTTTACCCACATACTGGTAGAAAGGAACTGGCTCTCATCTAGACTATCATACAGACAAGCGCATTAAACCTTAGACTAATCCAACATGACAAATCTCTCACAATGTGTCTCCTTGCACTGATTGTATTTGCTTTCTCAGGTCTCCATTTGTTAAGTTTCTTCACTTTTCTTTACATTCAGAACACCAAATTGACTATATAACATCTATTGTTACCATGCTATAGCTTTTAGCTATATTTAATACATATTATGATTGTCTTTCTGATGGCATCAATTTGCAGTTGGACAGTTTGGATTTGTCCAATTAGACAGTGTTAGGACTGCATCAACAAAGATAATTTGTGAACTTCTGGATGACCTATACACCCAGAAATGTATTCTGTAGTTAATCAGGCAAGTTTATATTCAAGGAGAAATAGCTCATTAGGGTAATATAATGGGATTAAAAGAAACATTTAGAACTATATTAATTAATATTCTGTTCACTTGTTCCTTTATACTATAAAGAGTAAAATAAGTTTACTTGATTATTGTAATTTAAAAATGAATGCTACTCCAAAGAAACTTGGTTAAGTCACTCTGACACTTAAGCCTCAGTTTTATCACTGGGAAATTGCCTGTGGTTGAGATAAAAATTTCTGTATTTCCTTTTTTATCTAATTTCTAATAAAAGTAAAGGAATCCTTGACTAGTAAAAATAAACATGTAATATACCAAGTATAGTTTTTAAATTCTGCATTAAATATCTTCTATCCTTAGAGATGAAAGATTTATGGATTTATTAAATTCATGTAGAAATAGAGTTCATGCACATGTTGGATAGCATCTCCCTACTTTATTTTTATAAGCAACATTCCTAAAAGAAATTTTAGAATTAAGAAAAATAGCTAGTTATTGAATATAAACACAGAGACGATGTAACCAATATTTCATGAATTCCTATTACATGGGAGGCATACATATTCATCTGGTTTTCTTTACCACTTTATTCCCCAATGTCTAGTTGAATATTTGGCACATGGTGTTCATTTATCTATTATTTGTTAAATAAATGTGTGATGCATGCCAAGTAGATTGCTTGTGACAAACATTTGATGTAGCAGATGAAAAACTGCTGTGTAGAGGTTAGGTAAGTCTTAAAGTCTGCCAAGTTTGTCAAGCATTCAAATCTATAGCTAATTTCAAGAAACTAACTCAAAACCTTTATGTAAATAAAATTGTGAATTAGTTGGAAACTGTCTCACCTACTTCACCACCACGCTCACTTTCCATAAGCATAAAAGGCTGCTTTCTGCCAGTTTTCATTTCAGTATGACCCACAGGAAGGGTAAGTTGGATTTAACATTCCTGTATCTTTTCCAAAATTATCTCCAAATTCTACATCTTTCCAGCACATACTCTGTTCTCCAGCATTCTGTCTACTTTGTGTATTTATATATTGCATTATGTGTTGATGCCTGTTACTTATACAGGGTGAATAACTTGGATAATATTGATAAAAAATAATGATTTTTTTATCTACATCATGTGTAATTTAGAGAATGTCCAAGATATCTACATATAATGGTTAGTTTAATTTCATTAGTTCTACCAACTAAAGCTTTTATATGATTTGTCTTCTAACAAGTAAACAAAACTAAAATCTTAATAACTTTGCGCCATTTATTTTGTCTTCCCTCATATTTAAGACTGCATGCTGTCAACCTATGCAGTGGTATACTTCAGCACAAGAGAAAAGAAATTGAATAAAACCCTTTAGTATTTGGTCTTAGGTCATTATGGAATTTCAAGGTACATTTGGACAGAGATATCTACAAATATTTTGTACTTGATATTTTCATTCTGAAAAAGTTAACCAACATTTTCTCTGTTTCAAAACAGTATGTTTCACTAGAATATCCTCATTGACTCAAGGGCTTCAAATATTTCTGCAGATTAAATATTCAAGCATGAGCATAACATTCCTAACCAAGCTCCTCCTTAGAGAGCCACACAGAGTACAAAGTACATTGTCAGAACTTCAAGTTAATTGAGGAAATGTTTAAATGTCAATTTAATGAAAGAAGATAAAAATACCTAATTATTTTTCAAACTTAATATTCTGTTTTTAATAGGTAAGGCAAAAATTTATGTCAAAAATTAAAATAACATACATTTTAGCTGTGTAAAACAGCCAGAAATAAAGAAGCAAAAACATAGTAAACTCACTTTATCTCCTCTGGAATTTAAACATCAAAAACTTCTTAACAGAGTTTCCCTGGTGGCGCAGTGGTTGAGAGTCCGCCTGCCGATGCAGGGGACACGGGTTCGTGCCCCGGTCCGGGAAAATCCCACATGCCGCGGAACGGCTGGGCCCGTGAGCCATGGCTGCTGAGCCTGCGCGTCCGGAGCCTGTGCTCCACAACGGGAGAGGCCACAACTGTGAGAGGCCCGCGTAACACACACACACACACACACACACACACACACACACACAAATATGTTTGGATTGCTAGTGTTCTATACAGTTAATTTTGAATTTAAACAAAGAAAAATATCAGTTATGTTCAGCTAACAAGGAGTTTCCAGTACTGTGCTTAAGTAAGCTGACAGAGGTGTGGATGTTTTCTGTTTACTTGGGAAGAAAGACTCATATTCATGCAGAGATGAGCTTTTCAATAACTTGTGTTACTTGCTTACACTTCTTTCATCGTTAACTGTTTTGAAAATTATCTTTTCGTTAAAAAGACTGTAAGTCAAGGAGCTAAATTTTCACTGCCACAATTCTTATTTTCTTTGCTTTTTAGTATATTGAATAACTAATAATCACTTTGTCAGAAATACATACTGTCTTCAATTGCTTCAATGTTACTGGAAATGTGTGTTTCACTTAACAAAATAGATGCATAAAATTGAACCGGTTATTAGAATAAAATTTATCATTTTGGACACTTTCTGCTCTTTTAAGCAGTTACTCTGGACTTAATCATAGAAGGTATGGCAGTTACTGTTATTCAGGTTGTATTCCATAAGTATTGCATCCCTGAAAATCCTCTCTTAGAATTTTGCAATATGGAGGGCCAGTGACTACTGATTCCAGAGACTTGTCCCAATCTAGGGCGAAGTACACATCTGCTTTATCACTCAAATTGCCTGCTTTATAATGGGTTTATTCTTGGGTTCTTCTCAGCTTGAAATACAAACACACAAACATAGATTCATAAGTACATGGGTTCTGTTGTGCTGCTGGTGATTGTTTTCATCATTGTAATGGTTCATAAGACATTGTTAAATAAGAAAGCTATTTGAGAATAAAATGTTCTCAAACTATTTTATGAAAACAACCTAATATCACCTTCACAGTTATGACATAATACTATAACCCAAAGAATTAAAATTGAAATACATCTCATCATTTCTCACAGAAAGCATCTTAACAGTGTTAGTATGGAATATAGACAACATCAAACACCAAACATTAGGGACTCTCTCTTAACTCTGGCTTTTCCTCTTGAGCATGGGCAATTACTAGAAAATCTGGCCCCTCCCTTTATTTATAAGATAACATTCTATTTGTTGATGCCATTATGAGTAGATCTACTATACAACTTATTAAAATTGTATCTGAAGCTAAATATACTTACATCTAAGATCTAAGGCTGGTGATTTTAAGCAATTTCTTTCTTACTTAAGATGGCTCAAAAGCATACCAAAAACAACTCTTGATATATCGGTATAGAATTTTAAAACATGACTTTTCCTTTTATTCAGAAGTTCTGGGTATACATTTTGGTGTCACAAATTATAAAACTATTAACCTTGAGCATATTATTTAAATTCTTATGTCGCAGTCACATTTCTTTAATATGGCATAAAAACTACCTGTTGGGGGCTTGTGGTGGTGATTTAATAAACATATTAGTATTCATCACATGTTATTGGCTCAATAACTGATATTTATTACTTTGCTTGATTTTCTGGAACATTCAAAGTCCAAACTCAAAACATCAAGGATGAAAGAGACAGAAGTTAATCAGAAATATAAAGAGCAGTCTCCAGGATTTAAGAAGGTAGAGTAGTCCAGAAACAATTTATGTGCCTCCCAAATCTCGGCCCCAATTGCCCACCCTGGCCTCAGCCACCTGTGCTGCTTCCTCGATGGCAATGCCGCCATGATGGTCTGCACTGTGCTCTGTGGCAGTAAAATCTAGCTGCCACATGTGTTGCCTCATCGCTGAACACTGCCAGTTGTTTAACTTTCCCTAGGAGGGAGTGTATGGCTTTGACTAGACATCCACTGGGCCTTTCCCAGTAGGAGAACAGTAGCTTCCAACCTAGATCTGACTTTCCTAGTAAGACAGAAACTCTGGCTTTGTTCAGATTCTGTCCAGATGTGCCTGTTAACGTCATGCAGAATTGTTGGGAAATTAATTCCCCCGAGACACATTTAGGAGCAGGAGGTTGGAAAAGAGCTAGGAGAAAAAAATTCACCAACTTTTCTAAAATGTTGTGACTTCATAGGGGCTTTCTAGGGGTGGTTTGTGTCATTGAACCAGCTTTTTCTCCTTCCCCTGCCTCACTTTCCTTTTTAATTTAATTTTGCTTCCCTAGGGTTGTACTTGTACTCCAGGTAAAGTAATGCCTCATAAACTTTGTCTCTGGCAATTTTTTGTTTGTTTGTTTTATTGTTTTAGTTAACCTGAATCAAGAAGGAAAAAATTAGAAATGCTCGTTGAAGTAAACTCAAATTCTGACCAAGAAACGCACTCATTCTTTCCCTCTTTCATACTTTTTGCCCTCCGTGGCTGGCTCAGCACCTTCAGGAAAATTAATTAAATAATTTTTTATATGAAGCTCCTTAATTTATTCATTCACTCTTCAAATATTTCCTACGTTCCTGTAATATTATGGACACAGAGTAATGAGGAGTCTCTAAACATTATGCAAAAGTATTGTTTAAGGAATAGTCAAAATGGCAAAATTACCCTATTTAACCCTACATATGAATAATCTCTAAAGTCAGGATTGAATATTATTCGTTACTTAAAACTCTTTGAGAATGTAGGAAAAGTGACATATATTTTAGCATAGTTTTAATCAAAAGTGGTAATATTTTGACAATTCAAAAATTAAATTTAATATTAAAAAGTATCATAATTATATGGTTCATTTCTTCTGACAAATTTAAGGATGTGGACTGAATAATCTTGATGTATAAGAGATATGTTTATTTTAACAGACAAATATCAGATTTAAAGGATACCGTATTCCAAATATTTGTTTGTGATTCTAATACGTAAACTTCTAAATACATTTTCACACAAAATAATACACATAATGATTAAGTCACCAGATGGTCCAAAATAAAAGCAAAACCATTTTTGTGGGTAATTTTATTGGGGATTTTAATCTTATGTCAAGAAAATCTTTTCATTATAAACACAATAAAAAAAGCAAGACTTCTCTCTGATCTGTCCAATTGCCAGCCAGTAGATCGTGAATTTATCATGATCTCATATATCGTGACTTCCCCAAGGAAAGGCTGTGGTTGATTGGGCAATGATTTCCAAAGAAATCCTATGCATGATAATCTACTAGATTTGCAGAAAAATAAATTAGAATGTTTGTTTTATTTTCTTAGGTATATATTTTACATGCATTTGTTAATACATACCTTACATAAAAACATATGTGCAAACATTGTTTAATCATGTATAATAATGTATACATTAGTATCACCTGTAGCATAAAAATACATATTTACTATGTTTTGAGAGCCTAATCTATTTTTTGTTTTGTTTTGTTTGTACATAGCATGTGGAATAAAAAAGACAGGTGTTTATATATTCCTAGATTAGTAGATGTTAGGCCATAACATTTCAAAAGAAACTGCAGTCGTATTTCTAACAGCTGGAGTATTGGTGCCAATGGTTGCCATTGGGTTGAAGCCAAAGATATAGACATGGACTCTAGCTTCTTCTGTGAGACACAGTTGGCTATTTAGCCCTGTTTTTTATTTGTTGTTTATTTTGGTTTTCATGGAAGGAAGGATTTTGTAGAAATGTATAGTAGATGAATAGAACACACTGAAGACAGATTAACAACACGAGTGTAGCAGATAACAAGCTTTGGGTTTATAGGATAACATTCCACCCAATATCTGCTTTTAGAATATTTGATGCAGAGAAAGAAAAGAGAAAAATTTAATTACATGGTTACCATTATCTTTCCCTTGCAAAGCAAACTTATAGTGTAGATGGTCCCCAGAATGCCTTCTGAAAACCAGTCCCTCAAGTAATATATGTATATACTCCTTGAAATTCCTCTGTCAAACATATTGTCCTTGAGATTTTTATTCTAACAGAAGAAGAAGAAAAAGAAGAAAGAAAAAACCTTTTGTATCAGTCCACTACAGGCATGGATTGCAGTCACTAAACACATCTTGATAAGCTCCACCAAATTTAGGTTGACAGGTATTTAAAACTGCTCTGGCATCATTTATTGAAGAACATTTTAGGAGGAGATATCATATGCAGCCCATATATTCAGTTTATGACTATATAGTTACATATTCTGATTCTCTGAGCAAAGCGAATTAAAATACTTAAGCTACTTTGCATTTCCACTTCATCTACCAGGTGTTTAGGCATCCTGCAGGGGCTTGAGAACCCTATTTGTATGTATTATAAAGTTTAAGTATTATACAGCTGTGGATGCACTTGTTTTTGTATGTATTATAAAGTTTAAGTATTATACAGCTGTGGATGCACTTGTTTTCTTGTTACCCATTCAACGAGATTTCTATCCTCTTCTTAAATGCAGTAATGGCATCAGGCAGAAAGAATGTAAAGACTAGCACTTTGAATGAAGCAGTACTCTGTGTATTTGGAAATGTAAAACAGATGTGCAGTAAATATTGCGAGGTTTGAATCAATAAGATGCCACATAAATACAAAGGAATGAAAAAAGAGATATTATTTGTCAGGGATTTTTGTTAAATATCTCATCAGTAATGGCAAAGCTGCAGCTTCTTTATAGGACTTAATGAACAGCCATTTGTACATGGTTTTCCTATGACTTCAGAGGAGCACTTAGTCTGCAAACTATAAATATCAGCAATTTTAGCCAGTAAGAGGTGTACACATTTATGAAAATGCATATATATAAATATTCAAATGATTTTTAAAACCCAAAATAAAACTAGGAAAGTATTTCTTATAAAAGAAATTTCACAATTTTCAAATTATACTACTAATTTCAAATCATTTAAATTGTATGATTTATTTTTCAAGTTATTAAATATAGATAACTTTAAAATAGGAAACATACAAAGACAAAAACAATTTATCATATTTGAGAGAAAAAGAGAAGTTAAGTATTTTGTGTTTCCCCAAATTTTCTCTCATCACTTACTTTCAAAATCTGATAAGGGTATCACCTTCCATTGGATGACTCAAGTTCAAAATCCTCTTTTTGTCATTACCTTCATTCAGTCACTGGGACCTATGAAGATACACTCAAATAATTTATGTCAAAGGCTTCAGACTTTCCATTTCCATTGGTTGAGATATTTGCAATCAATTGCCTGGCTTATTGTAGTAATTTAAAAATTATTTCTGTACATTTATGTTCTTTCTGTGCTAACTCACACTAAAGAGCATCATCTGATTAATATTGTTTAGCACACACTGACCAATGACCTTTGCTTAAAAATACTTACTTAATTGTTCTCCATTTCTATATGAGTATGTAACTCCTTTGACCTGAATTAACATGAATTCTCTAACTATACCCAGATGTTTCCACTATTACAAAGTAACACATAAATTAGGCATTCTGTGTAAGATAAGGTAGATATTATTCCCTAATTAAGTCCATTCTTATCACCTTTAAATTATTTCTCTACCAATTTCTATATAGCTCTTCTATTAAATCATCAGTACTTAATTTTCCATTCTTCTTTTCTGCTTTTTGTCAAATTTTTTATTTTAAATTTATCAAGCTAAATTTTACTATAGTTTTAAAATGGGGTATAAGATACATGTATTGACTTTTAATTTGAGTATTATATATAAATACAGGTACTATTACATGTACTGTAGAAGCAATTAGAAATTTAAAAGGCCAAATAAAGTTGTTAGTATTCTAAGCTTTTCTAATACTCTGTGTCTGGATGATCAACTACCCCAAAATTTAGTACTTGAAAGCAACAGCAGTTCTATTTTCTGTCACAATTTGGAGTCGTGAGTCAGGAATATGGGCAAAGCTCTGCTGGATGAGTCTCTTGTTCCATGTGTCAGCAATGAAAGTCACACAGTGAAGGCTAGCTAGCTAATGGTCTGACCTGGAATTCTAAGGAGGTCTCCTTCCTATATATACATGTATATAGGAAACTTCCTTAGATATATGAATATTATTCTTAGCTCAGCTAGAACAATTGATGGATAATTTAGACATGTATCTAAGCATGCAAATTCCTACATGGAACTCTCAGGGTAGTTGGACATCTATTTTTATCTGAGGCTGAGAGTGTCAAGAAATTCATTTGGAACCTGCAAAGCTTCTTAAGACATATGCCTTGAAGTTCCAAAACATAATATCTGCAGTATTTATTGGGGAAAACAAATCTCAAATGAGAAATGAGATTCAAGGGGAGAAGAATGAGACTCCACCTCTCAGTGGGAAGATTATCAAAATTTGGGGTTACCATTAACCCAGCATAATATGCCCAGCATAATATTTTTACATTTACATAATATATTTACATTTCTGTCACATGCAAACTTCACCTCTTACAAGGCACAGAATCTTTCATTCTATTATAGCATTTGCTCAAAGTCCTATATCTAAGCATCTAAATCAGGTCTAGGTCCAGGTACAGATGAGAGGATCTATGGGCACAGATCCTCAAGTACAATTCCTCTTAATTCTCAGACCTTTGAAGTAAAGAGACCAATTACCTACACCCCTTCTCCAGTTGCATCTTTGACCACAATATACAATTATGACACATGAAAGGATAACTTCCATTTACATCTGATTCAAAAGCAGGGGAGCAGTAGGCATACAGCAGTCACAGATGCACAGCAATTCTGAAATTCTGTTGGGCACGTGTTTCCAGTCACTTTATTATGGCACTCTTGGAATAATTCTTCAAGTTTTTTGGCTCTATTGTTACTGCTCTATGTTCTGTTTTCTAAGATAATCTTAATTTTTCTGAAAGAAATAACTCATATTTGCAGCTGAGTAGACCTCTTAGATCATTTCCTGTCTTTAGATGTTTGGGAGCCTCAGTGCTGCTTTTAACTTTAAAATGTCTCCAACTCAGTAAAAATTGATGATACTTTTGCCAATACAATGCTCTTAAAAATGTGTAGGATTACTCTGAATCTTGTTGGAGTCCATTCATTAGACAGTGACACATCCACATATCTCTTTGATATAGGTCTTTAGATAAGACTAAGAATTAGACTATTGTGGGACAATGACCTTAAAATACTTTCTAAAGAGTTTTTTGTTTGTGTATAGGGTCTATATTCTTTTATATTTTTTGAGGTCTTAATAAAGGGGTTTTTTTTAATAGCTTTATTGGAGTATAATTAAAATGGTGTGTTAGTTTCTGCTTTATAACAAAGTGAATCAGCTATACCTATACATATATCCCCATATCTCTTCCCTCTTGCGTCTCCCTCCCTCCAACTCTCCCTATCCCACCCCTCTAGGTGTTCACAAAGCACCGAGCTGATCTCCCTGTGCTATGCGACTGATTCCCACCAGCTATTGATTTTATATTTGGTAGTGTATATATGTCCATGCCACTCTCTCACTTTGTCACAGCTTACCCTTCCCCCTCCCCAAGTCCTCAAGTCCATTCTCTAGTAAGTCTGTGTCTTTCTTCTGGTCCTACCCCTAGGTTCTTCATAACCTTTTTTTTTCTTTTTTTTTTAAGTCCATATATATGTGTTAGTATACAGTATTTGTTTTTCTTTCTGACTTCACTCTGTATGAAAGATTCTAGGTCCATCCACCTCACTGCAAATAACTCAATTTCATTTCCCTTTATGGCTGAGTAATATTTCATTGTATATATGTGTCACATCTTCTTTATCCATTCATCTGTCGATGGACACTGAGGTTGCTTCCATGTTCTGGCTATTGTAAAGAGAGCTGCAATGAACATTGTGGTACATGACCCTTTTTGAATTATGGTTTTCTCAGGGTATGTGCACAGTAGAGGGATTACTGGGTCATATGGTAGTTCTATTTTTAGTTTTTTAAGGAACCTCCATACAGTTCTCCATAGTGGCTGTATCAATCTACATTCCCACCAAAGTGCAAGAGGGTTCCCTTTTCTCCACACCCTCTCCAGCATTTATTGTTTTGTAGATTTTTGGATGATGGCGATTCCGACCGGCGTGAGGTGATACCACATTGTAGTTTTGATTTGCATTTCTCTAATGATTAGTGATGTTGACCATCCTTTCACGTGTTTGTTGGTAATCTGTATATCTTATTGGGAGAAATGTCTTTTTAGGTCTTCTGACCATTTTTGGATTGGGTTGGTTTTTTTTTGATATTGAGCCGCATGAGCTGCTTGTAAATTTTGGACATTAATCCTTTGTTAGTTGCTTCATTTGAAAATATTTTCTCCCATTCTGAGGGTCGTCTTTTCATCTTGTTTACGGTTTCCTTTGCTGTGCAAAAGCTTTTAAGTTTCATTAAATCTCATTTCTTTATTTTTGTTTTTATTTCCATTTCTCTAGGAGGTGGGTCAAAAAAGATCTTGCTGTGATTTATGTCATGAAGTGTTCTGCCTATGTTTTCCTCTAAGACTTTTATAGTCTCTGGCCTTACATTTAGGTCTTTAATCCATTTTGAGTTTATTTTTGTGTATGGGGTTAGGGTGTGATCTAATTTCATTCTTTTACATGTAGCTGTCCAGTTTTCCCAGCACCACTTATTGAAGAGGCAGTCTTTTCTACATTGTATATTTGTGCCTCCTATATCAAAGGTAAGGTGACCATATGTGTATGGATTTATGTCTGGGCTTTCTATCCTGTTCCATTGATCTATATATCTGTTTTTGTGCCAGTACCATACTGTCTTGATTACTGTAGCTTTGTAGTATATTCTGAAGTCTGGGAGCCTGATTCCTCAAGCTCCGTTTTTCTTTCTCAAATTTGATTTGGCTATTTGGGTCTTTTGTATTTCCATACAAATTGTGAAATTTTTTGTTCTAGTTCTATGAAAAATGCCAGTGGTAGTTTAATAGGGATTGCATTGAATCTGTAGATTGCTTTGGGTAGTATAGTCATTTCACAATGTTGAGTCTTCCAATCCAAGAACATGGTATATCTCTCCATCTGTTTGTATCATCTTTAATTTCTTTCATGAGTGTTGTATAGTTTTATGTATACAGGTCTTTTGTCTCCTTAGGTAGGTTTATTCCTAGGTATTTTATTCTTTTTGTTGCAATGGTAAATGGGAGTGTTTTCTTAATTTCACTTTCAGATTTTTCATCATTATTGTATAGGAATGCAAGTAATTTCTGTGCATTAATTTTATATCCTGCTACTTTACCAAATTCATTGATTGGTTCTAGTAGTTTTCTGGTAGCATCTTTAGGATTCTCTATGTATAGTATCATGTCATCTGCAAACTGTGACAGATTTTCTTATTCTTTTCTGATTTAGATTCCTTTTATTTCTTTTTTCTCTCTGATAGTTGTGGCTAAAACTTCCAAAACAATGTTGAATAATAGTCGTGAGAGTGGGCAGCCTTGTCTTGTTCCTGATCTTAGTGGAAATGGTTTCAGTTTTTTACAGTTGAGGACAATGTTGGCTGTGGGTTTGTCATATATGGCCTTTATTATGTTAAGGTAGGTTCCCTCTACACATACTTCTGGAGGGTTTTTATCATAAATGGGTGTTGAATTTTTTCGGAAGCTTTTTCTGCATCTATTGAGATGATCATATTGTTTTTATTCTTCAGTTTGTTAATAGGGTGTATCCCATGATTGATTTGCATGTATTGAAGAATCCTGGCATTCCTGGGGTAAACCACACTTGATCATGGTGTGTGATCCTCTCAATGTGCTGTTGGATTCTGTTTGTTAGTATTTTGTTGAGGATATTTGCATCTATGGTCATCAGTGATATTAACCTGTAGATTTCTTTCTTTGTGACATCTTTTTCTGGTTTTGGTATCAGGGTGATGGTGGCCTCATAGAATGAGTTTGGGAGTGTTCCTCCGTCTGCTATATTTTGGAAGAGTTTGAGAAGGATAGTAGTTAGCTCTTCTCTAAATGTTTGACAGAATTCGCCTGTGAAGCCATCTGGTCTTGGGCTTTTGTTTGTTGGAAGAATTTAATGACAGTTTCGATTTCAGTGCTTGTGATTGGTCTATTCATATTTTCTATTTCTTCCTGATTCAGTCTTGGCAGGTTGTGCTTTTCTAAGAATTTGTCTATTCCTTCCAGTTTGTCCATTTTATTGGCATAGAGTTGCTTGTAGTTATCTCTCATGATCTTTTGTATTTCTGCAGTGTCAGTTGTTACTTCTCCTTTTTCATTTCTAATTCTATTGATTTGAGTCTTCTCCTTTTTGTTCTTGATGAGTCTGGCTAATGGTTTATCCATTTTGTTTATCTTCTCAAAGAACCAGCTTTTAGTTTTATTGACCTTTGCTATCGTTTCCTTCATTTCTCTTTGATTTATTTCTCATCTGATCTTTATGATTTCTTTCCTTCTGATAACTTTGGGTTTTTTTTGTTCTCTCTCTAATGGCTTTAGGTGTAAGGTTAAGTTTTTATTTGACATGTTTCTTGTGTCTTGAGGTAGGATTGTATTGCTATAAACATCCCTCTTAGAACTGCTTTTGCTGAATCCCATTGATTTTGGGTCATTGTGTTTTTGTTGTAATTTGTTTCTCGGTATTTTTTTATTTCCTCTTTGATTTCTTCAGTGATGTCTTGGTTGTTTATTAGTGTATTGTTTCACCTCCATGTGTTTGTATTTTTTACAGAATTTTTTCCTGTAATTGATATACGGTCTCAAAGCATTATAGTAGGACAAGGTACTTGATACGATTTCAATTATCTTAAATTTACCAAAGCTTGATTTGTGACACAAGACATGATCTATCCTGGACAATGTTACATGAGCACGTGAGAAGAAAGTGTATTGGTTTTTTTGGATGGAATGTCCTATAAATATCAATTAAGTCCATTTTGTTTAATGTATCATTTAAAGCTTGTGTTTCCTTACTTATTTTCATTTTGGATGATCTGTCCATTGGTGAAAGTTGGGTGTTAAAAACCCCTACTATGATTGTGTTACTGTCGATTTCCCCATTTATGGCTGTTAGCATTTGCCCTATGTATTGAGGTGTCCCTATGTTGGATGCATGAAAATTTACAATTATTATATCTTCTTCTTGGATTGATCCCTTGATCATTATGTAGTGTCCATCTTTGTCTCTTGTAATATTCTTTATTTTAAAGTGTATTTCGTCTGATATGAGAACTGCTACTCCAGCTTTCTTTTGATTTCCATTTGCATGCAGTATCTTTTTCCATTTTAATTTTAATATTTTTTTCCTTGTATTTAATTTTTGATAGTTTGATTAATATGTGTCTTGGCGTGTTTCTCCTTGGATTTATCCTGTATGGGACTCTCCGCACTTCCTGGACTTGATTAACTATTTGCTTTCCCATAATAGGGAAGTTTTCAACTATAATCTCTTCAAATATTTTCTCAGTCCCTTTCTGTTTCTCTTCTTCTTCTGGGACACCTATAATTCGAATGTTGGTGCCCACAAATATCTGAGACTGTCCTCAATTCTCTTCATTGTTTTTTCTTTATTTTACTCTTCAGCAGTTATTTCCACTATTTTATCATCCAGGTCACTTATCCGTTCTTCTGCCTCAGTTATTCTGCTGTTGATTCCTTCTAGAGAATTTTTAATTTCATTTATTGGGTTGTTCATCATTGTTTGTTTGTTCTTTAGTTCTTCTAGGTCCTTGTTAAACATTTCTTTTATTTTCTCCATTCTATTTCCAAGATTTTGGATCATGTTTACTATCAGTACTCTGAATTCTTTTTCAGGTAGACTGCCTACTTCCTCTTCATTTGTTTGGTCTGGTGGGTTTTTACCTTGCTCCTTCATCTGCTGTGTGTTTCTCTGTCTTCTCATTTTGCTTAACTTTCTGTGTTTGTGGTCTCCCTTTTGCAGGCTGCATGTTCATAGTTCCCGTTGTTTTTGGTGTCTGCCCCCAGTGGCTAATGTTGGTTCAGTGGGTTGTGTAGGCTTCCTTGTGGAGGTGATTACTGCCTGTTTTCTGGTGGATGAGGCTGGATCTTGTCTTTCTGCTGGGCAGGTCCATATCTGGTGGTGTGTTTTGGCATGTCTGTGACCTTATTATGATTTTAGGTAGCCTCTCTGCTAGTGGGTTGTGTTGTGTTCCTATCTTGCTAGTTGTTTGTCATAGGGTGTCCAGCACTGCAGCTTGCTGGTAATTGAGTGGAGCTGGGTCTTGGAGTTGAGATGGAGATCTCTGGGAAATTTTTGCTGTTTGATAGTACATGGAATAGGGAGGTGTCTTGTGGACCAATATTCTGAACTCGGCTTTCCCACCTCAGAGGCACAGGCCTGACCCCTGTCCAGAGGACCAAGATCCTGTCATCCACACAGCTCAGAATAAAAGGGATAAATAAATAAATAAAAATATTATTAAAATAAAAATAATTATTAAAAATTAATAAGCAAAAAGAAGGAAAGAAGAGAGCAACCAAACCAAAACACAAATCCACCAATGCTATGAAGCACTAAAAAATATACTAAAAAAAAACCAAGAACAAAAAAATGGGCAGACAGAACCCTGGGACAAATGGTAAAAGCAAAGCTATACAGACAAAATTACACACAGAAGCATACACATACACAATCACAAAAAGAGAAAAAGGAAAAAAAAATATATAGTTGCTCCCAAGTTCACCGCCTCACTTTGGATGTTTTGTTGTCTATTTAGGTATTCCACAAGTGCAGGGCACATCAAGTTGATTGTGGAGATTTAATCCGCTGCTCCTGAGGCTGCTGGGAGGGATTTCCCTTTCTCTTCTTTGTTTGCACACCTCCTGGGGTTCAGCTTTGGATTTGGACCCGCCTCTGTGTATAGGTCTCTTGAGGGCATCTTTTCTTCACTCAGACTGGACGGGGTTAAAGGAGCAACTGATTCGGGGGCTCTGGGTCACTCAGCCTGGGGGTAGAGAGGGTCCGGAATGTGGGGTGAACCTGCGGCGGCAGAGGTCAGCAGGATGTTGCACCAACCTGAGGCACACCATGTGTTCTCCCGGGGAAGTTGTCCCTGGATCATGGGACCCTAGCTCTGGCAAGCTGCACAGGCTCCCATTAGGGAAGGTGTGGATAGTGACCTGGGCTTGCATACAGGCTTCTTGGTGGCTGTAGCAGCAGCCTTAGCATCTCATGCCCGTCTCTGTGTCTGCGCTGATAGCCGTGGCTCGAACCCATCTCTGGAGCTCGTTTAGGCCGTGCTCTGAATCCCCTGTCCTCGCGCACCCAAAACAATGGTCTCTTGCCTGTTATGCAGGTCCAGACTCTCCTGGGCTCCCTCCTGGCTAGCTGGGGTGCACTAGCCCCTTCCGGCTGTGTTCTGGCAGCCAACCCCAGGCCTCTCCCTGTGATCTGATCTCCGAAGCCCGAGCCTCAGCTCCCAGCCCTGCCCGCCCTGGCAGGTGAGCAGACAAGCCTCTTGGGCTGGTCAGTGCTGCTCGGCACTGATCCTCTGTGTGAGAATCTCTCTGCTTTGCCCTCCGCACCCCTGTTGCTGCACTCTCCTCAGTGGCTCCGAAACTTCCCCCCCGCCAACCCCCGTCTCTGCCCGCGAAGGGGCCTCCTAGTGTGTGCAAACCTTTCCTCCTTCACAGCTCCCTCCTACTGGTGCAGGTCCCATCACTATTCTTTTGTCTCTGTTTTTTCTTTTGCCCTACCCTGGTACGTGGGGGAGTTTCTTGCCTTTTGGGAAGTCTGAGGTCTTCTGCCGGTATTCAGTAGGTGTTCTGTAGCAATTGTTCCAGATGTAGATATATTTTTGATGTATTTGTGGGGAGGAAGGTGATCTCCACTTCTTACTCTTCCGCCATCTTGAAGGTCTCAATAAAGGGTTTTTAAAGCAACACTTTGACATGATTTTAACTGGAGTCTATTTCTTATTCTGAGAGTTTTTTGCCATATGAAATTTTGAAAATAAGAAGATCTTTTCTTCATAAAATTTATTATGTTCTATTTCATTTATCTCTCTTCCAAATTCTGCTTAAAATTGAACGATTCCATTTTAATATCATCTTTATCTATTCATATATTATCATAAACAGCTAAAAGAAACCAGTTAGTACAGTAATCCCTACCACCTGAATATCTCCTCTGCCAAATCTAGCTTTTGATTCAACTACTTTTTTTTTACTATGAATAATAATTGTCTTTTTCTGTCAACATTTCTAATAGTATCTGTGGTAAATTTTCATCTTTCACTAACAGTCTTCTTGAGATACTCATCTTTCCTTACAATTTCCTCCAAGCTTTTTAGCTTTCACCCACTGCTGGATCCCACAGACAAATTCATATGGTTTTAAAGTCTCTTTTACAAAGCATCCTTCTTCTGCTACCTATATCCATTTCTGTTTTCTATTGCTCTATAATAGTGTAAAAATATATTGGTTTTTAGCAACAAATACGTTATTATGCATCACAATTTAAAGAATTAGGGTGCTGGTGAGGGTTCAATAGTGTGATTCTCCTGTGTCATGCACCATCAACCAAGGTCACTTAACGATAGATATTAGCTGGCCAATGGTCTCTTCTGGTGTGTCCAAGATGGTTTCATTCAAATGTCTGGCCCATTGGCAGGAAAACACAGATGACTGGGCACAGCTGGAACCACTGACCAAAGCACCTACATGTATCATTTCAGGCTTAGTAATCTTGGAATAATTAGACTTATATCATGGATTAAGACTCTCAGAAAATGCTCTAAGAGACTAAGGTGAAAACAACAGGGCTTCTTATAACCCAGCCTTCAAAGTTCCAGAACATTTCCACTTTCAGATTCTGTTGGTCAAGCAACTCATGAACTCCTGCCAGGAAGTAAAGAGAAGAGAATTACAGTGTACTTTTCAATAAGGCAAGTCATAAAAATTTGCTGCCATATTTAATCTACAATATAAGCTATAGGCTCAAATACTTGGAAACTCTTTATTTGCTCTTCAGATATTCTGTCACTGGTTAAAATCCCCAAGAAATCAGATTCTAAGATGGAGGCAGAAGGGTTATTAGGGAGTACTTTTGGAATAAAATCCTGTGAAGGAAAAAGAAGGAAACAAAAATTAGCAGCTAGAAAAGTTGAACTGTGATACAGTTTCACTGGATATCTCAGCTGACCCTGTGGGATTTCAGAAAATGTGTTGACGCTACAGAGCTGCTTGAGTTGGGGAAACAAAATCAAGGGTTATCTTCTGGAAGCCCTCCCAGTAACCATGATAGTAAGCTATTCATTTTGAAGGAGGAGAATCACAGTCTAACGTATTTTCACATTCAGAACACATCAACTACATGATTTCTCTAAAGAGATAAAAGTGCTACTCTATAGAACACTTGAAAACCATGATTGAATGGTTAATAATGGAGCAGGTGTACAGGTATTAAAACAGCACTACCTTTTTTTCTAAATAAGTGTAATCCAGAATAAAAAGTTAAGGTTTACAGATTCAGGGGAGACCTTCAAGATGGTGGAGGAATAAGATGTGGCGATCACCTTCACCCCACAAATAATCAGAAATACATCTACACGTGGAACAATCCTTACAGAACACCTACTGAATGCTGGCAGAAGACTTCAGACTTCCCAAAAGGCAAGAAACTCCCCACATACCTGGGTAGTGCAAAAGAAAAAAGAAAAAACAGAGACAAAAGTATAAGGATGGGACCTGCACCTCTGAGAAGGAGCTGTGAAGGAGGAAAGGTTTCCACACACTAAGAAGCCTCTTCACTGGAGGAGATGGGGTGTGGCGGGGGGGAGGGGAAGCTTCGGAGCCACTGAGGAGAGTGCAGCAACAGGGGTGCAGAGGGCAAAGTGGAGAGATTCCCACATAGAGGATCAGTGCCGATCAGCGCTCACTAGCCTGAGACACTTGTCTGCTCACCTGCCAGGGCAGGTGGGGTCTGGGAGCTGAGGCTCTGTCTTTGGAGGCAGATCCCAGGGAGAGGACTGGGGTTGGCTGCATGAACACAGCCTCAAGGGGGCTAGTGCACCGCAGCTAGCCAGGAGGGGGTCCAGGAAAAAGTCTGGACCTGCCTAAGAGGAATGAGACCATTTTTTCAAGATGCGAGAGGAGAGGGGATTCAGAGCACTGCCTAAACTAGCTCTAGAGATGGGCGCAAACCAAAGCTACCAGCGTGGACTCCAGAGACAGGCATGAAATGCTAAGGCTGCTACTGCAGCTACTGAGAAGCCTGTGTTCAAGAACAGGTCATAATCCATATCTCCCCTCCTGGGAGCCTGTGTAGCCTGCCATTGCCAGGGTCCCGTGATAGAGGGACAACTTCCCTGGAAGAATACAGAGTACGCCTCAGGCTGTTGCAACGTCATGCTGGCCTCTGCTTCCTCAGGCTCGCTCTGCATTCCACAGGCTCACCCCAAATCCCTCCCTCCCTCTGGCCTGAGAGAGGCAGAGTAATCATTTGTTACTTTAACCATGACCTGTCTGGGTGGGGAACAGACACGCTCAGGTGACCTACATGTAGAGGCGAGACCAAATCCAAAGCTGAACCCCAGGAGCTGTGCAAAAAAAGAAGAGAAAGGGAAATTTCTCACAGGAGCAGCAGATTAAATCTCCACAATCAACTTGACGTACCCTGCATTTCGGGAATACCTGGATGGACAACGAATCATCCCAAAATTGAGGTGGTGACTTTGGAACAACTTCAGATTTGGAGTTTGCTTTCTGCATCTAATTTGTTTCTGGTTTTATGTTTATCTTAGTTTAGTATTTAGAGTTTATATCAAAGGTAGATTTGTTTATTGATTTGGTTGCTCCCTTCCTTTTTTTTATACATAGATTTTGTTTCCTTTTTCTCTTTATGTGAGTGTGTATGTGTATGCTTCGTTGTGTGAATTTGTCTGTATTGCTTTGCTTTTACCATTTGTTCTAGTGTTCTGTGTGTCCGTTTTTTTTTGTTTGTTTGTTTGCTTCCTTGTATTTTAGATTACTTTTTACTGCTTGTTATCATTGGTGGATTTGTTTTTTGGTTTGGTTGCTCTCTTCTTTATTTATTTTTCTTTTTTCTTTTTAATTTTTTTATTTTTAACATTTTTTAAATTTTAATAACTTTCTTTTCTTTTCTTTTTCTTTCTTTCTTTCTTTTATTCTCCCTTTTTTCTGAACCATGTAGCTGACAGGGTCTTGGTGCTCCGGCCATGTGTCAGGCCTATGCCTCTGAGGTAGGAGAGCTGAGTTCAGGACATTGGTCCACCAGAGACCTCCCAGGTCCATGTAATATCAAATGGCAAAAGCTCTCCCAGAGATCTCCACCCCAACACTAACATGCAGCTCCACTCAACGACCAGCAAGCTACTAGCAAGACAGGAACACAACACCACCCATTAGCAGACTGGCTGCCTCAAATCATAATAAGGTCACAACACAGCAAAACACAGCACCAG
The DNA here is from genome assembly GCF_003031525.2 of Neophocaena asiaeorientalis asiaeorientalis. Taxonomy (NCBI): domain Eukaryota; kingdom Metazoa; phylum Chordata; class Mammalia; order Artiodactyla; family Phocoenidae; genus Neophocaena; species Neophocaena asiaeorientalis. Next base: position 11,962,498 of record NW_020173215.1, read on the forward strand.
ATGCAGTTCTGCACACCAGAAAGACAAGATCCAGCCTCATCCACTAGAACACAGGCAGTAGTCCCTTCCACCAGGAAGCCTACACAGCCTACTGAACAAACCTTAGCAAATGGGGGCAAACACCAAAAACAATGGGAACCATGAATCTAAAGCGTGCAAAAAGGAGACCCCAAACACAGTAAGTTAAGCAAAATGAGAAGACAGAGAAACACACAGCAGATGAAGGAGCAAGTTTAAACCCCACCAGACCAAGCAAATGAAGAGGAAATAGGCAGTCTACCTGAAAAAGAATTCAGAGTAATGATAGTAAAGATGATCCAAAATCTTGGAAATAGAATGGAGAAAATACAAGAAAAGTTTAACAAGGACCTAGAACTAAAGAGCAAACAAAGAATGATGAACAACCCAATAAATGAAATTAAAAATTCTCTGGAAGGAATCAATAGCAGAATAACTGAGGCAGAAGAACGGATAAGTAACTTGGAAGATAAAATAGTGGAAGTAACTACTGCAGAGCAGAATAAGAAAAAAGAATGAAAAGAATTGAGGACAGTCTCAGAGACCTGTGGACACAACCTTAAACGCACCAACATTCGAATTATAGGTGTCCCAGAAAAAGAAGAGAAACAGAAAGGGATGAGAAAATATTTGAAGAGACTATATTTGAAAACTTCCCTATTATAGGAAAGGAAATAGTTAATCAAGTCCAGGAATTGCAGAGAGTCCCATACAGGATAAATCCAAGGAGAAACATGCCAAGACACATATTAATCAAACTTTCGAAGCTTATATACAAAGAAAAAAATTTAAAAGCAACAAGGGAAAAATAACACACAAGGGAATACACATAAGCTTAGCAGCTGATCTTTCAGCAGAAACTCTGCAAGCCAGAAAGGAATGGCAGGACATATTTAAAGTGATGAAAGGGAAAAACCTACAACCAAGAGTACTCTACCCAGCAAAGATTTCATTCAGATTTGATGGAGAAATTAAAACCTTTACAGATAAGCAAAAGGTAAGAGAATTCAGCATCACCAAACCAGCTTTACAACAAGCGCTAAAGGAATTTATCTAGGCAGGAAACACAAGGGAAGGAAAACACCTACAATAACAAACCCCAAACAATTAAGAAAATGGGAATAGGAACATACATATCGATAATTACCTTATCTGTAAATGGATTAAATACTCCAACCAAAAGATATAGACTGGCTGAATGGATACAAACCAAGACCCATACATATGCTGTCATCAAGAGGCCCATTTCAGACCTAGGGACACATACAGACTGAAAGTGAGGGGATGGAATAAATATTCCATGCAAATAGAAATGAAAAGAAACCTGGAGTAGCAATTCTCATATCAGGCAAAATAGACTTTAAAATAAAGACTATTACAAGAGACAAAGAAGGACACTACATAATGATCAAGGGATCAATCCTAGAAGAAGATATAACAATTGTAATTATTTATGCACCCAAAATAGGAGCACCTCTATAAATAAGGCAAATGTTAACAGCCATAAAAGGGGGAATCAACAGTAGCACAATCATATTAGGGGGACTTTAACACCCTACTTTCACCAATGGACAGGTCATCCAAAATGAAAATAAATAATGAAACACAAGCTTTAAATGATACATTAAACAAGATGGACTTAATTGATATTTATAGGACATTCCATCCAAAAAGAACAGAATACACTTTCTCCTCAAGTGCTCATGGAACATTCTACAGGATAGATCATATCTTGTGTCACATATCAAGCCTTTGTAAATTTAAGAAAATTGAAGTCATATCAAGTATCTTTTCCGACCACAATGCTATGAGACTAGATATCAATTACACGAAAAATCTGTAAGAAATACAAACACATGGAGGTTAAACAATACATTAGTAAATAACCAATATATCACTGAAGAAATCAAAGAGGAAATCAAGAAATACCTAGAAATACATGACAATGAAAACACAACACCCAAAACCTATGGGGTGACGCAAAAGCAGTTCTAAGAGAGAAGCTTATAGCAGTATAATACTACCTCAGAAAATAAGAAACATCTCAAATAAACAACCTAATCTTACACCTAAAGCAATAAGAGAAAGAAGAACAAAAAAACTCCAAAGGTAGCAGAAGGAAAGAAATCATAAGGTTCAGATCAGAAAAAAATGTGAAAGAAATGAAGGAAACAATAGCAAAGATCAATAAAAATAAAAGCTGGTTCTTTGAGAAGCTAAACAAAATTGATAAACCATTAGCCAGACTCATCAAGAAAAAAAGGGAGAAGACTCAAATCAATAGAATTAAAAATGAAAAAGGAGAAGTAACAACTGATATTGCAGAAATACAAAGGATCATGAGAGATTACTACAAGCAACTTATGCCAATAAAATGGACAACCTGGAAGAAATGGACAAATTCTTAGAAAAACACAGCCTCCTAGACTGAACCAGGAAGAAATAGAAAATATAAACAGACCAATCACAAGCACTGAAATTGAAACTGTGATTAAAAATCTTCCAACAAACAAAAGCCCAGGACCAGATGGCTTCACAGGCGAATTCTATCAAACATTTAGAGAAGAGCTAACACCTATCCTTCTGAAACTCTTCCAAATATTGCAGAGGGAGGAACACCCCCAAATTCATTCTCTGAAGCCACCATCACCCTGATACCAAAACCAGACAAAGATGTCACCAAGAAAGCAAACTACAGGCCAATATCACTGATGAACATAGATGCAAATATCCTCAACAAAATACTAGCCAACAGAATCCAACATCACATTAAAAAGATCATACACCATGATCAAGTGGGGTTTATTCCAGGAATGCAAGGCTTCTTCAATATACACAAATCAATTACTGTGATAAACAATATTAACAAATTGAAGGAGAAGAATCATATGTTCATCTCAATAGATGCAGAAAAAGCTTTCAACAAAATTCAATGCCAATTTTTCATAAAAACCCTCCAGAAAGTATGCATAAAGGGAGCTTACCTCAACAGAATAAAGGCTATATATGACAAACCCACAGCCAACATCATTCTCAATGGCAAAAAACTGACACCATTTCCTCTAAGATGAGGAACAAGACAAGGCTTTCCACTCTCACCACTATTATTCAACATAATTTTGGAAGTTTTAGCCAAAGCAATCAGAGAAGAAAAATAAATAAATGGAATACAAATCAGAAAAGAATAAGTAAAGCTGTCACTGTTTGCAGATGACATGATATTATACATAGAGAATCCTAAAGATGCTACCCGAAAATGACTAGAGCTAATCAATGAATTTGGTAAAGTAGCAGAGTACAAAATTAATGCACGGTAATATCTTGCATTCCTATACAATAATGATGAAAAATCTGAAAGTGGAATTAAGAAAACACTCCCATTTACCATTGCAACAAGAAGAATAAACCTATCTAAGAATAAACCTACCTAAGGAGAAAAAAGACCTGTATGCAGAAAACTATAAGACACTGATGAAAGAAATTAAAGATGATACCAACAGATGGAGAGATATACCATGTTCTTGGATTGGAGGAATGAAAAATGTGAAAATGACTATATGACCCAAAGCAATCTACAGATTAAATACAATCCCTATCAAATTACCAATGGCCTTTTTCACAGAACTAGAGCAAAAAAATTCACAATTTGTCAGGAAACACAAAAGACCCTGAATAGCCAAAGTATCTTGAGAAAGAAAAATGGAGCTGGAGGAATCAGGCTCCTGGACTTCAGAATATACTACAGATTACTTCAGTAATCAAGACACTATGGTACTAGCACAAAAACAGAAATATAGATTAATGGAACAGGATAGAAAGCCCAGAGATAAAGCCACACACACATGGTTACCTTATTATTGATAAAAGATGCAAGAATATACAATGGAGAAAAGACAGCCTCTTAAATGAGTGGTGCTGGAAAAACTGGACAGCTACGTGTAAAAGAATCCAATTAGAATACTCCCTAACTCAATACACAAAAATAAACTCAAAATGGAGTAAAGACCTAAATGTAAGGCCAGACAGTGTAAGACTCTTAGAGGAAAACATAGCCAGAACACTGTATGACATAAGTCACAGCAAGATCCTTTTTGACCCACTTCCTAGAGAAATAGAAATAAAAACAAAAATAAACAAATGGGACCTAATGAAACTTAAAATTTTTGCAGAGCAAAGGAAAACATAAACAAGACGAAAAGACAATCCTCAGACTGGGAAAAAATATTTGCAGATGAAGCAACTGACAAAGGATTAATCTCCAAAATTTACAAGCAGCTCTTGCAACTCAATATCAAAAAAGCAAACAACCCAATCCAAATATGGGCAGAAGACCTAAATAGACATTTCTCCACAGAAGGTATACAGATTGCCAACAAACATATGAAAATATCTGGAACATCACTAATCATTCGCAAAATGCAAATCAAAACTACAATGAGTTATCACCTCACACCGGTCAGCATGGCCATCACCAAAAACTCTACAAACAATAAATGCTGGAGAGGGTGTGGAGAAAAGGGAACCCTCTTGCACTTTGGTAGGAATGTAAATTGATACAGCCACTATGGAGAACAGTATGGAGGTTCCTTAAAAAACTAAAAATACAAGTACCATACAACCCAGCAATCCCACTACTAGGCATATACCCTGAGAAAACCATAATTCAAAAAGAGTCATGTACCACAATGTTCACTGCAGCTCTATTTACAATAGCTAGGACAAGGAAACAACCTAAGTGTCTACCAACAGATGTATGGATAAAGAAGATGTGGCACATATATACAATGGAATATTACTCAGCCATAAAAAGAAACGAAATTGAGTTATTTGTAGTGAGGTGGATGGACCTAGAATCTGTCATACAGAGTGAAGTAAGTCAGAAAGAGAAAAACAAATACCATATGCTAACACATTTATATGGAATCTTAAATTTAAAAAAATAGCTGTGAAGAATGTAGGGGCAGGACAGAAATAAAGATGTAGACATAGAGAATGGACTTGAGGACACAGGGAGTGGGAAGGGTAAGATGGGACGAAGTGAGAGAGTGGCAGGGACATATATATACTACCAAACATAAAATAGATAGCTAGTGAAAAGCAGCTGCATAGCACAGGGAGATCAGCTTGATGTTTTGTGACCACCTAGAGGGCTGGGATAGGGAGGGAGATGCAAGTGGGAGGAGATAGTGGGATATATGTATATTTATAGCGATTCACTTTGTTATTAAGCTGAAATTAACATACCATTGTAAAGCAATTATACTCCAATAAAGATGTTAGAAAAAAACATTTACAGGTTCAAATATCAAAATTTATTAACCAAAACCATGTGTTTTGTCTAAATGTTTGTCAGTCTATTATATAAATTGCAATCAGTTACCATAATGTACCTAATTTATCTAAAACTCCTCTATTCATGAACTTTATTTAAGTAAGAAATATGGGATTTCTCTTTATTTGTTTTTATAAAACTATGTTAAGAATTACTTTATATTTCTTTTGCCAATTTATCTCTTTTCTAGAATATGTAATGACAAGAATAAAAATAAAAACCATTCTTAATTAATACATTATTTTGCCTCTATATATTTCCTATTCATCACGTTAGGGCACTTCAGTGGAAAGTTGCTAAACAGTACACAAGTAACATGAAATATGAAAGATGACAATAGATGAACAGTGATATTAATCAACTTGTATGGTATCTGAGGAAAAACATAGGTTTATTTGTTAAGCGTCTTATGCTCATGCCATAAATTCCTGAGAAATAAGGTTACAATCTGGAAACTACATTGTTATTTTTCATTTTAGTGATATAGTCATTTTTTTAAGGAAAAGTACTAACATAATTTCATATATATATACTGCAGCCAAAGTCTCTTATTTACATATTTGTGAAAAAGATTGAAATAAATTTGGGGCAAGCAGACTTTTCCAAAAAAAAATCTGTATGATACACCTGTTGCTAAGGAGTAAAAATAACTTGATATACGCAATCAAGTTATAACTACCTTTTAATGAATCCATGTGTGTGTGTGTGTGTGTGTGTGTGTGTGTGTGTGTGTGTGAAAATTAGAAGGCAAAGGTATTTTAAAACACTAGAAATTTTATAACTAATCAACTAGTTTTTTTTTACTGTGTCATTTTTAAATGTTTTTCAATTGCAATCACTTTGTTAATGTCATTATAGATGTTAATTTTCACTATGATAACTGATTTAATGTTAAAAATACACAAAAGTGTGTTGTGGTTAAATCCAGAGAGAAATATATATGAAACATCTGAGTCACACTCTTCAAAAAGAGAGAGAGAGGAAATATGGAAGGTATACTGGACTTTGATTTGCATCCAACTAGAGCCACTGGGCCCCTACTCTTCCCTCCAGCCTCCCCTCTCTAGACAACATGCTCTGTTTCCTCAGAGTAGATCATCTCATCAGTGTAAAGATTCAGCCATCAATTTCACCATGGTTCTACAGACCTAGGAGAACCCACACCTGGTACCCATTAACAAGAGAGACCACTGTGTGGACCACAGCTGGAAGAGAGCTCTCAGAGGAGGCTCTGACTTCCCTAAAGCTGCCAAGAGAGGTCAGAAGAAGAACATAGAAATTGAGGAAGTTAACACCTGGTGGAGACACAGTGAGATTTTTCATTCGTGAGGGAGCCAGAAGATGAATTTCTTGCCCTTCCTACTTCTAACCAAATATTTGGAGATGTGAGAATTTCATGCAGCTTCACAGGAAATGTCTTACATGACCTAATGTGAGCGGGATTTTGTGAAGTTGTGGCCAGTTTACTAATTTGTCACCTTATTTTTGATTTTTTTCTCCTTCCCTGGTTCAGTTCCATTTTCTCCCATGCTTACCTGTTTTCTTGGGAGCCCAGACTAACAAAGGAGGCTAATCAGAATATTTATATATTATTTAAGATGACTCATTTGGGGTAATATACTCTCTTAAATTTTAAAATCTTGATTTTTTATTTTAAAAATGTTCCCATTTTCTTGTAGCCATACTTCATATATATGAAAGTGTGTATTGTATTAAATAGATATTTCAACAAGTTTTCCCAGTTTTCAAAAGAAATTCATAATGATAATTTTATAATAATTCTTATGAGGTATGATATAAGAAATTATCTTCACTACAGATAGGAAATTTTAAATATTTACAAGAATAATATTGAGGTTTAATTTGTGATCATCACCTACATGTATAGATTTCTAACCTACAGGAGAGCAGGGAAACTGTTCATCTTAGTCACCTTTCTTTCTTTAATGCCTAACAATGTGTTCAGCACTAGGAGAGACAATACATTAAATCAATAAATTAAGCACCTTAAAGATTTGGTGTCAAATCAATTACTTCAGTAATTGATTATTCCCATTAGTCAAAATTCTATGTGTTTTGAAAAGTCAAAACAAATGATCTCTCTGTAATTCTCAGTTTTGTATGTGGGTAATTTATATTGAGGTTAATAAGAATGTGAGATATATTGAATACGCTAATCACTACCCACTAATCACATACTTAAAATATTGATTTTTAAAATAGTAGTATTAATAATTTCTGTAAGTTTAGTCTTTTATGTGCTATGGGATGTCACGTCCAGGCCAGTTTCTTTCTTGCATTTTTGTTCCTAGATTCCAGTACTCCTACTCAATCCTAAATATGTCTTTTTATAAACAAGGTCACTAAAATATTTAACATGTATTTATCACCATGTTTAATGATATTTAGCTTTTTTCTCCAATTTGAAGTTAACATAACAGGTCTAAATTTAAATATATTTTAGAAAAATGATGTTTTATAGCAGTTTAATAGAGGATAATGAAAAAAAGTGGCATGCATTTTTATTTCCCTAAACAATGCTCTGACACACCTATGTTTCATATCTAAATATCTTGTTATTTGATATGACTCAGATATCTGTATTTCTGTTTTGAATTTATGTCACTTCATTGAAAGGAGATAACTAAATTATAGCTCAAAATTAGGGAAAAAGTATAATGTGTATGTTCAAAATTTTTAATGTTAATATTACTTCATAGATTGGAAAATGATTCTTTTTTAAGAATGTTACTAAGAATCACTCTTTAACTTTTTTATTTCATCAAATAAATGGAATTATATGTAAATATATACACAAAATCATCTTTAATTATAACACATAAAACCATTCATTTAAACTCAAGATTATTTATAAGACGTGAAATTTTTTGCAAGTATTCACTTTTAAGTGAAAATCACGATGCCAAAGGAAATAATAAATTAGTCTCCATCTGAAGATATTATTTTCTTGAAATTTATTATGATCCTGTTTTTAATTGTTTATTAAAAAAACAAAGTTTATGAAACAGAGCAAATTAACTACATGTATTTATGACTTATCCTCCACACACTATTAAAACAAAAGTAAAGGAGCATTAATTTTTTAAGAAATAAAAGAGGATACTGTTAAACCTACAAGAACAAAGGGAATGAGAAAAGAGACATGGTCAGACAATGAATGTCAATAAAGTTTAGGGAAGATGGATATCAGCTAGAGGAGGACTGATTGACAGCAGGGTTTATGTACCTACAACCCAGTAGGCTAAAGAGGTCATTGTTCTTGAGAAAGAATTATGTTAGCCCTAACGGATTCCTGAAAGGGACAAACAGAACTTAAAGCAATGGGACCAGAGGTATTTTGAAACTGGTAATGAGGCTGAAATTTGAGGAATTTAGTAAAAGTAATTCTGGAGAGTGGCTACAAAAGCTGGTACCTCTATAACTTCTATATTTCAGGCAGGGAGTAGTGAACTGGTATTTTCTGCAGAAGAAAGGGCTAGACTGACTCTTCATTTGGTGAAGCCACATGCTTTGTTGTGTGTGTGAAGCATAGTGCTATAAAAAGGGATGACTGGAAATTGACATACACCTTGCTGGGTTCACCTCTGTCCCTCTACCTTTCCTATTCCCCAAATATTGAGAGCCAGAGCCCTTCCTTCCTCAAGGGAGACATTAAGCAACATTTTAGAAAGGTATTCAGATACTTACATTTGAGGGTGTGGGGCACACAGCAAAATGGCCTGATGGCTATCTGATCATTCTTCTATTCAAAAGTCGTACACCAAACTCTAGAGTGATGTAGAGATTATTCTACTTGCATATTAATCTTTAAAATGTTCCTTTATAAATTATAGTACGTATTATATGATCACCCTCTCCTCCCATCACTGTTGAACTCTAATGTATTATCTTGCTTTATTCTTCTTAAAGTTTGCACAAAAGTTTGAAATTATTTTTCTTATTCATTTGATCACTATTGTCTCTACCTCAGTATGATCAAAAGCTCCATGAAATAAGGGGCTCGGTCTGCCTTGTCCATTACAACGGTATCAGATGGAGTGCATCTGGGGTGGGAGAGGACGTACTGTTTATTGTGGAGTTTCTAGATGAAATAAAGATTTCTAGATGGGACACAAATGAAGAAAAGGGGCTGGTCTTGCAAATATATAGGTAACAGAGAGTTCAGGAATAAATAGAAAAATAAACACAAATGTCCTGGGTCATGATCTAACAGATAAAAGTCTTCTGTGGCTGTAGCAGAGTGAAGAAAGTAGAAAATAGCGTGAAACAAGTAGAAAAGAGGTAAGCAGACTCCAGGGAATCTGGGAAGAAATTTCATGACATCAGAAGTCTTCAAAATTGGTCTGAGTTTATCCCCATTTTCTTAAAAATGATTATTACATTATTACATGTATCATTGTGTTTGATACAGCACTTGGCATTTCTTTATCATGTATCTAAACAATCCAGAAAATCATCTTCCCTCTTCATTTAAGAAAGTAAACAGAGGTTTTTCCCTATAATCTTTGCTTTTCCCCCTCCAAGCTTGCAATGTGTTCTATACCCTCTTCTAACATCTTCTAGCATAGGATAAATTAGCTGTGACAACGGCAATCATAATTTTATTATCCCATTGAGTCAGTGCTAATAACAGACATGCATCTCTCTAATTTTTAGTAACAACATCAAATAGCAAGCACACAATTTCTGAACAAAATGTATCACTGTGATTTTCCAAGAGTTAACAGTTTATTTGTTGCAATAATGTGAAATTTATACTCTAAGGGTTATGCACACAGGGCATATCTATTGATACATGAGACTTACTTAAGAACATTGGCACTTTGTATTTGCATTCATTTTTCTTAAGAGGAAGAACGTGATTAAACGTATTATAGCTGTTAAAGAATCTATGAGTCTATGAAGGTAAATATAGCCAATGACCATCTTGGTCATAATTTGCCATATTCTGCAGTGTGATGACAAGATGTGGTCATCATAATAAATAACATTTCGTGTCCTGTACTGAACTACAGCTGGTGGATTCTTATTGAAGTGATAAAAATTAGTCTACAGAGTATGCTGTGAACTTTACCTGGAACTAGAAATCCAGAAATATCACTCCAGGATAGAACTCTGTCCAGTGCCCACACCCTGAATCCCATCATTACTGTGATATACAGCATGTTGATCTCTAAGGCAGAATCTGCCCTGAAGGCAATAAGCATAATAGTCTCATTTTGTTGCATCTCTCTGGAGCCAAATTTTAGCCATTTCTAATGTGCAATTTTACAGACTCTGGCACTGAAAAAATTGACAAATTGGCAGGAAATAAAAGAGCTCACATCAAAGCCCTTATCTAATGATATGAGCTTTACCCTGAAGAACTGCTTGCCTTCAAGGGAGAATATCAGAGCAATTGGAAGATTTTTTTGAGGTGTACTGTAAAGAAAATAAGAGACTGATCTACATCAGCGCAATGCTGGGGTTTTCTGTTTGGTGTATTCTCTTTATAACATTGCATACTAATGTACAACATTGTCCATTGTGCACTTTTTCCCTTGCAAATTTTTGTGCTAGTTGGAAATTTATAACACTTGGATTTTGATTTGTGAAAGTAGCTTCCTTAGGCAAATTTTGATTTTAGAAACTGAGCTAGAAGGAAAAAAATATAGATGTCCCAGTGGCTGAGGTGTCCAGTTACAATGATAAAAGTCTTACTGTCCATTTCAGAATTTGTAATTTTTAGTATCCTTGCCCTAAATGAAGCCTTTCAAAAATAGAATACTATGGAGACAACACACAGAGTTTCCAGGTTGAAAAGTAAAACCTCAATCAGCTAAAAATGACAAATATTTTATGATAGTATATTTACTTAGTAAGTATTAAACTCATAAAATGAGTAAGATGTTCTCAACTCTCAGGGACTGAAAAATTAAATGAATAAAGGGTATTTAATATTCATCCAAATAATTTCAAAACACAATGGGAAAAGATAGCAGTAAGAGAAATACAAATGCAGGTCTATGACATTCCAGTGTTTGTGTAGATTTTTTGACCTAGGGAATCTGAGACATTTTATGAAAGATGTAGACAAAGAGTTAATCATTAGGCAAAGGTCTAGCCATCACCAGCTTTGAACACATCTATAGCAAATATGCCATGAAGCTCATATATAGCCAGTACAATTCACATCAAGAGTTTCCCTATCTCTGTTGAAACTTTCATAGTTGTTAGCTTGCATATTTACTTTGCAATAGTATGAGATATAGAATAGGTACTCAATAAATATTTGTTTAATGAATATATATCTACACATACTTCCCCACCCCCTATTTTTTTCTTTTTTCTTTTTGCTCTTCAATTCTGTACTTTTCAGTTTTTACATAGTTGATATTTAATAAATATTTCCTTCTTTCTTCCCCTTTTGCCTTATTCCCTCAGGCTAATAAAAGTTCCAAGCTCAACTAGAGTCAGATTTCTAATTTGCATTAGGCCTATAGGGTGATGTTGAATGAGCCTGAAGGTAAACCATTTTGCCTTGAGCTTCCCAGGCAAGTATCATTTTAGATGACTGCCTTAGAAATATTGGAAGTGTAAATGCAACAGTGAGAGTCAATGTTCATTAAATTAATGTCTATATCTTAATTTAAGAAAGTTACTTGATTTGTGAAGGAAAAAGCTACTCCTTGAATTTCTGTTTTTGGAATATATAATGCAAGTGTAAAATGTATAAAGAGGGCTTCCCTGGTGGCACAGTGATTGAGAGTCCACCTGCCGTTGACATAAAGAAATTGTCAATATCCTTAAGATTTCAAATGTATTTTCACATAATAAAAAGTATATTTCTGGGAATTCCCTGGCAGTCCAGTGCTTGGGACTCAGTACTTTTACTTCTGGGGCTTGGGTTTCATCACTAGTAGGGGAAAATAAGATCCTGCAAGCCACATGTGGCCAAAAAAATATATATATATACATATATTTAAAAATTATTTTATAGTCTTCCATATATTTGAATATGTTACATTTTTATTTTAGTCTCTGTTTCTTTTTCTTTCTTTTTTGTTAATCAATTTAAAAAGACATTTATCTATTCTTCATACCAAAGAATGAACTTTTGGATATTTTTATGTTTCAAATTCATTTACTCATTTTCTATTTCATTCATTTAAGCCTTTATTTCTATTGTTATCCTTTCCTACTTTTGGCTTTCTCTACTGGCTTTTTGTTGCTGCTAAATTTACTAACATAAGCACTAAGATTTTCTCTTTAATCATGTGTTGAGGAAATGTCATTAGAAACAATATCTCAAAACAACCTAGAAAATACCTCCACAGAGGTAAAAAAAAAGAAAACAACTTTGTTATTGAATAAGCACTAAACCAGAATGTGATACACATCAGAAGCAATCCACTAAGAGACTACCAAAACAAAGAAATCTCACACCAAGCCAGCAGATAGGACCCATGACATATGTGTTCTTAAGAATGGATAAAGAAGATGTGGCACATATATACAATGGAATACTACTCAGCCAGAAAAAGAAATGAAACTTGAGTTATTTGTAGTGAGGTGGACGGACCTAGAGTCTGTCATACAGAGTGATGTAAGTCAGAAAGAGAAAAACAAATACCATATGCTAACACATATATATGGAATCTAAAAAAAAAAAAAAAAGTGGTTCTGAAGAACCTAGGGACAGGAAGGACAGGAATAAAGACTGAGATGTAGAGAATGGACTTGAGGACATGGGGAGGGGGAAGGGTAAGCTGGGACGAAGTGAGAGAGTGGCATGGACTTATATACACTACCAAATGTAAAATAGATAGCTAGTGGGAAGCAGCCACATAGCACAGGGAGATCAGCTCGGTGCTTTGTGACCACCTAGGGGGTTGTGATAAGGAAGGTGGAAGGGAGATGCAAGAGGGAGGAGATATGGGGATATATGTATACATATAGCTGATTCACTTTGTTATACAGCAGAAACTAACACACCATTGTAAAGCAATTATACTCCAATAAAGATGTTAAAAAAGATAACTAGTAAGTTGTTCTCAAGTAAAAGAATTTGACAGCACCATTGGTCAAACACAGTTCCTCACAATGCACCTGGTAATTTGGATGCCCGTTTCTGTTTGCTAACTGAATTCATCCAAAGGAAAAATAAACTCCTCATATCGTTATAGTAAGAGGTACTTGTGCAACTTGGAAGGAGGTGCCTGTTGATGTTAGGCTCGTGTCTTCCCATACAGAGTGGGGGGTAGGATCTCTCTTCTTTAATGGTTCCAGTACAAAGACACGGTCCTTGGGAAAGACATTTTCTGGGTTGCAAATTTGTCAAGGGGTTAATTTAGCTTTTAAAAAGATTTCCGTACACTTCAAAGAGACAAAGAACTTATGATGACAAGTTTCTAAAGTAAATACCTTAAGAAAAGGGAGTCGGATGTCTCTTCCTTTATTTTCAACAGGCAGAATTAAGCCTCCTATTTTCAGTTTGTATTTGCCTTAACAAATGAAAGAGTTTTTAGGCTGCTGAGCATCAGCTTTGCCAGGGGTTTCATGTGCTGCCTCTAGCATCTCCAACTTCAGGTGAGTAACATTAATTAGAATTGGCTCTAAGAGTACAGGAGCAGGGATTCACTGGACCTTCCATCTTCCCAGCATTATTATAATGGACCCAAGGAACAGAGGAAATGTGATACAAATTATAAAGGGGGAACAGATCAGGAAAGGTTTTAGAGAATTATCATTAAAAAAAAGACATTAGGCTCTTCCCCCTAATCTAATATACTAGGTAAAGTGGAGGGCTGGTAGTTGAATTTTCAGCAAGGACCACGCGTTGGGGGATTCTCATACCAGTGCTCTTGGGTACACGCTTTGAGAAATACTGCGTGAAAGCACTGAGAACTTGGGGAAGATGAAATGTGAAAAACTGACTCAGAAACATTAATCTGCCAGCTGAACATACACGGGAGGCTGGAAATGAGAAGGCACATTTGACATTAAAGCTGGTAAAATAGGCACAAGTCCTTGCCATAAGAGAATCGAAAATGTGGCAAAAATGACCCACAGAAAGGTTTAGCCCTCTTTTTTATCTTTGCAGCATTTGATAGAGCTTAATATTATGTTATCAAACATTTCCCCCTCAACTTTGAATGCCTTAATGATGTATTTACCTTTTTATAATTTCTTTTCTAGTATCTTCTAGTATTTTAAATTTACTTCCTTGTCCCTAAACATAGGCATCCTCCAAAGCTAACTGGCTTCTGCTATTCTCCTAAGAGCAGGAGCCTGGAAGTTCAAATATCAGAACCTTTCCATGCTTAGACTGCCAAGGATGTGACTTGTAACTTGTCATCTAATAAGGCTTAGACCAGATATTTACAAAGTTCTGTACAGCAGCAACAATTCCCATGAAATCTAAAAATCTTAATAGCAAATATTTGATTTTTTTCCTTAAGGCAATGTCAATCTTAACCTTAATTAATAATTTTGGGGGGTGGTTCGTGGCAGGATGAATTGGGAGATTGGGATTGGCATGTATACACTAATATATATAAAACAGATAACCAATAAGGACCCATTATATAAGTAAAAAATAAAATTCAAAAAAATAAAATAATTTCATATACATTTGCTATATTGTGTAGATTCTGCATCTGATTATGCCCACACAGTAGTCATTTGAAATGATTCTACAGATGTGGAAGAACGGTAATATTTCAGCACCTACTTTCAACACTAATTCTCTGGGAATAAATGCCCCAAATTGAAACAGAATAGTATCTTCTCCTTGCCCCAAGAGCCCATCATGGTTCTCACATATCAGGAGCACAGAATAAAGCATTCAGGAGAATCAAGAGTCACCAGTCTTCCCTTTTAACTTTTGTACTGACTTTAAAGAAAATATATTCCAAATGCCCATGGCTAGACCTGAAAAAATCTATTCTATTTTTTCTATTTTAATCACAATATGATCAATAAGTGATCATAAGTTTAGTTCATCTGCCTGCTTGCTTTTATTTTGATCCCTTTGTTCTTTTATTCTATCTTCACTCCTTTACCTTCATGTAGTTTTTGCCTTTCAAATTTGTGAAATTTACTTAGAAACTGATGAATTTCAGTTTCTATGCTAATGAAGTTTTCCTTTTTTTGAATATGCTGTTAGCACAACTCAGCACATGAATGCCTTCAATCTGTCCCAGAACAAAGAATCAGCACAGGAGGGGAAATCATTATGCAGTTTACAAAATATATGATGTTTTAGATTAATGTGCTGTGTTGTGAGGAAAGATAAAGGAGGATTTAGCTAAGGAAGAGAAGAAACTGTGCTGTCAGTACCAAGAATCTGTATTGTTCTTGAGGTAATTTGGCTGCTCTTGTGATGCCCAGGGCCCAAACCGCCATTACCATAAGCATCATGGCAAGTGGGTATCTCTTAGTGATTGGTACTTATGTCAGAGAAGACAGACAATGTGAAAAAAAATGTGTGTTCAAATGAAAAACAGCAAATATAAAATTAAGTCCATCTTTTGATTACAGAGGCTTGTCAGTCACTGTTAAATCAAAGGCAAGGAGTAGAGGTGTTTGCAATATGAGGACTTGCAAACAACTGTTTTTGTATAGTTTTAGGTTGAACCTCTCTGTTTTGTTGTTGTTGTTGTTTATTCAAGAAGAGACTCATATCACTCCACCCTTTTGTGACTCCGGAATAACCTTCTTAGAGACTTAAGCCATTGGCCACACATCTCTACAACCCTTCTCATACATATTCTCTACCCACTTGCAGCCCCTTACTTTCAGTGAATACTTCACACTTGCCACTGTCTCCTTCCCAATTGCAAATTCTGCCATTATCCTATGTGACATCAACACCCATAGAGGGATCCAGACAATACCCTGTCACCAAGCACCTGGAGCTACACCTCCTGCATGATGATCCTCCATCCTCCTAAGACACTCAGATATTGTGGTAGGCTTTGAAAATGTTTCCCAATCTACCAAAATACACATCTTAAATAAAACAACCACGGTAATTCATAATTCTCTCATAACGTGGAAGAAATATGGAAGACCTATGTTTAGTGCAATTTGATAGTAGATAAAAGACTAAACAAGCTATTATGATGTCTTAATGAAGGAGGAGGATGATGTCTTTGTAAATCTAGACTCACACACACACAAAAAACCAAACAAAAATTAAAAAAAAAAAAATCCAAACAAACTCTAATCCAAACAAAATATCTTAATGTGAATTCTCAAGTAAATCTTGGGAGTGGTAGAATATATAGACATATTCTAGAAAAGTGTCTAATTAATTTTACAATAAATTGGAAATAATTACTAACTACTAAACTGGTAAAAATATAGCAATTATATATTGAACAATGCAAGCATCATTAATTTAATCCTACTGGAAAACAAATGTAATAGATATATTTTTACCCTCTTTTGACATATTAAAAATGGTTTAGGGTAATTAAATATTATCTGTAAGGTCATATAACCAGATCATAAGAAATCTGAGGTTTGAAACCAAGTTGTCCAGACTGCAGGGCTCAAGCCTTTAACCACTATTAAGTTTACCCAGAGAGCCAGGTTATTTGCAAAAAAAAGTAAGATCTAGTCTTCCAATAAAGAGAAATATAATAATAAAACCTCAAATATCTATTATAAATCAGTGGACTTATTGCTTATATGACATTCATTTTGATATGACACCAACAAAATTGAAAGGAAATACCTCAAGATAGAATTTAAAAGAAAACACATAATGTATAACTTGGTAGTGACAGAAAATGAAGGTCAGAACTAAACCAGTAAGAACCTCTTCAATATATTTCTTAGTTTGATTTTTTACTCTAATTTACAATTGCTCTTTATACCCCTAAAGAAGATAATTGCTTTTGCTAATTGCAGTTGCACCATCCTCAACCTCCTGGACCTCTCTGCAGCACTTGCCAGTATTAATCCCTTCCTTCTTGAAAATCTCCTCCTACTGAATTCAGTATTAGTGAATTCTCTGAGGTTGTTTACCATTCTGATAGTACTTTCTCCGGTCTTTTTTTATTTTCACAGCATACACTGACACTCACAAGTTCTGTCTTCAAAACTTTCATTAATTTAACTTGAAATTTTTGTGGGGAAGCATAACATAATAATATCGTTAGCTGACAAAAGTTATTAATCTCCTCAGTAGAATGGTGTATATCTGATTATTTGCATAAATGTTACCTATTGGTTCTGGAGCCCATGGATAGAATCAAGTTCATATATGAATCCCTATGAGGTCAGTCATCCTAGGGTAAAAACACCAAATTCATTATATTTCCCCTGAAATTACTTTGGTTTCGCTTAGCATGATCCATACCGCATTGGGCACTGCAAGGAAAGGGGCTGTGTCTAGTTCATTGCTGGCGTAGTGCCTACACTATAGTACAAAAGACAGTCATTAAAGGTTGTCAACTGAAAAATAAATGTTTTTTTGTTTTTAAATCATGATTTTTTTGGTCTCATTTTGTCTTCTTAGCTCTAGTTCTATATTGTATCTATATTTCTAGGTCATGATGAATTTGATAATTAATGTGTTCATAATTAATCATAGAAGCATAGAATTCTAGAAAACATTAAAAAAAATTTTGTTTTCTTAAAACAATCTAGAACTGACACTTCAGAATCACTTTTCACCTTCTCATCTTAGTCTCTCTACTATCCTCATTCCAGGTCTCCTTAACTCAAGAACATTTCATTACTTCTCTAACCCATCTGTCTGCTTTGATTCTCCCCCTAGTATGGTATGTTTTAGCCCATATTTATACTGATAATTTTAAAGCATAAATCTGATTATTCTTCTCATGTTCAAAAAAATATTGATGAGTTCATAATTGGATACAGGCTAAATAAACATATTTAAAATTCCATTGAAGATATCTTTAATCTAACCATATCTATTCAACGACATCCAGGTAATTAGTTAGCACTTTTCTGTGTCCTAGGATCTAATTATTCCTCCATGTTTTAGCTTTTGCTTCCCCACCACTTGAAATTCTCTCCCTATTTCACCTCTACATATCTAAAAAGTGCTTATCTTTCCATACAGCACTTGAATGCCACCTTATTCCTGATTCTCAAAGCCAGCATATGACGTGATAAAATTAAATTAGTAGGAGAAAAGAATAATTACATGGAGAGCATTGCAAAGAAATTCTTCAGAAATCACTGAAAAACATTAATATAGCTGTTAAGTGGAAAACAACAAAAACAGAGAGAATACTATACATATATTTAATGTTTTCAGTAATTCTCTTCTTCATTCTGAGTCAGGAAATCACTTCAATAAATATCTAATAAAAATTAAATCAATAGATATACAAAATTAAAACTTTCAGTCTGAATAGATGTAAAAATATTAGAAACATAGTTGTTTTTGCTTGTTTTGATTCTAAAAGATCTTAAATAAGAAAAAAAGAACTGCCTCAAGTACTTACAATTGTGAAAGTAAAAATATAATGAAACAGAGGAAAGAAGGAAATGGTGTTTGGATTGCTAGGAAAACACAAAGGTGAAAATTCAAGGAAACTTTAAAACGATGAAGGATCTAATACAAACCACAGAATCTAACCACAGTCACATTTAACTCATTTTTGTAGGAAAAGCTGAGTCACTATTGTCAGGTTTTGCATGTTCAATGGTGCCAGGATGTTTTAAAGTTTGTCCATAGTCCAGTAAACCATTTATTTTGGCCAAGACAAAATGGTTTCCTGAATTTCTGTAACAGACATTAATAGTTCTAGAAAACTACTAAGAGACATATGTGTATGTATGCATATATATGTGGATATATATAGTTATATATATATACATACAGTAATTATACTAAAGTAAAGCTCTATATATACACACATGCACATACATTTTTTCTTTGTTAAGTCAAACTTTTTAGATTTTTTTACATGTGAATGCATCTTAATTATAGCAAAATAGCAAGGTGAATCATTTTTTTTGTTTATGACCAGGATAAAATTACTAAATAACTTAAAAAAATAAATTGCAATTTTGAAAATAATCGCAGTACAGTTCTTTGAAACACTCTTTAAAATGTAGTCTATTAGCCATTGAATATTTTATGTAGTATTTAATACACATCAGAGATGTTTAAAGATATTACAACTTATTTTTTGTATTCTGAAATATTATAAAATAATAGAGAAACATTTCTAGAAGTTCTTCAGTAGTTAAGTTTAATCAAATAATTCGCCATACTGGGATACATTTCAGAACAAAAATCTGGAGAGACTTTCAATCTTATAAATTTATTCTAATACCTTTTTTTGGGTTAGTGTTCACTAATTTTGGAGGCTATCGGCAGTTTAAAACACTTGAATAAATTTAACCATGAGAATTCACAATGTAATCGTGGCTACTTAAGATCTTGTATAATCATTCTATCAATCATCATAACAAATACTCATTTCAGGAGATTTAAATATCAGAGCATTGAGGTAAGAATTAGCCTAATTTTCCACTTTACCACCAGATATAAATAACAATCTGCACAAATATAGGATAGAGAAGAAATTTCAAGTACTTCCTCTTGACAGTCTCTTGAGCTAGATTTTTCTTGCCAACCATTCAAGGAAAAGACAAGCGGGGATTCTGCCTATAAGTAAAATTCACAATCATCAATTTTATAACATATTATTAGTAGGTTTTCATATGCAAAATTGTTAATGGAAAGCATTTTAAAATAAAGAAATGAAATAATGAGACATACAGGTTCATTGGAATGTTTATGTGGGAGGAAATTTCTAAAAGGGACATTTATTTGATTAAGCATACATATTTCTTAACATAGCTTTCACAAATCAGTAGTGTTCATTGTTTAGATCTAAAGATATATAAATGATAAAATAGACTTACAACAAATGAAATGATGGGTCAATCTATTATAAAAATCTATATGGCTTTGAAAGTATCCCACAAATATTTATTGAGCATCTACTATCAGTCGGATTCTGTACTATGTGCTGAGAAAAATTTAAACAATTATATATATGTATGTATATAATATATTCATAGGTAAATTGCATATATTTATAGGTATACATATTTATAAGTAAAATGCCCATAATATTTTTGGAAATAGGCTCCAGAATTTTCAATACTATGGTAATTTTCAATACTGTGTTGTTATAACATACATGCACACACACTCAAATTGGTGGCCAAGGATAACACATGACTGCTTACTTGCAAGTCAAAATGTGACTGGAGTGTTTATTCATATTAGTATGCTTCTATATAAGCCCTATTCATGATAGAACCTACAAGCAAACAGTAAAAATAAAAATAAAATTATAGTAGATACTGTGGAATGGCTTACCCAGCATCTGTCTTCTCTTTCAGTGTATCTCCCCGTCAGTAAAATCTGAACAAGGAATAAAAAGCAACAAAGCAAATAAAAAAATATATATATGGGGAAATATTGGAAAAATAATTTTTTTCTCAGGCTCACAGCTAGTGTTTTGGATGTGATTAGGCTTCCCAAATGGATGCACCTGTGGAAGATCCAGACACAGAAAGTGAAATGAGGCCTTCTTCCTGATCCTTCTCCTGGCGCTGCTAGCAAAATTGTTAGAGTCCTTGCATTTCATGTCCCCTTTTGAGCTTCTTGAGTGATGGAGAGTTGGTTGTGCCAAGTGAGGCCCAATCCAGCAAGCAGTTCTCCCAGTTTTAATTCTCTTCTTATCAAGAATTTGTAATAGTTCTAACAGAAATAGCTTCCTAATTCTTGAGTCGCAACTTCTGCAGTATATTCTTGAACTCATCCTGAACAGCAGTCTCCAAGCCCTTGAAATGCATTGGTATGCACCAAATTACCAGTATTAAATCACCTGCTAATTAAGGTAGTCAGGGTTGTTTCAGTTTTCTTTATCTGGCTTTAAGTGATATATCAACCATCCAATAAACAAACATAATTCTTCAAAATGTGCAATAATTCAAATATTGACAAAATGCATTCCCCAAATCATGGTTTAATGAGTGATTTAAAAAGAGAAGTGAAAAGCTTGACTTAGATGTTCTGAATACAGATGTGGCAGATTACACAAATGAGCAATGCTGTGATGTAACAGTTCAGCTTTTCATGTTCAGAGGGGAGAAAAAGATTGCCAACTTAATAAACGCAAAAAAAAGTGAAACCTTGAAAACCTATCTCAAGAATTTACTCTTGACCATTCATCTTTGAAATTTACTAAAATTAACTATTCAAAAACAGCACATTATTTTGATAGCAACCTAGGAAGTCTATTGATATAAACATGTATATATATTCCAGTCCTGTGGCTTAAAATTCCATCTGTATTCAGCCTCAAACTCTCCTCCAAATGCCAGACTTGCTTATTTTACTGTGTGTTTGACATCCCCTTGGATGTTTGGTAGGCATCTCAAATTTAGCTAAAGCAGCTATGCATCCCTGACTCTTCCGCCTCCCATATGGTCTCTACTTCAGGAAATATCACCACCACTTGCCATCTGGAGTCATCCTCCTTTCTATTTTGCCTCGTTTATTCTCACCAGCAACATCCATCTTAGAAAAATATATGTTTATATATATTCTAAATATGCACATGTAGTCATGTTGACTGTTATTACTCTTATCTAAGCATCATCATATCTTCCTCAAATATTTCCCAAGCCTCCTAAAGAGCCTCTCTGCTTTCCCTCTTGACCTCGATAAATCTAACCTTTCAGAAACTAGAACAATCATCTAAAACATAAACCTCATTGCATTATTTCTATGCTCGATAATCTCCCATCACTAGGAATGAAATAACACTTGGAATACAATCCAGTATCCTTCCTATGACCTAGAGGGTCCTACCTGCTTTGTTAATGATAAAGGATGTTGTGCATCTTTTCATGTGCTTAGGTGCCACGTGTATATATTCTTAGCTGAGGTGTTTGTTCAGATCCTTTGCCTATTTTTTAATTGGGTTGTTTATTTGCCTAATGTTGAGTTTTAAGCATTCTTGTGTATTTTGGAGGCAAGTCCTTTATCAAATATGTGTTTTGCGAATACTCTTTTTTTTGCCAGTCTGCATCTTGTCTTTTCATTCTTCTTTCACAGAGCAGACCTTTTAATTTTAATTAAGTAAGTCCAACTTAAATCAAGTTTTTCTTTCATGGATCATATTTCTGATGTAACTGAAAAATCATTAATTGCAAGGACACAAATCATCTGTCCTATGTTTTCATCTATATGTTTCATAGTTTTGTATTTATATTTAGGTCTATGAACCATTTAGAGTTAATTTTTGTCAAAATTGTAAATTCTATATGTAGATTTATTTCTTTTTGCATGTGAATATCCAATTTTTCCAGCACCATTTATTGAAAACTCTTTCTCCATTAAATTACCTTTGTTTCTTTGACAAAATATTTTTGACTGTATTTGTGTGATCTATTTCTGGACTGTCTACTATGTTCCATTGACCTATGTGTCTATTCTTTTTTTCAATACCTTAGTGTAATGATTACTGTAACTTTATAGTAAATGTTGAAATTGGGTAGATTGAGTCCTCCAACTTTGTTCTTCTTCCTTGTGGTACTGGCTCTTCTAGGTCTTTTGCCTTTCCCAATAAACTTTAAATCAATTTGTTGGTCAGATATGTATCAAGACTGAGATATGTATATAAATGTTCTTATAGGTTGTTATATGGAACAGTTGTTTCACATACAAAGATTGATTTTCATATTGCGAATTTAAGACTTTTGATGTCTGTAATTAACAAATGAAAAGGCATTTTGAGAAAAGGCATCTAGTTTATCACCATTAAGTGTGATGTTAGTTGTAGATTTTTGGAGATGTTCTTTATCAAAGAAGTTTTCTTAAGCCTGGCCCAAACAACACAAATCATAAAATATATTGATAAAGTGGACTCTTTTAAAGTCAAGAATATGTGTTCATTGAAAGATATCAAATGAGAGGTAAAAACAGGTTCAGAGAGTAGAAGATATTTGCAAAATATATCCAATATATATATAAATTTCCTGTAAGTCAATAAGAAAAAGACAGATATTTTTATAGAAAACATGTGCAGGGGCAGATCTGAATAAGATGAGAAAGCTGTGAAAACTGAACTGATATTAGAACTACAGTCTACAGAAGGTCCGTTGCCAACTTGTGGCCAGATTGCTTGCTAAAATTAAAAAAAAAATCAGTGCTTTCCATAGGTTTTAGACAAACCTAATAGACACAAAACATAATATGCAAAACGTGCTGGACACAATCAGAAATAATGAACTGCCACAGAAAGAAATGATTTATTAGAAAGGAGGGAGCTGTGGTATGGATTGTGAATAATTTAAGAAACATCTTGGATACTTCCCCAGAACATAAACCTCATCATGTCACAACCCTAGATAAGATTATGTTTGTATTGTCCTATTGTTGTTTACAAAACTTTCAGAATGTGATCCTTGACTATGCTGTGCACCAGGTCTTTTCTTCCCGATCTTCCCTTTTTTTCTCAGCTCCTGTTAGTTTGTATTCTTACAGTTTTTTCAGATGAGCCAAATTATTTCCTGTATCTTAATCTTCTAACATGGTGTTTCCTGGGACCATTATTTGTGTACCTACTAAATCTTCTAGTAATTCCTCTCCTGCGCTCTTACTTGTCAAACTGCTTTCCTGTAACTCTGCTTAGACTTCATTTTTACAGGAAGCCTGGCCTGACGCATTCTAGACCAGGATGCTACCATTTTTTATACACTTCCAATGGATAATATACTTCCATTTTGTCCTGCTGGTTTCCATCTCTGGGACTTAGCATAGTGTTAGACACCTAATAGCTGTGCAATCAATAAATAAATGATTAAGGAACAGAAATAATAGTGTCAATGGCCAACTCTTAAAATTAAGAGCTGGCCTTATACTTTAGAAACTTCAGATTTTTTTTTTTTTTTTTTTGCAAGCTCCGCGGCATGCGGGATCCCCCTGGACCGGGGCACGAACCCGCGTCCCCTGCATCGGCAGGCGGACTCCCAACCACTGCACCACCAGGGAAGCCCTAGATTTTATAATATATACATAGAAATAGTAATGTGATTTATTACTCACTTTAATATGTTTTCTGAACATAGAGCTAAAAATAGTCTATGGCAGATATTTCGGGGAGCAAAGGAGAATTATCAGTTCCTTCACTTAAAATTTATTTAAAACCCTCACTTTTTTTATCATTGAAAGTTAAACATATTTGGCCTGGTATTCAGGAATTTTTAAATATCTATTGTCAGTTTTCAGTGTGAAACATTTGCATTTCTCTTATTTTCTAAAGAAGTTCAAGGTTACAAAAATGTTAAAGGATACATCATTTTTGTGTGTAAAATGCTATAGGCCAAGATACATTTCTATTAAGAAAAACTATTTTAAAGAAATGATGAATTTTCACTTGGGGGAAATGTCAAAGATCCCAACATCAGTACAGAAAAATTTTCCCAGGAGTTAGCAATTCACAGTGTGGCTTATTAAAATCTACTTTATTTTTGAATCTAATAGTAAAAGAGTGAAATACTGAATCATACTTGTAGAAAACATCAAGGGAAAAAAAATAAATTTTGAATACTTGTGATGCTAAGAAATTAGTTTTACTTATACTTGTCAAGTAAAAATATGAACATAATTTTTAAATATGTTTTTACATCCATAAGGTACCCTTTGTACCTTAACCCCACAAAATATTAATTTGCCAATTCATTCACCTTTTCAAAGGTTACTACATTTTGAATGCTATTTGATTCTGCCCCTTTTCTCTGTTACTCAGTCAGATGTAGCCTAGAAAATCTTGTTCAAATATTTTATCTTTATCATCCAGTTAAAATTATGGACTTAGAGTAAATGCTCTAATATGTTGCCTTTGGTTTAAATATTCTTTGATTCTATGATTCTATAATCTGTTCCTTTATTTGCAAAGCCTCACAAAACACATGCACACACATGCAAATTAAAAATAACAGAAAAATGATGACATTATTTTTTTCTTCACATTGGTTATTTACCCTTCTTTGCTGGCTTCATATTTTTCTACACACATAATTTTCATGTGGCTGTGAGGGAGACTCACATGGCTATGATAAGTCAAAAAGGTCATATTTGAATTAATGGAGAGAGTCATGATGAGATGAAAAACAATACTTGTAAAAGCTTAGTCCAGAAAAGGAGATTTATAAACTGAGTGTTGCATATTTCATAGCCTTAAACGAACGGAAATCAAAGCATCAACAAGGGAAGAGATTCCTGGAAAATAGTATTGCTTATGAATCTCTCTTCATTCCTGGTCTTTCCTTTTCACTATGTGAGCAACTTCATTCACCTTCACCGGTTTTCTTCCCAATAAATGGACAGCATCTCTCATTTGCATGCTTAGCAAACAGAAATAGAGGGACACCTTTTTTTCCTAAAAAACAATTTTAAAAGTGCAAAAGAAAGATTGTAATTTCTCAGCTTTGAATTTTTTTTTTTTTGCCTTTTAGTAGATATGGAAGTGAGAGTTTCTCAACTTTCACTGTGACCTCTAGCTGCAGGTAGAGTATGGACAAACAGAAGGAAGTAATAGATTCTGGGAAAAGTAAAACAATAAGCACCAACTTCTGAGTTAAATAAAAGGATACTGAGTGTTGACTCCTCATCTTCCAATGTGTAGTTAAAATCACAGATTCTCATATTTAGAAAAGTAATATTAAAAAATATGTGTGTTTTATTTAGAACATACTCTTTAATGTTAAATTTACCAATAGTTGGGCTTCCCTGATGGCGCAGTGGTTAAGAATCTACCTGCCAATGCAGGGGACACAGGTTTGATCTCTGGTCCAGGAAGATCACACATGCCATGGAGCAATTAAGCCCATGCACCACAACTACTGAGCCTGCACTCTAGAGCCCGCAAGTCACAACAACTGAGCCTGCATGCTACAACTACTGAAGCCCACGTGCTTAGAGCCTGTGCTCTGCAACAAGAGAAGCCACCACGATGAAAAGTCCACACACCACAACAAACAGTAGCCCCTGCTCGCTGCAACTAGAGAAAGCCCACACACAGCAATGAAGACCCAACGCAGCCAAAACTAAAATAAGTAAAATAAATAAATAAAAATTACGAATAGCT
The DNA here is from genome assembly GCF_003031525.2 of Neophocaena asiaeorientalis asiaeorientalis. Lineage (NCBI taxonomy): Eukaryota > Metazoa > Chordata > Mammalia > Artiodactyla > Phocoenidae > Neophocaena > Neophocaena asiaeorientalis. Next base: position 11,989,012 of record NW_020173215.1, read on the forward strand.
CCCATGGTTTAGTCTGCTCTCTTCATCCATGAAAATTTTTAGCACAAGATTGGCACTCCCTAATGGATGCTATTCTCATTGTTAAGTGTCTCATATATCTTTCTAAAATTTCTAAGAGAGGAAGCCTCACAATTCAGTCATCTACCAGTCCTATATCTCAAGTTTCATAAGAATGTTGTCCTAGGTGATCATTAGGGTGAGTATGCCCCATAAATATTGAATTTCAATGCATCTAATTGTAGGTGTTCTAATATGTTTATGATTTCAGTACTCGTAATCAACAAACATGGTTTTCAAGTTCTTATTTCCTCCTTCTTAAATTGTATTTACAAACTTTTGAAGTATTACTCATTTTTCAGCAGAATTTATATTCTCACTCTACTTTAAATCCATTTTGTATTTCTGAATTTTGTAAGGAGACATATCTTCTTTCCATTAATACCAAAAATGAATCATTATTCAAAATTTTATCCACATATTACCTTTCTCTTTATCAGCTCTAACTAAATAATGCTGATATTTTCCAGTCTCATACTGTGTCCTCCTGGAGTATATATTTTTTCCATTTACTTCATGGCATTTTTTCTCCTTCCTTTGCATTCAGTTTATTGTGTTCTTGCTCTGTCTCTCATGCCAAATTTAAGGTATATGCAGATACAAAAGCATTTATATCTTTGTATCCAGAAAAAGACCCTCCAAAACATGGGAAACCAACAAATTAACAACTATTTCCTTTGCATTCAGTTTTTAAAGATTTTCAGTGATGGAGTCATTTGCATTAATGATAGTTTCAAATGAATTGCAAAGGAGAAGGAATGCCAGGGCTAAAATTCTTAATCATTTGGGTCCACTTCCTGCATTCATAAAAGGCTCAATAATAATTTTTCAGCTTTTTGAGTTGCCACGCTCTGTCTTTAAATGAATTAATATCTCAACATATAAAAAACAAATCATCCTTAGGTGAGCAGGGACAAAAACTAATATATGTAAGATGCTTTGGACACTGCCTGCACAAAGCAAGTGTTCTATAAATGTTAGCTGCTATTATTATAGTCATTGTTATTAGACAAACTTTGATACAAACAGAAATTTTCAGTTTTACTTTAAAACCAATATTTCAAAATATAGAGCTAGTTATCTTCTAGCTATTGTCTAATTTTAGACAGGTTTTTGCAATGTTAGCCCTTAAAGGTGTGACTTCTCTTCTTACAAACCTTCTGAAAAAGGGTAATTGACAGCTGTACATCTTGGAAAAGACACTGGGCCCATATATTGCCTTTTCCCCCTTTGTTTCAGAAAGAAAACCTCCAGTATGGTAAGGACTGAAAACCTTGTCCACTGTGCGAAGGTCAGTGACTCTACTATTTTATGTGTGTTTAGAATCATTCCTCTTGGGTTTTGATGTTTCTTAACCATAGGGGTAACCTGAGGTGGTTTTATGCTGATGTAACTTACAATGTCTTAAAAATATTTTGTGAAAAAAATGACTGAATGTATCAGGATAACTATTGGGAGCTAATAATAAATTTAGAAAGATAACAAGAAAGATTAGGCTTGGATTTATTTGTATAATAAAGATATTTTTAATCAGTGGAACTCATGTCTTTACACTATAAGGTAAACAGGCATGGTGGAATATTTCAAAGGAGATGGATGAGTCTGAAAGAAGAAGAGGAAATTAAAAAAATAATAATAAATGGTGAGGCTGTATAGAAGCATAGGAGAAGACTTTTGTGACCAGAAATATATAGCTACTCTAGTAGATTAAGTGAAAGCACAGGTTAAAATAAATAGACAAGGATGCACATTGTGATCACATCACATCTTGAGTCCAATTTACTGTGTAAGTTGTACAAAAGATTTGATGTTCATTGAAAATATATTGTTTATTGACTGTATATAAAAATGTTAATGAAGAAGCAAATGCCATAGTTAATTTCTTTGCCAAGATAATCACTATTTGATAGGATTTAGAAATATCTAGAATAGCCATTTATTTGTGAATTTATTTATTCATTTATTTGTTTATTCAACAAATATTCATAGGATTCCTACTATGTGTCTGGAATTATACTGAGTAAAGTAATGCTCTACTCCAATGGTAGAGCCTTAAAAAAAATTGACAAAGATTTCTGGCATTATAGAGTTGATATTCACTCAAAAAGTAAGTCAATGAAACATACAGCATATGAAATGTTAATAAGTCTGTGGAGAATGATAGATTAGCAGCAAGAAATAACATTTGTGAGAGCTTTGTAAATTAAATGGGGAGATCAGTGAAGACCTCATGGATAAGTTGAAATATCAGTAAGAACTGGAGATTGTAAGGGTAAGAACATCCAAGGCAGAGAGATTTGTATGTGCAAAGGTCCTGAAGTAGAATTATCCAAGAAGGCCAGAGTACTGGGACAGAAAGAGCATGGTGACAAAAAATAGATGAAAGATCAGAATAATAACAGGATGTCATGGTAAAGGACCTTGTAGTCTATTTTAGCATTAAAGGATTTATAACAATGGAGTGGCATGATCTAAATTTTATTTTAACATACAGAAGCAAGAGTGAAAGCAGGGAGATCATTTAAAAGGCTATTGGCAATAATCCAGTATGGATGTGATTTATGGTAGCAGCAGAGGTAATGAAAAGTGGTCAAATTTTGGATAAATTTTGAAATTATATCAGCATGGGTCCCTGACCATTTGGATATGGTGGCAATGGGGGAAGAGATTATTTTGAAAGACAGAAAGTCAATGTGGATGTGCGCAATATTTTCTCTTGGATGCTTGGTGGTAAAGAGAAAAGTGTAAAGTATATAAATGTATATAAAACTGAGAGATATGTTACAGATAGGAAAAGTAAATACTATAATGAAGTATATATAATATACTGTATATATATATATATATATAAGTATATATAATATAATGTATTATATAATTTGATAAACAGATTTGATCCAATTTTAATAAAAATATTAAGAGTTCTGTAAGAAACATGATGACCTGATTCTAAAATTTATATGGAAGGCCAAAAGAGAAGCAAAGTCAGCATATTTCAAGTTACACAAATGGGGCTTCCCTGGTGGCGCAGTGGTTGAGAGTCCGCCTGCCGATGCAGGGGACATGGGTTCGTGCCCTGGTCCGGGGAAGATCCTGCATGCTGCGGAGCAGCTGGGCCCGCGAGCCATGGCCGCTGAGAGAAAACAGTGTTGAGTTTCCTTAAAAAACTAAAAGTAGAACTACCATATGACCCAGCAATTCCACTACTTGGCAAATACTCTTAGAAAACCATAGTTCAAAGAGACATGTACCACAGTGTTCATTGCAGCACTATTTACAATAGCCAGGACATGGAAGCAACCTAAATGTTCATTGACAGATGAATGGTTAAAGAAGACCTAAATAGACATTTCACCAAGGAAGACATACAGATAGCCAAGAGCCACATGAAAAGATGCTTAACATCACTAATTATTAGAGAAATGCAAATCAAAACCACAATGAGGTATCACCTTACGCCAGTCAGAATGACCATTCTCAAAATATCTAGAAAGAATAAATTCTGGAAAGGGTGTGGTGAAAAGGGAACCCTCCTGCACTGTTGGTGAGAATGTAAATTGATACAACCACTATGGAAAACAGTGTTGAGTTTCCTTAAAAAACTAAAAGTAGAACTACCATATGACCCAGCAATTCCACTACTTGGCAAATACTCTTAGAAAACCATAGTTCAAAGAGACATGTACCACAGTGTTCATTGCAGCACTATTTACAATAGCCAGGACATGGAAGCAACCTAAATGTTCATTGACAGATGAATGGTTAAAGACGATGTGGCACATAGATACAATGGAATATTACTCAGCCAGAAAAAGAAACAAAACTGAGTTATTTGTAGTGTGGTGTATGGACCTACAGTCTGTCATACAGCGTGAAGTTAGTCAGAAAGAGAAAAACAAATACTGTATGCTAACGCATATACATGGAATCTAAAAAAAAAAGGTGCTGATGAACCTAGTTGCAGGGCAAGAATAAAGAGGTAGACATAGAGAATGGACTTGAGGACATGGGGTGGGAGGGGGAAGCTGGGGCAAAGTGAGAGTAGCATCGACATATATACACTACCAAATGTAAAATAGTTAGCTAGTGGGAAGCAGCCGCATAGCACAGGGAGATCAGCTCCGTGCTTTGTGACCACCTAGTGGGGTGGGATAGGGAGGGTGGGAGGGAGGCTCAAGAGGGAGGGGATATGGGGACATATGTATGCATATGGCTGATTCACTTTGTTGTGCAACAGAAACTAAGACAGTATTGTGACACAATTATACTCCAATAATGATCTCTTAAAAAAAAGAAATGATTACTCAGGGGATTTAATCTTTCCATTAATGTGAAATGTGGCTCAGTTACCCAGATTCATTTTGATTCTCCTACCAGCTTCCTAGTAATTCTCAGTCTCTGTATTTGTTGCCGTTACAGTTGTATGGCTAGTTATTATCATCTCCTTGATCTCAAAAGAGTGCTTGGATCTCCTTTCTTTTGTAGTTACACCAATTGTCTAGATGATCTCATTTGATCACATGCTTTGAATAGCATCTATGCACTGATGAAAACTAAATTACATCCTCAGCTTGTACCTCTCCTCTAAAGTTTAAACTGAATCTCAAACGCAGGCTTGAAACTCCACTTGCAAAATATATAACGGGAATCCCACACTTAACATGTCCAAAATCAAACTGCTGTTTTCTCTTCTTTCAAAGTTGAAGTCAGCTGACCCTCTATTTTTTAGTTGCTCTGCCCAAATCTTGGAGTCACTCTTGACTTCAGTGTTTGTGGGACGTCTCCATATCTAATGTACATCAAACCCTACAAACACAGCCATAACCCACCTATTCCACACTCCTAGGTACCATCATGTCTTGCCAGAATTTTAAAAGAGCTGAACTTCCTGTTTCTAACCCTGCCTTGCCAGTGACCAGCCTATTTACAATAGAGCAGACAAGGTGATCTTTTAACAATATAACAAAATCTTGTTACTCAACAGCTTAAAACTCGCCACTGGCTGCACACCTTAAAAAAAAAAAAATTGTCTTTACAAGGGCAATTAAACCCCAAAGGATTTGCCCACCATGTCCATCTCCTACCGTTACTGCCTAAGATACTCTGCCCTAGACACTGGGTTCTTTATTCTTTTACTGCTTTGGCCTGAGACTCTGAGTCTGATTTTAACTTCTGTAACTTCTTTACTCTACCTTTGTGGATAACTCCTTCACTTCTTCTAGTTCTCTCCTCAAATACCCTGCTTTCAATGGTCATTAGAAAAAAGTAATAAATTCCACCACCCTTTCCAGGCAGTCTCAAAACCCTTTACCTCCAAAGCTTTTATCACCATTTATTTAATATATAATTACTCACTTTCTTTTTTAGTATCTGTTTTCTCATTCTAGAATGTAAATTCTGAATTGGGATGAATTTTTGTCTGTTCTATTCATTGTTCATTCTAGGCACTTAAAACAACCCTTTCATTGTGGAATGAGTAATGTAGGAATAGGAAGCTAGATCTATCAATTATTTTTTCAGTATCTGCATTTTAGTCTGTCAGAAATAAGAAATAAAAGTTAAAATTTCCAATGCTATCTTTTAAAAAATGCTGAAAAATTACATCACTGTAATAATTAAATGGACATTTTTTTGGTCAACTGTTTTTAAGCATTAGTAAGTTACTTAGAAACATAAAGATTTCGTATGCAAAATAAAATAAAGGGTTAAGGCAATTTTCTATAAGTGAAAAATACATGGAAATTCAATAGAGTCTCATAGCAAAGTTCATTGAAATCTGTGATTTTCACCTGAGTTACAGGACCTTGGTCAGTGCTATTTAATGATATAGATTATCAGTTTGAAAATTAATTCATATTTTTATCCAATTACTGACTTCCTGAGAGATCCTGATCATTTTATTTAATCTAGTCATTATCAGCTTTATCATGCACCAAGGCAGTTAATTTTTCTACCAAAAGATAGTATGTAAATGATGATATTATATGTTCCTGAACTATATTGAATTTTTTTTAGACAGGCTCTAAATAAATTTGAAGAATTATTTTAAGGGGCACAAGATGGATGGGCATATGTTCTAGCAAAAAAACATGTTTGTCGCAACTCCATACATGAGGAAGAGCTCCTGACACTCCCAAGTCAATGATCTTCCAACACATCATTTTAGCTCTTTCTATTGTCACTACAGCAACCCCTAAATAAGTGAATGCAATTGGGAATTCAAATAGGAAATTCACATACTCCTGTGTCTCCTATTATCCCCACATAACCTGTTGCCTAGAATTCAACACATGCAATTCCCACAATCAGTGTAAGAAAATAGAGATTCAGACTATTTCAGAAAAAATCATAAGTAAGGAAACAAATTTAATTGCTGATTTTTGTTCTCCCAGTACTTAAAATTGGCATGGAAAATAATAATACTCAATCCCATGAGCCTATAAGACTTTCCCAAGTCACTATTACTAGAGAAGTAAAATTCTTTCCTCTCTTTCATAAATATGGCTATTTTTAATATTATAAATAATGATAGTATTAAAACTAAAAATAAAATCATGAATTAAATAGTATAAATATAAAGAATAATATAACCATTTAAAATGATCACAAGTTCGTTAGTACAAATAAATTTAGTAATAATCAGTCATAGTCATAACATTTCTTAAACCAGATAACTGGCAATATTTGGCACAAGGAAAAATAAAATCCTGAGAAAATATGCCTCCACATATGGACAGTTAAGTGAAAAATTCACATGATCTCTGGAAATTTTCTAATATATTTTAAAATCTACATGCTCTTTATTATGTAGACTTTTGCTAAAATGGACTACATAACTAAAGAGCATTTAAGTTTTTTTATATGAAACTCACATTGTTTGAATAAATATATAAATGATAGGCTAGCCATACAGATAGGCCACAGATATTTTGATTATCTGCCTGAAGCTCTAAAAATTCAAGATTACAAAAATGTCACTAAGTAGAGAAGCAAGAAAAATACTTTCAGCTATGTTTTCTTCAACTATTCATGAGTTTCTTCAAGTGGATTCTGGAGCAAAGACTCATAATTTTACTTGAGGACACAAAGCCTCAGTCAATATATTTTACTTCTAGTTCAAAGCAGACAAGAAAATTAAACCAGCAAAACAAAGTTATTTGATGTTGTTTTGTGTTAAAATCTGGGGAAAATAACTGCTTTGATCGATTTGCTGCCTTGAAAATGTCCTCTAGTCAAACTGCTCAAGAGCCATTTTTGATAACGATATATGTGCCCATCCTCAGTTGACTTTGGTGTATAGGTTTTCCAAAAAGAAAAGAAAACCAAATTCTTCTATATGTATATACTTTATTAATTTCTATCTCATTAAGTAAGGAACATTTCTTTCCCTTTTTAGTCTTATGACCCAAATTAAAAATTCAGAAAAGAAGTAATGTGTGAAAGAGAACGTAAGTATTTAAAAATGTAAAATATGGCCCAACAGGTGAAAATAGTCGCCTGATGTTAAATGCCTTTATTATATCTCATACATTTAGAAAGAAATGTTTACCTCAAAGGAAATTATGAAATCTTTATCTAAAGGCTTCTTTACAATTGAGATGTAGATCTATTTTATAATCATTGAAGACTTTTGAGCCTATATATATATCTGAGAAAGATGTGAAAATTATTCTGTGGTAAGGATATTATTTATTATGTGTCCATTCCATTTTAATAATCCTATTAAAATACTTTAAAGTAATCCTCAAATAAGTTGAGAAGTAGATATTATATTCCAGTTTTACAAATGAGAGAAATGATTTTCAGAGATTCTAGAGGACAGTCACAAAGCTAGCATGTGACTTTGCTGAAATTTGAAATATGTTTAGCACAAAGGATATCACATAAAAATATAACATGTTATTACTCATGGTCAACCCTCTCCCCCAAAATAGATTCCATGATGTAGAAAATTATATGATGCTTGGAGATAACACCAGCAACTTCATCTTACTTATACTGAGTTTTATATAGTGAAATTATCCAAAGTCATCACACCCAATTCTAGAGACACTTCTACAATAACAGTAGGAATAAAGAACCATCTTGGTCGAAGTTTTGAACACAAAACACAAAACAATGCGTGTTACCAAACTAGTACCCTGTAATTTGCTAAATGTATGCAAACATTGATAGCCAAATACACAGAATTTTGCCTGTTTTTTGTTTTGCTTTTATAGATGTTATCCAACATCCAGATAAATAGACAGTTATGAAAAATAGAGATTCAAATGTCTTTTACACAATGTACAACTAATTTTCATAACAGTAAAGTTTTCAAACAATTCAGTGTGATTGTTGGGAAAAATCTCTGATTCTTTGCTGTTTGTATGAAATTGTGCTTTTATTATAGAAGTAAAATGCAATCTTTTAAACCTCTGATATCACTAAAATGCAAATCAATTACTTCTATGCCTTCTTAAAATATCTTTTTACTTCATGCTAATAAAATCCAGTTACTCAGTATATTTGAAAAGATAAAATGTATTTGAAAAGTAAAAATGCAAATGTCTTCATTTTAAAACCTGTTCAAAATGAAACACAGAGTAATGTTTTAGTTTATATCCATCAAGTGCAATTTTACATCTTTGTGCAATATGGACTATTAACTATCTCTGGCCACATAAGAGAGTTTTGTAGTATATTTTAAAAACTAAAACGTGGAAAAGATGCCAAGTATATTTGCCAGCAATCTCCTACAATGCCAGTTGCAAAATATTCTAATAATAATCACATTTCTATTGACAGGTTTTTTGAAATTGGTGTATCAGTTAATACTTATCATATCTAATTTCTCTTAAGATCATTAAGACCATCAGTACTATATAAACTCTATTAAAAAACTGACTAAATGAACAAATTCTTTGACTATACCTTACAGATCTTTGGAAAACTTTGTATGCTTAAAGTCACTACTGAAAGATATTTGTAAACAATATTCCATAAAGTTTTCTCCAATACTTTTACTTTAAAATATACACTACTCTATCCAATGTTCAATTGTATGGATCTAAAATAAACCACACTGTCTTTAATCACCCTAAATTAATATGGCCTCAAAATGTATATCACCCTGTCCCTCATTTTGGCTCATTTCTTGTACTATAATGAAACAGAGTGAGGAAGCACATGAAAAAGTTGCAAACAACACAGTGGAATAACCATGATTCTAAATAAACAATAGATTTTCCTACTGGAAAATATCAGGAAACTTTTGATGGAAAGAAAATTAGAAGGATCAAAGTTATCTGATTCATTATGTAATTGAATTTGAACATCATTGTAGAATCAAAAAAAGTCATATTTTCATTGATATTTTGCTCTCTGTTATAATTAATATATTATTGATAATAAAGTTTATTTTGGGACTTAACTCACACCCAACATACATATTTGTCTTATTTTATTGACTTTTTTATTTTAGATTACTCTGAATCCAGCAGGAAAATGTACAAAATTTAGCAGAGAATTATTGTATATGTGAAAATTACTGAATTCCACTTACTAGTCTAAAGAAGAGAATTTTGAGAGATCATACTACTTACACAAAGGTGCATTGTCTGCAACTATACTTTGAGTTCATTTCTAAGAATATTAAATAATCATCACATGTAAAGATTCAAATAAAGTACTAATTTTAATAAAGTACAATTATTATATTTCAACAAGATGAAATTCTATCCAATAAATATTAAAGTTTGGGGTTCAGGAGCTCTAATTTCTTACTGTCCAGTTCTCTAAAATAGGCACAAAGTAATTTAACTTTTCTAGCTCTCAATTTACAAATATTTTAAATCAAAGATTTAGATTAAGATTTGCAGCTGTGCCAAGTGCCTACAGGAGCAGCTAGGAGGTGTATATAGTGAAGCCACCAAAGGGAGGTAGATCTTGTGAACATGTGTTGTTAATGGTGGAGACTGTACAGCTCATGCCTTTTCCTGGGGTAAAGGAGAAAGCTGACACTCAGGCCCCAGTCAGTCACTCACTATGGAAATGCATGTCCTATGTAGCCAGAATCTCTGATTTTACAAGATAATCTAGAAATCTCCATTAAGCATAATACCCAAATTGTTATATGTTATATCAAAAAACAAATGAAGGCCAAACAAATAAAAGAAAGGGGCCTAGTGGGAAGCTGATTAAAAACCTCTGCAAAGAATACCTTTTAAAAGAGGATAAGAGGAGCATCGTCCATTTAGATCTGTCTTTATTATGGTTTGTGACAAGGAATAATTAAGGAAATAAGTTTGGATAAGTGGGATGAGTTTGTAGGGCCTTGGAACTGAAATCTTTCCACTCACATGAAATGCTCTGTTACTATCTCCACATATATAAATTCAAATCTTTCTTTAAGGTCTTTTTACTGCAGAAGGTCAGGACTTAAAAGATGGGATTTAATAGTTTGGAGATAATAATAAAAATATTAAGTGTGAAAAAGCTTCCATGTAGAGCGAGAAGTCATGAAAAAGTACAGAATCCAATATCTTGCTTAGAAACAAATCTAAAAGCTTTGTAATTTTATTGCAATTTCACTACCATTCTTACAGAATTAATTTTAACTACAGTATTATTGTCATGCATTTCTTTTAACTGCATGTTTTCAAAACATAGGCCACATTATTAAATCTGAATGTATTATTTTGATACTATATTAACTTTCTAAAAGAACGGTATGTTTATTTCACAAGAAATGTTTCTTCTTTAAATATTCTACAAAATTTATTTGTATAGGTTTATAATTATATCATTATTTCTTCAGAATCTTTCTTTTGAAACCCAAGTAAGGTCACCTAGGGACCTCAAATGTTTCAGGGGACACTGACGGAGATAAGAGGAAGTCTGAGCAGAAAGAGTCCCAGATTACCCCCCATTCCAACCTGTATACAGCTTGAAAACCACTGATTTGTAGTTATTTAACTTTTATTTGTAATCTGCTTATTATTTCTCCATATTTTGAACAAGGTGATTTTCAAAGAAGTATTCAGAGAACAGAAACAACTCTTGGGGAAAAAAATTATGCCAGAAATTTACTAAAAGTTTAATAGAAAGTTGAATTGAAATATATAATTATTTATTCCACAGGAAGAAGCAAAATAAATAAGTGATGGTAAAAAGAGTGTCCATGATTAGAAGTCAATAAATAATACCTAAAATTGCAAAGCCAAAAAAAGGAAGAATATAAAAGTTTTATTTAGTATTATTTAGATAGGTGAGTGTAAGTAACAAACAAATATGATTTTAAAAACTTTGAAATAATTTCCCCTGGGGAAGTGGAAATATTCCAGATAGTAGTGTGTGTATATGTGTGTGTGTGCATGTGTGTGTGTACGTGTAATTAATGTCATGCAGAATTATTTAATGTAATTTAGGAACATTCTTAAAAGTAATACAAATAAACAAACAAATGCAAACAAAGTTAGACTTAGAACTATTAAAATCAGAATGGTATTCATCTACTTTATTATATTTATATTTATTTTTATTATTTTTTTGAGCACTTACTATATTCCAGACACTATTCTGGATTTTGTGGGAAAAACCAACACACAAACTTGCCTTCATGGGACTTATATTCCAGTACAAGAAATAAACAATATACACATTAGTAAAATACATTGCATTTAAATTAAGATAAGTGGAGTGAAAGAAAACAAAACAGGACTGGAGAATAAGGAGTACAGTCAAGAAGTATGTGATTTTGCACAGTAGTTTCTAACATTAACGTAACTTTGCCCCCTGTCATATTTATCTTATCTTTGTTTGTACACTTATTTTCTGACTACTAAAGTGGCCACCCTTTGTTGTGTATTTTCTTTACATAATTGTTTCTGCTTCTTCAAATCTGATTTAGTCAACGTTTTGGCTATTACATCTTCCTTATGCCATTTTCTACTTCATGACTTTGCAGTTTAATCGTCACTGTTAAATCTACAATATTATCTGTATTTACCTATTCAAATTTTTAAGAGTAAGATTCAAAGTGGCCCTGCTGTTCGTTGTTCTGGCAAAGCTATTCAAACCACGTTTCTCTTCAATGATAATTGAAGACAATGGCTGCCCTTGGGTCAAGTGTCTATCCATGAGCTTATCAACTCTTGCTGGTGCCTCAACAGGGCTCATAGACAAAGAGGATTATTTAGAAGTGGCCTATATGGCTGTGAGGTACTTGAGCAGAGTCTTAAAAGAAAATGGATTGAAAGCAGAAAATCTTAGGTTTGGAATATAACTCAGACACTAATATAGAGATAAATTTACATATTTATCTTACTCTGGTATTAATTTTTGGTTTTAAAAAGTAAAATCAAACCATTTGTGAAAATAATCTCTAAAGATTTTGGTTGAAAGATTTTCCTGCATAAATTCTATACTAATTGTTAAAACTGTATTTTCACTTATAAATTTTTTAAACTGAAATTAATTTCACCTTTTTCTTTGCTCTTTTCCTACTTTTATTCCAATTCCTCCCTCCCAGTCTCTCTCTCTCTCTCTCCATTTTTCTCTGATCTGTGTCAATATAGAACATATTTCTGCTTCTTGATCACTTTTAATTTTTTTTTATTAAAAAGAGATAAGTTTACAAAATTACTTACTTTTCATATGACTGAACACCCCATTGCTCAAAATACTTAGAAGTGTCTCACATAATAAAAGTCCATGATACCTTTTGAAATGGATATTCTAGAAAATGGATAGACAGAGAAATAGTCAACGAAAGCAGCCTAACCCAATTACTTACGTTGTTGATAAATCTTTATACTTCACCCTGTTTTCACAGTAATAATAATCTTTCCCTTTAAAACAGGATTCAATAACTATGATCAATAGGTAAGACTGTGGATTTGGCACTGCTGGGATGGTGAATCATGGTGAATATATCAGAAATGCTCTGAGTTTTCCCCTCAAATAATTCTGCCAGAATATTACTTTAAATATATTTTATAAAAACATAATTTTATAGCTACATTGTGTTAGAAATGAACCAATTTTATGTAAACGAACATTCTGCATTCTGCAGATAAAGGCATGCTAATTTTAACAATTTCAGACATCTGTGACAGAATTTCTAAACCACCCAACTGGATTAAGCTGACAAATATGAAAAAGTAATACATGGTTAGTCACCTTTTAATTCTTACATTTACATTAAACTACCATTTCAAAGGGCAAGGGTAATTTCACACTTTTAAAGTTTTAAATAGCTTTTATTTCAACTTAAACAAAATACGCCAATACTGAAACACAGTTATAATGATTGTTTTATTCTTTTTTATGACTTCTATTTTAAAACATATTGAATAATATAACTTTCTCCTCCCAAATAACTAACATCCATACAGTTCTGTGAATATTATTATCTTGTAACTCTTTATTTCCAAGATAGTCTGTGTTGGAAATGTGCACATCTAGGAGCAGATTTTCAATACTATACATATAAGCTTTCCCCTAAAAATTATTGTTATTATTGTACAATGCCTAATTACATAAAATGTGCATATTTGAATGCATGATTATGTTGTGTGCTGGAGTCATAGAATAATAGGAAAATACAGTAGTCACATGCTTATAACCTCCTATTATGTGCTAGGCACTTTGGAGACAACTTGCATATGTGAAGTCAGTTAGCCCTCACCACCACTCTATGAGGTAGGTCCTATTCACTTCACATTCATTTTACAGTAAACTGAGGAAGAGAGAGCTTATGTAATTTAAGTTCACCCAATTTGTATGCTTTCCAAGTTTCAAAAACAGACAGGCTACTGTCAAAATCTTACAATATAGATGCTTTAGGAACACTAAAGGAAGGCAGTTTGTGATAAGGGGTTTTACTTTTCAGCTCGGATCTTGCAATTTACGGTGTGTTTGAATATTAAAGTTATAAATGATTCAAGTAATATTAACTTCTTGTTTTACATGTAACATTTAAGCATCATTATGTCTGTGCCTTAAGAGAAAATTACTTCCCTTTAAAGACAGCTCTCAAGTAGTATTAATGAAAGTCAATGACAAAATAGATTTAAAATATTTGCCTTCGATATCATACATAATGATTTGTGCCATTTGGTATTATGAAGCTTGAATGGAAAATGAGATCTATCTGTAGAAGTTATTTTCCATTAAGTTCAAAAGGCTTTCCTTTTCTTTAAGTAATTGCCAATATATATTTTAAGTCAGTGGTTGATTTTCATTTTGTGAACCCCTGCACACATGGCCACTTGAGAGAAAACTAAATTTCAGGCTTTCTAGTTAGTGTTGGAAGTGTGAGCAGTTGAAGGATGCTGTTTTCTTGCTCCTCCAGTTACCATGGAGAAACTGGAGAATCTGCAGGGATGCATGGATTTTAGGGAGTAAAAATACAGTCTGTGAGTACATGATGGCTAAAGGCAGTAGTGCCTTGTAGCCATTTACACCAGCCAGCAATAGCTGATTAGTGGAATTCCAAGGATTTTAAGAGCCAAATAAATTTCTCATAGCTTTAAATTACCCATGGTGGAAATAATTACAACAAACACTGCAAATCAGAAAATTTTTTAAGAGCGCATTTTAAAATATTTTTGAGCACTTTACTGGCTAGAGAACTGTCTTCCTGAGGCTTCAATATGAAAAGAGGTGGGTGTCAATGCCTTCCAGCCAAAGATCATTAAGAGAAACCTGTAGCTGTTCAAGTCAGACAACCTCCGTGAAGAAGGATTTGTGCCATGGGGAACTGGAGAGCATCTCAGTACAAAAGTATTAGAAAGGAATTAGTAGAAGATTTGGTTCTGTGTTAGATAATTTGGGCAGGGTATAGGAAGAGGTGCTTTTCTCTGGATTAGATGATGTAAGGAGATATAGGTTACATGATTCAGTACCTTAATAAGTCATATCTAAGAGAGAGAAAGTTTGATTGAGGCTAAAGCTGAATTTGGTAAAGAAGTAAAAGTCACTCATATTACCTGGGAGACGGGGTGTTTGGTATTTTGTGGCCTGGGCAATGTTCTTGTTTTATCTGTGTTCAGATATGATTATGGTCTTTTTGTCTTGATCCATCAGGGTCCAGTGGCCTTATTTAATGTTAGTGTTCCATGAAATTATTTATGTTCAACAGGAGAAGAGCAAGGCCTAGTTATAGTACCAGACCAGCTCCTGGGCTTGAGAGGCTTTTCTCTTCCACATGGCAGTAAAGTGCTTTAAGGCCTGCCCCAGCCTTTCCTCTGTAACCTTGGGAATATCATTTTCTGCCCCCTCATCACAAAAATCCAGTAGCAACAATGCTAGCCTTTTTCCAAAGTAAAGGTAATATTAGATCAACACAAAAGTTCTCCTAGTGTGAATAAAGACAGACTGGGAAACCAGCACTCTTCCAGCCCCACTGGCTGATTGTAACTGAATTTGAGTGAAGGACTAAAATAATCTAATTTCTGTTTTCTTCATAGGACTTGGTAAGCTGTTATGTTAGGAAGACTGATGGAGGATATGGTAAAAACAGGGACCAGTTAGGAGACTACTGCCATAATCTTGAGGTTAACTGATAGTGTCTTGATTCAGAGAAAGTAGTAGAAAATGGTTCAATTCTGGATAGTATTGAAGAAAGATCCAACTGAATTTTCTGAAAAAATAAATGTGAGTTATTAGAAGATAAGAGAAATCAAGGATGACTGCAATGTTGTTTTAGGAAACAGAAGGCTGGAACTGGTGGAATTAGAAATGAGAAAGAGGACAGTTAAAGCAAGTTCATATGAAGTAGGAAGTTGAAGATCTGAAGTATTGGAAGAGATCAAGAGAAATAGATGGTCCAAGATTTTAAAATAAATTTAATTAAGGAAATAAATAGAGATGTTAGTTTGAAGAAAATCACAAAATCACTAAAAAGGAACCAAGAGGAAATACTTGGTACACAAGGTGTAATAACTGAAATAAATAATGGGGTAAATGGATGGAATATATCACTGAACAGATATAGCGGAAGAAGAAATCACTGAATGAAAGAAAAAGTAAGAAACTCACCAAAATACCCACAAGGGAGAAAAATAAATAGTAAATATAGAAGAAAAGCTGAAAGATATAAAAACTAATAATCAAATAAACACCTTTAGAACATGATACTATCCAGAGAATAACCAAAAAAATCTAAACAAAAATAATAAATAAAAACCACAAATTGAAAGATCTCAGGGAGAATCCAGTGAGAGAGAGAAACAAAACCCTACAACTAGACCCATTGTACTGAAATCTAAGAGCAACAAATACAAGGAGTGCTCTCCTTAAAATAAAACAAAATAAAAAAGCAGACTAAACTCCCTAAGAACAAAACTGCATCATTTAAAAGTTTTAAGAATCAGGTTGACATTAAACCGTTCAACAGCATTGCTAGATACATACAAGAACACAATTTTTATCTATTTATGTATCTCGTAAAGACATTTTTGAATTTGCAGAAAAGATTGCTAGGTGTCTCCAATAGAATACTATGCACTGATTCAAGGCCATCCTTTTAGATTAACTGGTCCTAGAATTTGATTGCCTTTAATTTACAATTTGTAAACTGTAGGTAACTGAAAGTTATGCAAAATAATTCTTATCTTTGAAAATGCAAATGAATTATGTTCAGTGGGATTCAACTGACTTTCTTCTCTTCCCTCTCTGCTACTCTTGAAAAAAGCTAGTTTTTAGTCCATTTGTAAATTCATTTCAATATGCTTTACTCAAAATAAATTTGTGTTTCTTTCAATTCTCTTTTGAATTGGTTGCAAAAGCTCCCTGGCGCCTTCATTAATACTGAGTTAAAGAAATCTTTAATAAGGGTTCTTCTTATATATCTGTATGAGACATCATAATTTTACTTTTCTTGGAAATTTATTTTTTAACAATTTTGGAAGCCTTCTACTGAGATTCCCAGTGGATTCATTCACCTGATAGAACTAGATCAACACTGTTGCCTGAGAAGTGTGCCTTCTATAGGCTATTCAAGCCCAGACACCTTTATTCCTTAAGGTGAATCCAAATAGCAACAGAATTTTGTTCCGTTTTTCCAATTTCAGTTTTCTTTTCTATATATTTTCTTTTTTTATGGCCAATAAGTCACAAGCAGTGATTAGGAATTTGGGTCTATAGCTTGCTCATTTTATGATTTCTGTAAATGTGTTAATGGTTTATAGAGATCTATTAACTACTTGATAGAAGTGGTAGAGAATTGTTTTATTAGCCCTTTTTGTTGGTCTACTTGTGTAGTTTGAGCTCAAATCTATCAGAAAATTTTGATTAATGTTAAGAACAATTCTTTCGTATCTTTTTTTTTTTTTTTTTTTTTTTTTTGATCTCAACCACTGCGCCACCAGGGTAGCCCTCTTTCGTATCTTGACTGGTGAACTTCTGTGTTTTTGTGCTTGCTATTGACTCAAGGCTGAAAATATAAAATCACAAGTATAAATTTATCTTTTTGTCTGTAAGCTTGTCCATAACCCAGACAGGTTTTTACATCTCATAGTGTAAATATGTAATATTTTCTTACCTCTGGAGGGTATTAAGAAATTAGCCCATATATTCTCTTAAAGTAAAGGAGTGCTATTCTAATAGACTTACTGAGAAAAATAAGCACTTATATAAACATTAAATTTCTAAAATTCACAGATAATAAGGAAATTGAACTTCTACAATTTAATTATGCTATAATTAAAAGATAAATATAGTATTCTTATTAAACTAATGCAGAGACTTAAAAAAATCCAAATTCACATAAATTAGGTAAAACTGGCAAAAAATAATTTACTAATTTTGGTATAAAAATATAGCTATGCCTTCTCTTATTAATCAGTTTAAAGTAGAATAGCTTTTTATTCTACTTAGTATGGTTATTCTAGTCGGGTGTGATTTTACTAAATTTGTATATTTAAATGTTACTGATCAAATAAGTGACATTACTCTTATAAATGTTTAAAATTATGAAAAATGTAATCTTTATTGAACTAAATTGAATCATTTTCATGACAAACTCAACCATGATTACCTTTTGTAATATATCAACTCAAAGATGATTTTCGAGCCCTTTAGGTAACTTAAAACCTTGGACTGATTTAGCTGAGTTACTTAATGGATATTCCTTGACTACCCAGATAATTTCTAAGACAGAATATAGAAACATTGACTACTAGATAATTTAAGTTTACATAATTTGCTTCTTATTTTTATATGCTAAAAAAAACTATGCCTTTGGTCCATGTTAATTTAAAAATTCATTTTTGCCACTTTGAGAAATTATATAGGGATATTTGTATGTGTAGAGAGTTATGTTATATGCACTCAGGACTTTGGTTTATAGGCTAAAATCTGGCTCATGACAGACACTTCTCAGTTATCCATTACATCCTCTGCCTTCAGTTTGTCTCTTTGGAATAGAAGTTAGTAACTTTGGCTAAGAGTTATAACCCAAGTGGTTGAAACTATACTAGGAGCAACAGTGACAGAGCAAAAAATATACTGTGTTCACTAGAGGTGCTAAAAATAATGAGGTTTATTTGATATGTTATTACTCATGAGTAGAATGAATACTATTGTCAAATTAGAAGAGATGCTCAACATTCTCTAGGTTAAATTTGTAGAGATAAAATATTACTTTTACAAATACTTCATAAATTGTCTTTTTTATGAGAATGTGGGGGAATACCGTTTTCCTATATTTCTCAGTGCTCCTGCATGTGCCCTAGACTCCTGACACATGAAATATGGATGACATTAAGCCAGAAAACACTTAATTTCACTTCTCCCCGAATTATTTTAATGTTTGTATTCCATGAGAGATTAGATCTGTAGTCATTTATCTCTGATTTGTCATTTATGATCTGTCTGTGCTCTGATAGGAAAGGATAATAAACTTCTATCATCTCCCCTAGATAGCTCTGTGATTACAGCCTGTACAAGGTCCTAAGTTAAGGCCAAAAAAGGACTGAAACACATAGATATTTACATCTCAGAACGGCTGAAGCCCAGAATTAGGAGACATCTATAGCTTGTAAAAGTTGGTGATACTCCAGTTTGTCTGGCTCTTAGAAAGAATTATTTATATATCTAAAAAGATTTGGGTGAAAATCCTTTCCTTCAAGCCTCAAAACATTAAAAGCTCTGGGTTTTTTTTGTTTGTTTGTTTTTGTTTTTTGTATTGTTTTGTGTTTTCATCTCCTTTTGGGAGTAGAGAGGGGCAGCAATCTCTCTCCTGTATATAAACAGAGAGGATGTTTTCAGTCCCTCATCTTCAGTGAGTAATCCTCTCATATACTACCTTTGGAACTAAAGGATGGGGAACGGATACTGTGGTGTCACTCAGGCCATTGATCTGGTTGTATCAATAAATAACATTTTTCTCTGGCTATAGCTGTGCAAGTAGCGTAACATATCACACCCTTCACTATTCTTGACAAAATAGGGAATTTCCAAGAAACTGTCAGTGTTCATAATCTTTCTGTTTATAGAGTCTTGGTGGTTGGTTGTCTGATTTTAGATAATAAGACTCAAATGTTACCAGACATAACATCAGTTATTATTTAAAATGCTTACTTGATCTCAACCTTATTTTTAAATTTAATTTTAGCATCTTCTAAGCTAGTTCTTTTTAATTAGGGATGCATATCTAAATTATCTATATTTTATAAAAATTCAGATGTTTAGGTTCTACTCCAGACTTACTGAATCACTTTAATTGATATTCTTGATATATCTATGGCATATTTTGGGGTTTTTTTTTTGATATGTTCTTGATATATTACATAGGTCATGCCTCATGATTATTTTATGTTATACACCAAAATTTTTCCCCTATAAAAATTATTTTCATCAATTTTTATAAATCCTTTGTAATATTCACTGACTTCTTTGAAAATACATATAATCATTGCTCTTAATGATATCTTGTCAAATTTTGGGGAAATCACTATTTTACCTTATTTCGCATGCTACAGAAACACCCATTTCCTTGTCACTTGCATTATTTTTGCTGTGATTTTCATCATAATTTTCACACATAAAAGTTATCAGTGGCAAATTAACAATAACTCTATTTAGTATCTGTCATTTACACATAGATTTTATTTTACTCCAACGCTGGCTAAAGGCCCTGCAATTAGCTACAGGCCAGTTTATTTCTTCATCAAAGAAAGACCATGTCAAACCCTGTGAAAAGGACCCTATCAGGTACCTTAAACCAAGGACACTTCAAAGAATAGATTCTGGGTATAGGCTTCTGATTTTATTGCTTAGACAACATTCAGATCATATCTCTGTGCTGTCAGGTTTTCCAGGTCTCTTTAAAGTTAATGTTAACCCAAGATCCAAGAGAACAAGAATCAATCACAAAGAGTCTAAGAAATTGATGAAGGAAATTTAATTATGTAATTTATTTGGAATATTGTTGGCATTGTTCTAATGTTCTATATTCTGAATATATAAGGAAGTTCTTTCTCTTTCTTCTTAAGCTATCTCCAACCCATGACTATTTAATACACATTACTTTTGAAAACAGAAATGAAACATTTAAAATTTATATGTGACTACAAAAACCCTGCAGCTAGCATCATACTTAATGGTGAGAAACTTGAAGCTTTTCCACTAGGATTAGGTACAAGACAAGGATGTCCCCACTCATTACTAGATGAACATCATGCTAGGTATTGCCTTTGCTAACGCAATAATGCAAGAAAGGTGGAGACCTTCAAGATGGTGGAGGAGTAAGACATGGAGATCACCTTCCTCCTCACAAATACATCAGAAATACATCTACATGTGAAACAAATCCTACAGAACGCATACTGAACACTGGCAGAAGACCTCAGACTTCCCAAAAGGCAAGAAACTCCCCACGTACCTGGGTAGGGCAAAAGAAAAAACAGAGACAAAAGAATAGGGACGGCACCTGTACCAGTGGGAGGGAGCTGTGAAGGAGGAAAGGTTTCCACGCACTAGGAAGCCCCTTCACTGGTGGAGATGGGGAGAGTGGCAGGGGTAAGCTTCTGAGCCACGGAGGAGAGCGCAGAAACAGGGGTGCAGAGGGCAAAGCGGAGAGATTCCCGCACAGAAGATGGGTGCCAACCAGCACTCAGCAGCCTGAGATGCTTGTCTGCTCACCCCCATCCAGGGCGGGTGGGGGCTGGGAGCTGAGGCTCGGGCTTCGGAGGTCAGATCCCAGGGAGAGGACTGGGGTTGGCTGCATGAACACAGCCTGAAGGGGGCTGCTGCACCACAGCTAGCCAGGAGGAGGTCCAGGAAAAAGTCTGAACCTGCCTAAGACGCAAGAGACCATTGTTTCAGGGTGCACAAGGAGAGAGAATCAGAGCACCACCTAAATGGGCTCCAAAGACAGGCGCAAGCCACGTCTATCAGCCTAGACACCAGTGACTGGCATAAAACGCTAAGGCTGCTACTGCAGCCACCAAGAAGCCTGCGTGCAAGCACAGGTCACTATCCACACCTCCTCTCCTGGGAGCCTGTGCAGCTTGCCACTGCCAGGGTCCCGTAATCCACGGACAACTTCCCCAGGAGAACTCATGGTGCACCTAACGCTGTTGCAATGTCACGCCAGCCTCTGCTTCAGCAGACTTGCCCTGCATTCTGTACCCCTCCTGCCCCCCAGTCTGAGTGAGCCAGAACCCCCTAATCAGCTGCTACTTTAACCCTGACCTGTCTGGGTGGGGAACAGACACCCTCAGGTGACCTACACGTAGAGATGAAGGAGCAAGGTAAAAATCCATCAGACCAAACAAATGATGAGGAAATAGGCAATATACCTGAAAAAGAATTCAGAGTAATGAGAATAAAGATGATCCAAAATCTTGGAAATAGGATGGATAAACTACAAGACACATTTAACAAGGACCTAGAAGAACTAAAGAGAAAACAAGCAATGATGAATAACAGAATAAACGAAATTAAAAATTCTCTAGAAGGAATCAATAGCAGAATAACTGAGGCAGAAGAACGGATAGGTGACCTGGAAGATAAAATAGTGGAAATAACTACCACAGAGCAGAATGAAAAATAAAAAGAATTGAGTACAGTCTCAGAGACCTCTGGGCAAAGATTAAATGCACCAACATTCTAATTATAGGCATCCCAGAGGAAGAAAAGCAAAAGAAGGGGACAGAAAATATTTGAAGAGATTATAGTTGGAAAATTCCCTAATATGGGAAAGGAAATAGTCAATCAAGTCCAGGAAACACAGAGAGTCCCAAACAGGCTAAATCCAAGGAGAAACACACCAAGACACATATTAATCAAACTATCAAAAATTAAATACAAAGAAAAAATATTAAAAGTGGCAAGAGAAAAACAACAAATAACATACAAGGGAATCCCCATAAGGGTAACAGCTGATCTTTCAGCAGAAACTCTGTAAGCCATAAGAGAGGGGCAGGACATATTTAAAGTGATGAAAGGGGAAACACTACAACCAAGATTACTCTACCCAGCAAGGATCTCATTCAGATTCGACAGACAAATTAAAAACTTTACAGACAAGTGAAAGCTGAGAGAACTCAGCACCACCAAACGAGTTTTACAACATATACTAAAGGAACTTCTCTAGGCAGAAAACACACAAAAAAGGAAAATACCTACAATAATAAACCCAAAACAATTAAGAAAATGGTAATAGGGATATACATATTGATAATTACCTTAAATGTAAATGGATTAAATGCTCCAACCAAAAGAAATAGACTGGCTGAATGGATACAAAAACAAGACCCCTATATATGCTATCTACAAGAGATCCACTTCAGACCCAGGGACACATACAGACTGCAAATGAAGGGATGGAAAAAGATATTGCATGCAAATGGAAATCAAAAGAAAGCTGGAGTAGCAATTCTTATATCAGACAAAATAGACTTTAAAATAAGACTATTACAAGAGACAAAGATGAACACTACATAATGATCAAGGGATCAATCCAAGAAGAAGATATAACAATTGTAATTATTTATGCACCCAACATAGGAGCACCTCTATACATAAGGCAAATGCTAACATCCATAAAAGGGAAAGCAAGAGTAATATAATGATAATAGGGGACTTTAACACCCCGCTTTCACCAATTGACAGATCATAAGGAAACACAAGCTTAAATGATACATTAAACAAGACGAACTTAATTGATATTTATAGGACATTCCATCCAAAAACAACAGAATACACTTTCTTCTCAAATGCTCATGGGAACATTCTCCAGGATAGATCATATCTTGGGTCACAAATCAAGCCTTGGTAAATTTAAGAAAATTGAAATCCTATCAGGTGTCTTCTCTGACCACAATGCTATGAGACCAGACATCAGTTACAGGAAAAAATCTGTAAGAAATACAAACACATGGAGGCTAAACAATACACTACTAAATAACCAAAAGATCACTGAAGATATCAAAGAGGAAATCAAAAAATGCCTAGAAGCAAATGACAATGAAAACACAAAGACCCAAAAAATATGGGATGTAGCAAAAGCAGTTCTAAGAGGGAACTTTATAGAAATACAATCCTACCTCAAGAAACAAGAAAAATGTCAAATAAACAACCTATTCTTACACCTAAAGAAATTAAAAAAACAAGAAGAAAAAAACCCCAAAGTTAGCAGAAGGAAAGAAATCATAAAGATCAAATCAGAAACAAATGAAAAAGAAATGAAGGAAACAACAGCAAAGATCAATAAAACTAGAAGCTGGTTCTTTGAGAAGATAAACAATATTGATAAACCATTAGCCAGACTCATCAGGCAAAAAAGGGAAAAGACTCAAATCAATAGAATTAGAAATGAAAAAGAACTAACAACTGACACTGCCGAAATACGAAGGATTATGAGAGATTATTACAAGCAATTATATGCCAATAAAATGGACAACCTGGAAGAAATGGACTAATTCTTAGAAAAACACAACCTTCTGAGACTGAACCAGGAAGAAATAGAAAATATAAACAGACCAATCACAAGCGCTGAAATTGAGTCTGTGATTAAAATCTTGCAACAACCAAAGCCCAGGACCAGATGGCTTCACAGGGGAATTCTATCAAACGTTTAGAGAAGAGCTAACACCTATCCTTCTCAAACTCTTCCAAAATATAGCAGAGGAAGGAACACTCTTCCATGTCCATAATAGGAAGACTAAACTTTTTCAAAATGTCAGTTCTTCCCAATTTTATCTATAGATTTCTTGAAATCCCACCAAAATCCTGGAAAGTTAACTTATCAATATTGATAAACTGATTTTATGTGGAGAGGAAGAAGACTCAGAATGACCAACACAATAATGAAGGAGAATAACAAAGTTGGAAGACTGACACTACGTGACTTCAAGACTTACAATAAAACTGAAGTAATCAAGACAGTTTGGTACCATGAAAGAAAAGATAAATAGATCAATGGAACAGAATAGAGAAAGCAAAAATATGCCTACAAAAATATAGTTAGCTGATCTTTAACAAAGGAGCAAAGGCAATATAATAGAACAAAATCTCTTCAACAAATGGTGCTGAAACAACTAGACATCCACATGCAGAAAAATAATGTTAATAAATCTAGGCACAGACCTTATAGCCTTCCCCAAAATTAACTCAAGTTGGATCATAGACCTAAATGTAAATGCAAAACGACAAAAGAAGATAAGAAGAGAAAACCTAGATAATATGGGTATGGTGATCTCTTTTTAGATATAACACCCACAACACCATACAATCCATGAAATAAATAATTAAGCTGGACATAATTAAAATTAAAAACTTCTTTCAGCAGAAGATATTGTCAAAAGGATGAAAAGACACACTGGGAGGCAAAAGACGTATCCAATAAAGGACTGTTGTCCAAAATAAAGAACCCTTAAACTCAACAATAAGAAAACAAACAACTTAGTTAAAAAATGGGCCAGAGACTTTAATACACAATTTACCAAAGAAGATACACAGATGGAAAATAAACAAATGAAAAGATGTTCCACATTATATATCATCAGGTAAATGCAAATTAAAGCAATAATGAGTTACCACTACATACTTATTAGACTGGTCAAAATCTGGAACACTTTAAACAAATGCTGGTAAGGATATAGAGCAAAAGAAACTCTCATACATTGCTGGTGGGAATGCAAATGGTATGGCCTCTTTGGAAGACAGTATGGCAGTTTCTTATAAAGCTAAACCTATACTTACAGTATGATCCAGAAGTTGTACTCCTTGGTATTTTCCTAAAGGAGTTTAAAAATTATGTCCACAGGAATACCTGCACATGGATGTTGATACGAGCTTTATAACAATTGTCAATGCTTGGAAGAAATCATAATGTTTTTCAGTAGGTGAGTGGATAAATAAACTTCATTGTACATTCAGACAATGGAATATTATTCAGAGCTAAAAAGGAAATGAGCTATCAAGCCATGAAAAGTTATGGAGAAACTTTAAATGAATATTACTAAATGAAAGAAGCCAATCTGAAAAGGCTACGTACTATATGATTCCAATTATATGAGATTCTGGAAAAGGCAAAACTATGAAGACAATAAAAAGAGCAGTGGTTGCCAAGGCTGGGGGAGAATAGGGAGAGTGGATAGAGCAGAGACGATATATATGGCAGTGAAAAGGCTCTGTATAATATTTTAATAATGGATATATATTTGTCTAAGTCCATAGAATGTACTCCAACCAAGAGCGAACCCTAAGGTGGGACTTCTCCACTGGTCCAGAGGTAAGGAATCCCCTTTGCAATGCAGGGGACGTGGGTTCAATCCCTGGTCAGGGAACTGAGAGCCCACAGGCGGTGGGACAACTAAGCCTACGCACTACAACTACTGAGCTCATGTGCCTCAACTAGAGAGCCTGCGTTCCTCAAACTGCAGACCCCACGCACCCTGGAGCCTGCACGCCACAACTAGAGGGAGCAAACCCACACGCCACAACTAGAAAAAGCCCACGCTCTGCAACGAAAGATCCCGCATGCCTCAACGAAGATCCCACGTGCCACAACCAAGACCCGACACAGCCAAAAATAAATAAAATAAATAAATAATAAGTAAATCTTTTTTAAAAAAAGAAGAGTGAAGGCGAAGGTAAACTATGGACTTCAGGTGATTATGATTTGTCAATATAGGATCATCCTTTGTAAAAAAATGTACCACTCTGGTGAGTGATGCTGATTTTGGGGGAAGCTGTGCATATGTGGGGATAGGGGTTAAATGGGAAATCTCTGTATCATGCTTATAATTTTACTGTAGTTTTAAAATTGCTTGAAAAATTTCTTCTACATTTCAGAAAAATCTTACTGAATTTTCTTATGCTTTTATAGTAATGATTATATAATAACAGTAGTGTTCAGTACTAGTCTGTCCTTCCTTTTGTTAGGATAAATAAGAAAGATAAAACAACTAAAGCCTTGCCTATGATGTCATTTGACAGTACTAATTATTTAATCAGATATGACAGTTGAATTTTTAAAAACTAAGGTTTACTTTATGGAAGTCAAGATTAAAAGCCCCAATAAGAAAATTGACTTGCTACCTGGCCTACAAGCTTCTCAGCCTTGCAGATGATAAGAGAGATCATTTCTTGGCAACTCAAGGATCTTTAGAACATTTTTGAGATCTCAAGAAGAGAGAGCTTTACACAAATTATAAACTCTGCAGGTGAAATCTGGAGGAGTTTATTGAGCTTAGCTTCCTAGTTTTGTGATAGCAAATAGTAGAGGTTTTTAAAAGTCAAACCTGAGAGTCCTTATGAAAATATTCAGCACAGCAAATATAAAAAGGCACATAGGTAAATTAATGCTCTTGCTGAATCTATTTAAATATGCAATCCATGCATAATAAAGCCTTCTTTATTTTGCAATCAGGAATAATATTTGTTTGGAATTATTTTGATAAAAAGGAGGAAATACTGTTAAGACAGAATAAACAAAAAAGATTACTGGGCAGCTCTAGTGAAAAAATGTATTGATAGAACTTATTCTTCTGCAGCTATCTGATTAGTCAGCTGCCTTTGAGCTATTTTACAACTCTCGGAGTTGTAGATAACCAGTAGCAATAAAAATAATTCTTGTTTATGCACATGCAAATGAATTCTGTCCAGTGGAGCTTCAACTGACACCCCTCTGCACAAAAAGAAAGACTGTTTCACATACAAGTGAGAATTTATTTCAACATAAGCAATTTTCCCATTTAAAATGTTATCGTCTGTGTCCATTTATTACTTATGTATCAGTTAGTGAGTTGGAGTGTTTCTCCTTTCCCCTTTATCCTTCTGTTTGTATTAGTTGTGTTATTTAATACTGCAGAACATACAGTTTACTGTGTTATTATTACTTGTCCTAAACTTTGCTTTACTCTTAAACTTACAAGATTATATATTCAAAGTTCATCACAAATTATTTGCCAAAAATTATTCAGTCATCTCTTGCTTAAATAAGGCTCATTCTCTCATAGATTCCCCAGGAATTGCTCATTTGTTACTCATATTTAAAAATCATTAAATATGATTTTTTTTTAGCACTGAAAAAAACAACTTGGCTGAATATAAAATCACGGATCACATATTCTTTTCTTCATTTTCTTGAAATTATTGTTCCACTGTTGCTACTATATGTTGTTTATGAAAATTTTGATTTCAGACTAATGTTGTTTCCATTATAAGTGATTTTATTAATTTGCCTGGGTGTTTGGAAAAAGAAATATATATCTATATATTGAAAAGAAACCTCTCTCCCTCAATATATATCCTCAATATATACTAAGAGAGAGAAAATGATTCA
Source organism: Neophocaena asiaeorientalis asiaeorientalis (assembly GCF_003031525.2). NCBI lineage: Eukaryota > Metazoa > Chordata > Mammalia > Artiodactyla > Phocoenidae > Neophocaena > Neophocaena asiaeorientalis. The sequence continues at coordinate 12,016,850 of NW_020173215.1, forward strand.
CAGACAGAGAGAGAGAGACAGAAAGTTTTCAACCATTATTTTTTTGGGGGGATGCCAATTATATATATGATCAGTATCTGTCTTCTTAATGACTTTCTCATTGATAATTTTTACCTATTTACTTTTTTTTTTTAATTTTTGAAAAATTCTCTACTTTCTGTATATTTTCAGTTAAATCTAATTGTCTTGAACTTCTTGTAGAGTCATCTTATTCAGGAAATAATTATTTTAACATATGTAAGCTTAGTCTTATGGCTGTTTCAGGTAATGGGCCAATTAGAGTTTATTTATTTGATAAAGAAAATGCATCTTATTTATTCCTGAAAATGCAATGAGCACATTTGGAAGAGAAAGATTTCAGTATATAGCTTCTCTCTTACTTTATTAGTTAGTATAACTAATATAGCATATCATAATCAAGTCTATTTATATTTCTACAGATTTATATCTTTATTATAAACAGAAATTTTGAAAGTGACAGAAGATACCTTTTTTTAATTAATTCTCTCTAAATTTCTGACTATCTTTTTCCAAGGAGAAAAAACAAATAAATGCATTTCTCTGACACATTCTTATTCATTCCACAAAATCATTTAAGCTGTGAATAAATTAGTCTAATGTTATTACTCAATACACTCACCATGAAAGCAGTGGGGTTTGCTTCTTTTCTTCTTTCTGGCCCCATTCTTCCCTTCTAAGGAAACTAGCCTTGCCCTGCTTGAAAACTCTGGAGCCCCTCTACTGAGGCAGTTGCCTTCCAGTGGACCACCCATTCTCTTCAATATTCACTTCATCTCCTCATTGCCTCCAGGCTTATAACTAGAGGTCAAATACCTGTGTGACTAGAGGTAAGAGAAGAATTACAAGGTCTTCCCAGGGAGAAATAGTGAAAAACATAAATGTGTTCCGTGCTCTTAACAATTTATATCTTGCAAGGATATAGAGAAGCAGTTGTACAGTGTAATAAAACAGAATGTGGCCAATATAAATAGTAAAAAAAAATTTTTTCTAGAGTGGCTGAGTAGGCATCACATTTGAATGATTGCAATTGAAAATGAAGGCCTTGCAAAACTTTCCAAATTCAAATGAATTCATAGGTCCAAAGCTCTTTGAAAGATAGCCTAGTCTCAATTAAAAACAAATCTGCCTCTGTTGACATAAATATATACTGTAAATCTTTCTTTAAGCCTTTCTCAGAGGGACTTAGCCGATACCAGTTGACTTTGCACTGGGGAAATGTAAATATCCATGCTTTGGGGGGATTATTAGACACTGGCTCTCTGGGTTGACACTGGATGGTCCATACCTCAGCATACGTCCCAATGATCATCTGGTGATCCAGAAGTTTTAGAGTTCTCATGTTTAGGGTAGGCCCATTAGATTCACACATCAACCCTCTGCTTTTCCCCTAGTTCCTAGGAGGGATTACAAACAACGATGAGTATAACCCCCAGCACACTGAGTGTTATTTTAATTATTGTTAGGAAGAGTCATTTGAAGACCCCTGGCCCTGACGCTTCCTATCAGAGAAGTAGAGCAAAAGCAATACTATATTCAGTATTGGAGGGTGATGATATCTACTACATTGCTAGTTAGCTGGAACATGGCTGTGGATCATCTTAAAGTTAATGAAATGATAAATCAGGCTGCAACCACTATTCCAGTGGAGGTACCTAGGAGCAAATGAATATGCGCTATTGAATTGGCAATTACATCACTCTCCATATACATTAGCAAGGACTTCCAGAAGTAGCTTACATTACCTGAAAAGGGAAAGAAGTAGATCTTCATGATATTAATTTAGGACTATGTCAACTATTCTAATCTGTCAAAATATGGTGCAAGGAGTAATTGACTGTGTAGACAACTCATTAAACATTACTCTCGCCAACTCCATTAATGATGTCATGATATTTTGATGTGGTGAGCAGGGGTAGTAAATAACTGAGATAATTTAGCAAAGCAGATATATGCCTAAGGGTGAAAGTGAAAACCTCGAAATTTAGGAGTTTTCTCCAAGGTGAAATTCCATTGAATGGTCAGGTGCAGTGCTTTTCAATCCCAAAGGTGTGTACACACACATCACCTGAGGATTTTGTTAACATACGTATTGTGATTCAGTAAGTCTCAGTAGGGCTTGGGATACTGCATTATTCACAAGCTTCTAGGTCATGCTGGTGCTGCTTTTGGGGAACCATACTTTAAGGAGGAAGGGGCTAGATTCTAAATTTGAAAATAGCTTGCTGTATCTTGCACCAGTTACCAATCAGAAGTACAGTAATAGTTAAGGAAGCCTGTCAAGATTTTGGAAGAAAAATCTATCATATCTAGGTGAGCTTCTTCAAACCATTCACCCAGTAACTTGAGAGGTTTCTAATTTCTAGGGGTGTCAGAAAAATCAAAGAAGTTGTGTAGCAAGTCCAGACTGCAGTGCAAGCTTCCTGTCACTTAGACCTTAAGCGCAGCATATCCCGTGGTATCCCGCATGTCTCTGGTGAGTACCAAGTAGCAATCAACTCCTCAGAGTAGAATCACAGCACACAACACAGGAGTTTTCATATAATTTGTTCCTTTGCTGATAAGTAATCTCCTTAGGTCTCATTCTAAGGACGTGTTAGTGATGTAATAATTTATTTGGGACTCCAAATGGTAGCTGATCGAAGCAGCCTCTTATGAACTGATTTCTTTCTTTTCCACAAAGCTGGATATGAATAGCATCTCCACATTGTGAAATGGTGGTGAGGTTGTGCACAAACAGGGTTTAAACAAGTTTTGAGCAGATGACTCAGACTCTCACAACACTTCCTACTGGTGCCCTTGTCTTTTCCCACACTACTACCTCATGAACTATTCCCTATAAACAGTTGAGAGAAATGAAATATTTCATGGGTCAGTATGAATTCCTGCCATTGGGTGGAAATGGACTGCTACTGCACTTCAGCCCCTCTCATGGCTGACCCTGAAGGATAATGGTAAAGGAAAATACTTCTGTAGGCAGAATTTTAGCAGGTCATCCAGTTGTGCATTTCATGTAGAAGGAGAAATGACTAGAGTTTAAAATTTATACTAAATAATGTGCAAGGCCTATTGATTTGGCTAGTTGGTAAGGGACTAGAAAGAAAATGATTTTAAGATTTGACAACAGGATATGATGAAAGGCTATGTGGTTGGGTTTCTCAGAATGAACACCAAGTGTGCAGAGATTTGTGGCCCTTGTGAAAGTTCACGTATATTTCTCCATTACAGAGGGATCCATCAGGAGTCAGGTGGTCAGTATGATTCATCTTTTGGATATTAGCCTGCTTTTATTGTCAGCCTTCCTGGTTCTTATACAATGAATCCATGTACAAAGTGGCCACAGTAGCAGAGTTTGAGGTCAGACATGAGCTCAACAAACAAGATTGGCAAAACAACAAACAACATCTGGTTTACTGTCATGGCTGAATGCCAAACTTGCAAAAAGCAGAAGCTGAGTCTATGCTCTATTATGGCACCATTCTCCAATGAGGATCATTCACCCACCTGGTGGAAAGGTGATTATGTTGAACTCTTTCCATTGGTGTCTTCCATCATGGAAGAGGCAATAATTTGTCCTCTCTATGATAGACATCTATTCCAGTGAGTATTCTCATGCCCTGATGGCAATGATTCTGCCAGCATTGCCATTTAAGGCCTATTGAATCCCTGGTTCATTGTCATGATATTCTGTACATGTTCCCCAGAAAAGAACAGATTTCATAGTAAAGAAGGATAGCAGTGTGTTCATGCCCATGGAATTCACTGCCCATACAACACATTTTAATACTCAGTCATTTAAGTCACACTGGAGTGAATGGAAGTGAGAAAGCCTCATAAAGTTAAATGTATCATACAAAGAGATTGGAATGAGAAAAACAAACAAACAAAACCTGAAGATCTGCTTTTTTAATGCAAATGTACCCCAAAGTTGTAATCAGTTCACTGACATTTTATTCTCCAATTAACAGTATTACAAAAAAAAAATCTTTCAGGATTGTTAGTGTTTATTTGGGTTAATTTTACATGTATTTACTTCATGTCTAATTAATTTCACAAGAAAATTAGACCAGGCTAAGATGTAGTGGTTACAAGGTGAACCTCTGAAGTGTGAAACATACAGATCTGTGAACTCAAGTTCTCTTAATTACTGACAGCACATAAGAGCAAAATGCAGTTTGTTATGTATATTAATTATTTTACATCTGCGAATATCTCTTTAGGATTCAAATGTGGAGATATTCAGTGAGGTAATTTATTCCATTCATTAAATCATTTAAAATATTTTTGTAATGTCCCCATTGAGGCAGTATTTTGCTCAATATTGGATGTATAAATTAATACAAAGTATTAAGCTCAAATTTATTACCTTGACTTTTATTTCCTAGTCACCACTCTTCTCAAATGTAGTTCACTGACAGTATTGTCAGTATTTTCTAGAATTATAAGTATCAATACCACAATAACCACAGGCAGCCATAAAACACTGATCCAAAAAATATATTTAGCTGGTAATCAATAACAAAATTAGAGGCCAAATATACATAAGACTCTCACTATCATCCTTTTTCTGTACTACATTAAGATATTTGCCCTTTAAAGATATTTAAAATGTATTGATTTACATTATATTTCACTATATCTTATCTACTTTTTAAAAAAATTCTGCTGATCTATTTATGATTTGTTCCCTAAGTAGAGTTCTCACTTTATTAGGGTTCCTTACTTTTTATCTTGTTTTCCCTGCTTTTTTTTTTACTACATATAAGTGGCATTTGATGTGTTTTGTTAGCAAATTTTGACAGGTGATTTTTTTTTTAAAGAACTAACAGTATTTAACTTCCATTGGGAATTTATTTTGTTTGTTATGCTTTCTAATCTACTCAGCCATAGATTTGATGCCCTCAATCATCATAGTTATTTCCAGAAGAGGCAGAACTCAATATTAAGATAAAAAACAAATTTAAAAAGTAGGAAACAAAGAGAGCTAAACCACTCTACCTTTATGATCTCATTATATTCTCTTTTTGGACAAGATGGCTGTTAACCTTGCCAATTATACTACTTTTCTTTTTCTTCTTTTCTGTCCTCTGCATTATGATCATAAGCGGTATAAAAAAGCATTCTCAATTTACTTTGCTGGTTAGTAGCGAGCGGCAGAGCCTTTCCTGAGATATTTCATTTTGCTTTTCTCTGTAGTTTTCTTAGTCAGCAGCTTTTTTTTTTTTTTTTTTTTTTTTTGGGACACGGGCCTCTCACTGTTGTGGCCTCTTGTTGCAGAGCACAGGCTCCGGACGCGCGGAGTCAGTAGTTGTGGCTCACGGGCTTAGCTCCTCCGCGGCATGTGGGATCTTCCCGGACCGGGGCACGAACCAAGTCCCCTGCATCGGCAGACGGACTCTCAACCACTGCGCCACCAGGGAAGCCAGCAGCTATTTTCTTTGCATTGTTCCAATTCTACTCTCCACCCTTGATCGATTAAATGCTCTTCCTGTGGCATAGTCTATAGCTAATGAGAGTGTCACCTTCGGACTCCCTCACGCTGTTTTTCCCTTCACATTTGTAAACCCTTTTTTGTACTCCAGCCTTTTGCAGTTCTTTGAAGCCTTCTCATTTTGTGGCTCGCTAACTCTGCTCATGAAGCTGCCATGGTGTGGTCCGTGGAGGTTTCTGACTGCAGTTTGAACTTTTCTTTGAGAATAAACTTTTTATCTTTTTTCTAGATGTGCGCTAACTGCAATCTAGAGGGGATCACAGAAAAAGAACGTTAGTGTCTAAATTGTTTGCTAATGCCACGGAAATGGTTTTTATTTACTTAACACATATTACATACTTGGGTATTATTGTGATGAAGAATAATTATATCTTAAAGTTTCAATGCTAGTAGCCAGCAGATAATTTAGATTAAGAAAAAGAAAGATGCATTCTTTATATAAATATGTAACCTCTTTTAGGACTAACACTTTACAACAAAATAGTAATAAACAGATTCAGTGAAATACCACATCTATCTGTCTCTGTAAGATATTGATGTGGCAAACCATCCATAGAGACCATAAAATTAATATATACTTAAAATGTTCTCTTAGTCTACTACGTACAAATATATAAATGTGTATTGATATTTCTACAAATTCAAATAAACCCTGTGGTTATGTAGAGAAATTTGAATGTTGGGAATATAACTAAACATAAAATTCTGATTTTTATGTATGTAATCACAATAATGATAAATTACCACCTCTTCCTCAAATATCTCTATTTTATTTGTAGACATATATATATATATATATATATATATGCATACATTCTTTCAAATGATTTCCAGCTGTTCTAGTTATTGATTCCTTCTTCATTTAAAAAAGATAAAATGGAAAATTCTACCTCCTTGTCTTTGGAAATTTTTTCTTTGCAAAAATAGGTTTCTCTCTAATCCCCCACCAAACCCCAATACTGAAAGATTTTTCTAACACTCTTCACTCCACTGAATTCTAGATTCATAAACTTAACTGAGTACTTAACATCTTTATCTAGACATTTAAAAGACTTAAAGCTTAACAGGTCCAAAGATAACTCCTGATTTTCCCTTGACAAGGTATTATCCCTTAGTTGTGCCCATATGAGTAACTGGCACCATCATACACTAAATTGCTCACAACAAATAACTTACATCTTCTACTCCCAATTCATCTACTATACTTGTTGGCTCTATTTTTAAATACATGTCAAATGTGTCCATTGTTTATTTCCACTGCCATCTACTTGCTCAAATTATCTGCACAATTTACATGAACGATTATATCAATGTAACCAGTCTCTGTGCTTTCTCTCCTGTCTTCTATAGTTCACTCTTTTTTTTTTTTTTAAGAGGAAATGACTTTTTTTAAAAAAAAATTTTATTTGTTTTGCTGTGTTGGGTCTTTATTTGCTGTGTTGGGTCTCCTTTGCTGCGCGTGAGCTTTCTCTACTTGCCGCGAGCAGGGGTTACTGTTCATTGTGGTGGACGGGCTTCTCACTGCAGTGGCTTTTCTTGTTGTAGAGCATGGGCTCTAGATGCGTAGGCTTCAGTAGTTGTGGCACTAGGGCTCAGTAGCTGTGGCTTGCGGGCTCTAGAGTGCAGGCTCAGTAGTTGTGGCTCACAGGCTTAGTTGTTCCACAGCATGTGGGATCTTCCCGGACCAGGGCTGGAACCCATGTCCCCTGCATTGGCAGGTGGATTCTTAACCACTGCACCACCAGGAAATTCCCAATATATTTCAGTCTTCTTAAGGTACCCAGAATACTTTTGTAAATGTAAGTTACACATGCACTATTCTGCTTGAAACCTACCAATGATTTTCCATGGCAAGGAGAAAAATATAATTGTATTTTGACCTGAAAAATCGTTAATGATTTGGAGTCAGCTCACCTCTGTAACTTTATTTTGCTCCACACTCCTGTGTTGTCTATATCCACAGTGGCTTTTTCCTTCATTCAGAACATGTCAATTTTTTTTTTTTTTACCTCCTTCATAACTCTAGATTTGAACCATGATTCAGGTGCCATACTCCATCTATTAAACTAATCTTTCTAATAAGCAAATCTTGGAAAATTATCCACATGATCAAAAACCTCTTTAAAATCAGATATTTTGTTGTGTTATTCTGTAATAGTTGAATTATCTAGCCTGTCGAAGAGAATAATAATTATTAAACCCTGTCTGAAATGAATTTAAAATTCTATAAAATGCTCACGCATATCTCAATATATAAGGAAAAGATGATGTTGCTCAGGGAGAAAAGGCAGATATTAATAAACATATGCTTAGAAACTTCTACACACCAGACAGTTAATCTCCTGCTTGACACTCAAACAGCAGCATTAGCACAATATTTGTAAATATCATAGAATTCTTTAATTAAATACAATATTATATTCTATTATGTTTCTTGATTTTTCTGATTGAATGCTTGAGTTATGAATATAATTTCTTACAAGTTTGCAGTATTACTACATATGCACCAATCACATATTTCCTTCTCCACTTGTCTCACAAAATCTTGCCAATCAGCGTGTACTTTGGTGGCTCACTTCCCTTTAGTTTCTGACATGGTCCCAGTTCCTTTGCCCTTTCACCACTTTTAGAACTTTCCATTTTAAAATAGTCATTCTGGGCAAATGGCATAATCTTTTATTACCAGATACTCACCAAAACGACTCAGATTTTATCTTAAATGGGACTATTATTATAGTTCCATCTCTGTCTATTGTATAAAATGGAAGGTCATTTAGAACCTTTAACTCAACCATATCCTTTGTCAACAAATTCCTTTTCCTAGAGTTCCCCTCTCCATGTCCTTTGTCCTTTTAACCTCAATGTGTTGTTCTGGTGTAGAAAGAGCACAGGTCCCCTTTCTTTTAACCTTTTTATTTTCACATGTACTTACTGAATCTCAACCAGTCTTACAGTCCAGAATATTTTGTTTTGATACATGCTCAAGTAAATATTACCTGACCTAGACTTCAACATCTAGGAAATATCAGTTCTTAACTTTCTGTGTGTCTAATACCACAGCTGGTTTTATTGCATCCTAAATTAATTCTCAGTAATAAATTGGGAAGAAGCTTGACCTTTAAAGTCATTGCTAATCAAGCAAAACAAATTATCTGTATAGTTTCTTGTGTAAATTGCAGTTATGTTATGCTGCAACTAATTCCCATATTGCTCAATGTTCCATCTCTCTCTCTCACTGCCTCTCAAGAGTTAAAATTGTCTTGATTTCCAAATACCTGAAATCTCTGTCCTCTTATTAAGAAATGAATCTTCTGTTAAATGAAAGCCTCCTTACTATCAAAGTTAAATAAATAAATAATTTGGCTAAGCATAGGTCTGGAACGTAAGAATTGTGGCTTTGGATTTATTTAAGTATGAACTTTCATTTTTTCTCTAATATGTAAGCTATTATTGCTTACTGTCATACATTTTCATGATGTAGGTGAAATACTTTGCTTTCTGTGACACAACTATTAGTACCTAAAACATGTTTTTAATTTTTTGTCAAATTTGTTAGAGCCTAGGAAAATGTTTATGTTTATATTTATTTTTACTTACTTTGAAAGTGTAAATATTTCTTGTACCTTAAGAGACTATGAAGAAACATATTTATTTAAATTTGATATTTATTTAGGCCAACCCTCTCACTGTCCTGAAAAGCAAAATAAATCTGAATTCTCTCAAATTTCTAGCTATAAAGCTGAAATGTTGCTTCTTATGAATTGTAATGACATATGTTTGTGATTATGAGGTCATCTTCTTTAGAAGTAAGTGAAACAAAACCACTTAAAAAACAAGTTTTTTGAAATTGCTACAAAATTATATGAGGTAGTTTTAAAAATCCATTTTATTAATAAAAATGATATACTTTATGTGAGTAACTAAGGCATGTACAAGTCTTAAGAATACACTTTTTTTCTCAATCATTACTTACTTAGCAATAAAATTTATAATTTCAGTTTCTATATTTCTATTAAGATTTTAGGATCAAACTCTATCCTAAGAGGAAATATTTTTATAAAACCTTTTAGAAGACACTGATATAGCATTATTTTACTGCTCATTGATGCTTTAGGATACATGAATGCTCTGTAGTATGCTAAATTTATGACTAAGTATGTTTTATCATACAAAATTAAAATAAATCATAATCAACCTGGATTTTGTAGGATTTATGCATGTAATATTACACTTGTGTGTGCACACATATCTGGGTAAGTTTCTAATTTTGGTTTGAAAACTGTTCCAACTTTTAATATTTCTGTTTTGTAACTCATGTAAGTAGTATAACCATTTACATTTTATGGATGAAAATAAGCCACAACTATCAATTGGGTTAATACTCAAACCACAAAACCTATTCCGCAATTAAAAGTTCAGTTTCACAATTTTGAAATCTATATTTTATGACAATCATAAAATCACACAGTCAATAAAGAAGTATAGGATAACTGTTTGCATTCCTTCCCACTACCATTACTTTGCTTGTGAAACAAATTTGTCCATAATATCCTTTACTTTATGAAGAGTTACTAGCAAAGAAAAATGCACTCACATCAAATTTTGAACTGGTAGAATGATTCAGTAGAAGCTCCAACGATTAATATTGAGTAAAACTTGGCCATTACATATTGTTGACATTTGTTACATTTAATTTCATGGGATAATATGAACATATTTTAAAAATATGCCTTAGTTCATCTCATAGTATGGAAAATGTCATTATTTATTAGACTAAATTTTAAAAGATAACACTAAAACTAATTTATTTTTAAATAAATTAAATGAGAAATATAATTTTAATTTGCTTTAGAAATAGAACTATATGAGGAGTACATCTATAAATTTAAAATTTTATTTTTGACACCTATATTAACATATTTTGAACATTTATAAATCTTTTCATCACTTCCTGAAATAAGCATATTATATAAAACTTAAAAAGGGAAAGTTACATGAAAAGGCTTTATATTAAAGAAGCATCTTGGCTCTCTTTGAATTATGGTTTTCTCAGGGTATATGCCAAGTAGTGGAATTGCTGGGTCGCATGGTAGTTCTTTTTTTTAGGTTTTTAAGGAACCTCCATACTGTTCTCCATAGTGGCTGTATCAACTTACATTCCCACAACAGTGCAAGAGGGTTCCCTTTTCTCCACACCCTCTCCAGCAATTTATTGTTTCTAGATTTTTTGATGATGGCCATTCTGACCGGTGTGAGATGATACCTCATTGTAGTTTTGATTTGCATTTCTCTAATGATTAATGATGTTGAACATTCTTTCGTATGTTTGTTGGCAATCTGTATATCTTCTTTGGAGAAATGTCTTTTTAGGTCTTCTGCCCATTTTTAGATTGAGTTGTTTGTTTTTTTGATATTGAGCTGCATGAGTTGATTGTATGTTTTGGAGATTAATCCTTTTTCAATTGCTTCATTTGCAAATATTTTCTCCCATTATGAGGGTTGTCTTTTCATCTTGTTTATGGTTTCCTTTGCTGTGCAAAAGCTTTTAAGTTTCTTTAGGTCTCATTTGTTTATTTTTGTTTTTATTTCCATTTCTCTAGGAGGTGGGTCAAAAAGGATCCTGCTGTGATTTATGTCATAGAGTGTTCTGCCTATGTTTTCCTCTAAGAGTTTGATGGTGTCTGGCTTTACATTTAGGTCTTTAATCCATTTTGAGTTTATTTTTGTGTATGGTGTTAGGGAGTGTTCTAATTTCATTCTTATGTATGGTGTTAGGGAGTGTTCTAATTTCATTCTAATTTCATTTAAGCTGTCCACTTAAATAACATGATTTTAAATAACATGTTTCCCAGCTCCACTTATTGAAGAGGCTATCTTTTCTCCACTGTATATTCTTGCCTCCTTTATCAAAGATAAGTTGACCGTATGTGCGTGGGTTTATCTCTGGGCTTTCTATCCTGTTCCATTGATCTATCTTTCTGTTTTTATGCCAGTACCATACTGTATTGATTACTGTAGCTTTGTAGTATAGTTTGAAGTCAGGGAGCCTGATTCCTCCAGCTCCATTTTTTCCCCTCAAGATTGGTTTGGCTATTCGTGGTCCTTTGTGTCTCCATACAAAGTTTAAGATTTTTCTGTTCTATTTCTGTAAAAAAAATCCCATTGGTAGTTTGATAGGGATTGCATTGAATCTGTAGATTGCTTTAGGTAGTATAGCCATTTCCAGAGTATTGATTCTTCCAATCCAAGAACATGGTATATCTCTCCATCTGTTTGTGACATCTTTGATTTCTTTGATCAGTGTCTTATAGTTTTCTGAGTACAAGTCTTTTACGTCCTTAGGAAGGTTTATTCCTAGGTATTTTATTCTTTTTGTTGCAATGGTGAATGGGATTGTTTCCTTAATTTCTCTTTCTGATCTTTCGTCATTAGTGTATAGGAATGCAAGAGATTTCTGTGCAATAATTTTGTATCCTGCAACTTTGCTAAGTTAATTGATTAGCTCTAGTAGTTTTCTGGTGGCATGTTTAGGATTACCTATGTATAGTATCATGTCATCTACAAACAGTGACTGTTACTTCTTCTTTTCCAATTTGTATTCCTTTTATTTCTTTTTCTTCTCTGATTGCTGTGGCTAGGACTTCCAAAACTGTGTTGAATAATAGTGGTGAGAGTGGACATCCTTGTCTTGTTCCTGAACTTAGAGGAAATGCTTTCAGTTTTTCACCATTGAGAATGATGTTTCCTGTGGTTTGTCATATATGGCCTTTATTATGTTGGGGTAGGTTCTCTCTATATCCACTTTCTGAGAGTTTTTACCATAAATGGGTGTTGAATTTTGTCAAAAGCTTTTTCTGAAACTATTGAGATGATCATATGGTTTTTTTCTTCAATTTGTTAATATGGTGTTTCACATTGATTGATTTGCATATATTGAAGAATCCTTGCATCCCTGGGATAAATCCCACTTGATCATTGTGTAGGATCCTTTTAATGTGCTGTTGGATTCTGTTTGCTAGTATTTTCTTGAGGATTTTTGCATGTATGTTCATCAGTGATATTGGCCTGTAGTTTTCTTTCTTTGTCTGGTTTTGGTGTCAGGGTGATGGTGGCCTCATAGATTGAGTTTGGAGTGTTCTTTCCTCTGCAATTTGTTGGAAGAGTTTGAGAAGGATGGGTGTTAGCTCTTCACTAACTATTTGATAGAATTCACCTGTGAAGCCATCTGGTCCTGGACTTTTGTTTGTTGGAAGAGTTTTAATCACAGTTTCAATTTCATTACTTGTGATTGGTCTGTTCATATTTTCTATTCCTTCCTCGTTCAGTTTTGGTTGGTTTTACCTTTCTAAGAATTTGTCCATTTCTTCCAGGTTGTCCATTTTATTGGCATAGAGTTGTTTGTAGTAGTCTCTTATGATGATTTGTATTTCTGCAGTGTCCATTGTAACTTCTGTTTTTCATTTCTAATTTTATTGATTTGAGTCCTCTCCCTCTTTTTCTTGAGGATTGTTTTATCAATTTTGTTTATCTTCTCAAAGAACCAGCTTTCAGTTTTATTGATCTTTGGTATTGTTTTCTTTGTTTCTAGTTCATTTATTTCTGCTCTGATCTTTATGATTTCTTTCCTTCTACTAACTTTGGGTTTTGTTTGTTCTTCTTTCTCTAGTTCCTTTAGCTGTAAGGTTAGATTGCTTATTTGAAATTTTTCTTGTTTTGAGGTAGGATTGTATTGATATAAACTTCCCTCTTAAAACTACTTTTGCTGCATCCCATAGGTTTTGGACCATCGTGTTTTCATTGTCATTTGTCTCTCAGTAATTTTTGATTTCCTCTTTGATTTCTTCAGTGATGTCTTGGTTATTTAGTAACATATTGTTTAGCCTCCATGTGTTTGTGTTTTTATGTTTTTCCTTGTAATTGATATCTAGTCTCATAGCTCTGTGGTCAGAAAAGGTGCTTAGTATGATTTCAAGTTTTTAAAATTTACCAAGGCTTGATTAGTGACCAAGATGTGCTCTATCCTGGAGAATGTTCCATGTGCACTTGAGAAGAAAGTGTAATCTGCTGTTTTTGGATGGAATGTTCTATAACTATCAATTAAATCTATCTGTTCTATTGTTTCATTAAAAGCTTGTGTTTCCTTATTAATTTTCTGTCAGGATTGTCTGTCCATTGGTGTAAGTTAGGTGTTAAAGTCCCCCACTCTTACTGTGTTACTGTCAATTTCCTCTTTTAAAGCTGTTAGCATTGCCTTATGTTTTGTGGTGCTGCTATGTTGGGTGCATATATATTTATAATTGTTATATCTTCTTGGATTGATCCCTTGATCATTATTTCGTGTCCTTCCTTTTCTCTGGTAACATTCTTTATTTTAAAGTCTATTTTATCTGATTACTGTACTCCAGCTTTCTTTTGGTTTCCGTATGCATGGAATATCTTTTTCCATAACCTCAGTTTCAGTCTGTATGTGTCCCTAGGTCTGAAGTGGGTCTCTTGTAGACAGCATATATACGGGTCTTGTTTATGTATCCATTTAGTGAAACTGTGTCTTTTGGTTGGAGCATTTAATCCATTTACGTTTAAGGTAATTATCAATATGTATGTTCCTATTACCATTTTCTTAATTGTTTTGGGTTTGTTTTTGTAGGTCCTTTTCTTCTCTTGTGTTTCCCACTTAGAGAAGTTCCTTTAGCATTTGTCGTAGAGCTGGTTTGGTGGTGCTGAATTCTCTTAGCTTTTGCTTGTCTATAAAGCTTTTGATTTCTCCTTCGAATCTGAATGAGATCCTTGCCAGGCAGAGTAATCTTGGCTGTAGGTTTTTCCTGTTCATCACTTTAAATATATTGTGCCACTCTCTTCTAGCTTGAAGAGGTTATGCTGAGAAATCAGCTGTAAACCTTATGGGGATTCCCTTGTATGTTATTTGTTGCTTTTCCCTTGCTGCTTTTAATACTTATTTCTTTGTCTTTAATTTTTGTCAGTTTGATTACTATGTGTCTTGGCATGTTTCTCCTTGGTTTTATTCTGCCTGGGATTCTTTGTTGTTCCTGGACTTGGGTAGCTATTTCCTTTCCCATGTTAGGGAAATTTTTGATTATAATCGCTTCAAATATTTTATTGTGTCCTTTCTCTCTGCTCCTTTTGGGACCCCTATAATGCAAGTGTTGGTGCATTTAATGTTGTCCCAGAGGTCTCTTAGGCTGTCTTCATTTTCTTTTCATTCTTTTTTCTTTATTCTCTTCCACGGCAGTAATTTCCACCATTCTGTCTTCCAGGTCACTTATCTGTTCTTCTGCCTCAGTTATTCTGCAATTGATTCCTTCTAGTGTATTTTTCATTTCAGTTATTGTATTGTTCATCTCTGTTTGTTTGTTCTTTAATTCTACTAGATCTTTGTTAAACATTTTTTGCATCTTCTTGATCTTTGACTCTATTCTTTTTCCTAGGTCCTGGATCATCTTTACTATCATTATTCTGAATTCTTTTTCTAGAAGGTTGCCTATCTTCACTACTTTTAATTGTTTTTTGGTGTTTTATCTTGTTCCTTCATCTTTTACATTGTCCTTTGCCTTCTCATTTTGTCTGTATTTCTGTGAACGTGGTTTTTGTTCTCCAGGGTGCAGGATTGTAGATTTTCTTGCTTCTGCTGCCTGCCCTCTGGTGGATGAAGCTATCTAAGAGGCTTCTGCAAGCTTCCTGTTGGGAGGGACTGCTGCTGGTTAGAGCTGGCTATTGCTCTGCTGGGCAGAACTCAGTAAAACTTTAATTTGCTTGTCTGCTGATGGGTGGGGCTGAGTTTCCTCCCTGTTGGTTGTTTGGCCTGAGGTGACCCATCACTGGATCCTATAGGCTCTTTGGTGGGGCTAATGGCAGACTCTGGGAGGGCTCATGCCAAGGAATACTTCCCAGAACTTCTGCTACTAGTGTCCTTGTTCCCACAGTGAGCCACAGCCACCTCGTGCCTCTGCAGGAGACCCTCTAACACTAGCAGGTAGATCTGGTTCAGTCTCCTATGGGGTCACTTCTCCATCCCCCTGTGTCCTGATGTACCCACTACTTTGTGTGTGGCCTCCAGAAGTGTAGTCTCTGTTTCCCCCAGTCTTGTCAATGTCTTGCAATCAAATCCTACTAGCCTTCAAAATCTGATTCTGTAGGAATTTCTTCTCCCGTTGCTGGACCCCCAGGTTGGGAAGCCTGACATGAGGCTCAGAACCTTCACACCAGTGGGTGGACTTCTGTGCTATAATTGTTCTCCTGTTTGTGAGTCACCCCCCCAGTGGTTATAGGATTTGATTTTAGCGTGATTGCACCCCTCCTACCATCTCATTGCAGCTTCTCCTTTGTCTTTGGATGTGGGGTATCTTTTTTGGTGAGTTCCAGTGTCTTCCTGTGGATGACATAGCTGTGTCATTGATTGGGAACATAAAAATTAACACTTTGCCTCTTTTATCTCATGAATGGGCAACATGGCAGCATATTTTCTGTAGTAAACAGACGTATTTTCTTCCCAGGTATACTCTGGAGAAAATTTCTTTTATCTGCTTCCACCATGCACCTGGGAAGTTTTCAAATTAAGTATATATTCCAATATGTTTGGTAGAAAATATACAAAGTAATGTTCTAAGGGGAAATCATCCTGACTTTAATTTGATTCAGAAATATTAATTTAACAGCTACAACATACAAAGGAGCTGTTACAATTGGAATACATGATTTTAAGATTCTTTGATTTTAAACACTATCGTATTTCAACCAAATTGAACATGTGAGTTTTAGCTGAGTATTCAGCTTTGAAACTGAATATTGCTGTCTTCTCTCTCACCATTTTGCTAAATTAGGATTTTTTTCTCAAAATGGAACTGCAATTCTTTCTTCCCAGTATGAGTTCATAAATACTTCTTCCCTTATAACAGATTTATAAATAAAAAGTACTTAGGATGAGGAAGAAAACAGATATTTATTCCAAAACGAATAATAAAAAAAGATTCTGTGTTTTTCAGATTATACATACATACACACATATGGCATATGTCCATCTACTATCTATCTATCTATCATCTATCTATCTATCTATCAAATTTAGCCTTTAGAATATGTAATGTGCAAATCTTTGGCACTTGTACTCATTTATAAAAGCACTATTTTACTATTTAATGGTGTTTTACTATTGCTTTATATTTCATCATGTGAACATTGAAATCCAATTTTGTAGATACACTTAAACACCCAAACAATGCATAGAAATGTTTGTAGAAAGCGATAGCCATCATGCATGTTTATACATGTTTATAAAGGAAGGTCAATGTGGAAACTTTTTATGGGTAGTTTTAGAGCTGCATAACACAGTATGCCAGGCAGAGAAATTGATTTGAAAGTAAAAATAAAAATGTTAGACATTTGCTTGAATTTTTGGCACCTACTTGTGCCCTGGTGGGTTCCAACTGGAGCCCCTTATTGTTTTTCTCTAATTCATACTGGAGCTGACAGAGGTGCAAGTTGCAAGTCACAGCTTGCATATCATGCCTTAGGATGACAAAGCTCAATAAAAACAATTATTTTGAAACCCATGTCTCATCCATTATTAAATCTATGAAAAGAGTTTTAATTTCCTGTGCAATTACACAGTGAAATGTCATACTCTGGATGAAAAAAGATTAATTGCTTTTGATAAAATACTGTGTATTTTTGTTCAACTTTTTGGACATCCATTTAATGTAGAAATATCATTTCAATCTAATGTGCTTCATATTGCACAGAACTACTGTAATTTTGCAGAGGAAATATAGTTTAATTATTTTCTTTTCTCATAAAGGAGTAAGAATAAAATATTAATTCTTCTTGGCTCAAAAGCACCACAAGCCACACTTTATTTTTTCCATCACATTGGAGACTCTTACAAATGAGGAATAGAAAAATATGACTAATGTATTTCACAAGAGATTCATAAGAATACCTCAAGGAATATTTATACGTCATGTGTAGACACAAATTATAATTTCTATCACTTGTACTTGTTTTCTACTTACCAATGATTATTAAGTAATTCATAACAATGACCAGTCACAAATATGACATCAATTTATTCTCTCATAAAGGCTCAACTAATGGCAAATTAATCTTCAGGAAAAGAAACTGTCCAAATACTGCAAGCTGTACTTTACATAGTGACAGAACCAAGAAACCCCTGTGAGACTGAAAATAGCATTTGAGGAATAGTGGACTAGTGGGTAGCCATGACATTTTGACCTGTTGCATCTAGTCCACTAAATGCTTGACTGTGATAGAATTTGTTTTTCTAAAAAAAATTGGACTAGGCATTTGAAAGAAAATTAATATTTTAACAATTTCACCTTTCTACATAGAAAATATAAATTTATATAGGGTAGTATTCACTTTTCAAGTGCCTATTATATTCATTGATGTTAGATAGCAAATAATAAAAATATGGAATAACATATAGAGATAACATTCAAAATAATTATAATACAAGGAAGAGACATTTTATCTGTAGCAGTTTACTATGATAAAGTAACAGTCTGGGCTCGGAAAAATATGTTGTAGGTCAAGAATGAATTTGATTGGCACATATGGTTTGGAAAGTTTACATAGTACCTCATCTATCAAAAACTAATATGGGAAACTGTAAGCCTTAAAATCAGTTCATTAATTTTTTCCAAGAATTACAAATCAACTAGAGTCATTTTATATCCCATGTTTTCTTCCCTTTTGCTGATCTGTGAAAAAGCTGAAAAAAGGTAAATTGTAGAAGATTGCCTTTTCAGAGTTGACAAGGGAAAAAGTGTTTCAGAGAAAACATATTGAGCATCAAAAATAAAATTTTCATATTCACTTTTAATTTTAAAATACCTATTTAGGTAAAATGTGAAAAGAAAATTTACTTTCCATATATCAGTCATTATTTGTCAGTAATAAAGTACTGGTCATCTCTCCATTGCTGCAATTTAAGGAAATGTCAATAAACCCACATCCACCCTGAAATGTGAATTGGAAAATTGAACAGTTATTCAATTTGATGTTTATGTAACTTTAATCCTTTAATTCACAGTGTAAATAGAAAATAATGTAAACTTATATAACTTTTAAGTATTACACTGAAATCTTCATATAATTAATAGACTCCTAAAACAAATATTATACATATATTAATTGGTAGGTTACAGTTCAGATATCTGAGTTCATTTTAATACAATATCGAAAAGCTTTTAACCTGCAATTATGCGTGAGTACAAAGAGTGAAATATAAGTATTTTAGTTTCTTGTCTATCTCCAAAACATTCCTATACAGGCACATGCTGTAATAATCCAATTTTATTTAAAACACTTCCATAAATCAATAATTTCTTAATTTTCCACATACATAGATAAATACAATAAATATATAACAGCATATCACAAATTACTCTTTAACTTTATACCTTATGAACAGCAATTTACTTGACCCATAGGAGACATCTCTGTAAATACTAAAGAATGAAAGAATTAAAGAAAGCATAGAGATTATACCTGATGATATTTACATTAAACAATGCAAGTCACTTTTTATATAGTAGAAAAACATTATACACAAATGTGTCATTTTCTATTATAATTCAGTATTCTTAAAGTTCTAACAATCATTAAATCAATTCTGACCCCTTAAATTTAAGGTTTCTTAAATTGCTTTCTTCCTATCTTTAAAATTGCTTTTTTCAAGGTCAGTGATAACCTCCATCTTGCCAAATCCACTTACTAATCCTGTTTCCTCAACATAATCCAAAAATCAGCTTGATTCTCCATGTTCATATCTTTTCTAACTATACTCCTTCTGTAGGCAATCCCATGATTTAAGTATTATTTTTATAATGATGATTCCAAGTTTTGTATTATAGCTTTGCCCTTTCTTTTGAGCTCCTACTTATGCATCTGATGGCCTACTCAGCAACACTCCTTGGATATCTAAAACATCCCAAAGTCAACATGTAGAAAACAGAACTCACAATCATAGCTGTACCAAACGTTCTCCTACCCTAATGTTCCTTCCTGATCTCAGTAACACTTACTCTCACAATCACTCATACAAAATATACTGGAGACATATTTGATTTCTCTGACACAATATATCCAGTTTACCCACAAAATTTTGATTCTATTTTCAAAGTGTATACCAAATATAAACTCATCCCACCAGCTTCAACATTATCACACCTGTTCGAGGCACCATCATCTGCCTGCACTGTCATAATAAACTCCTCATTGGTTCCTCTCTGTCCAAGCTTACCTGTTTATATATTTTTCTTCACACAGTGGCCAAAGTTATATTTAAACATAAAAGTTGGGAAGCAATACTCCCTTCCTTATGATATTCCAAGGGATGCACATTATATTTAAAATAAAATCTAAGCCCCCATCTAATGGTCTACAAGACATTACATGGTCAAGTGCTGCCATCTTTCCATCTTATTCCCTACAATTTTCTGTCTTCCCCATTAGCTATGTAACATCCACACTAAATTTTTTGGTGTCCTTCACAAATTCCAAATTCATTTTGAATTAAGAGCTTTATGTTAGCTGTTTTCTTGACCTTTAAATTCTTTCTTTGAATCTTCGCATGGCTCACACATTCTTGACATTCAGTTCATTCCTTCATAACATTCTTCATCTTGTCTCAAAGGCCACATCCTCAGAAAATTCTAAATATATTTTCAAAAACAGGTTTTCTCTCCAGTCTCTCTCTTTCCTAATATAACAGTTACCATCATTTGAAATTATCTTGGTTTTTGTTCTGTGTTTTTGCAGTTCTGGTAGCATGTGACTCTATGAGGTAAAACCCATTTCTTCACTACTGTATTTCCAAGAACACACTTAACATATTATAGTAGCTCAAAAAAATTTGTTGAATGAGTGAGTGAATGAATGAATGGACTTTCTGCACAATGCTACATTGACTGAGATATTTAGTAATTTTTTGTGCAGTACTTAGTAGCTGTCTGCCAAGCTAGCTACAACTTTCCCCACAGTAAGATCCATTATGACAGTTTGACCACAAAAAACATTCCATCACTATTTACTTGTTCTAGGAAATGGTCAGGTACAGAAAACCCTCCACTCATGACATTGAACAATCCTTTCACTTTTGAAACGTTCCCAAACTTTTTTCCCCAACTTCATTAAAGTATGATTGACAAATAAAAATTGTATGTATTAAGATTGTACAATGTGACCTTTTTAGAGTGTGTAAAATGTAGTGATTTTATGTGTATATATACGTATATATATATACACGTATATATATATATATATATATATATATATATATATACATATAGAGAGAGAGAGGGGGGGAATGATTATGACAAGTTAACTCATCCATCATCTCACATAGTTACCTTTTTCTTTTTAAATGTGGTGAGAACACTTAATATCTACTTTCTTAGCAAATTTCAAATATACAATACAGTATCATTAACTGTAATCACCATGTTGTACATTAGATCCCCAAAACTTACTCATCTTACATCTGAAAGTTGGTACCCTCTGACTAACATCTCATTTTGCCCAACCCCCAGATTTGCTTGTTTGTTCCCTTGCAGCCAAAGAAGGACTTCCAAGTGTACATGAAGACTAATTAGAAAGACCCATCCACTTCCCCAAATCCCACCTTAATAGGATGCTTGCCAAAGACTGTCTCAGTATTTCCTCTTTTTACTCTCTAAAATGTAATCTTCTTTCTAACTCTTTGAACCCCTGATGAAACTTGAGATGACAGATGGGTTTCTTTGCCTCAAGTTTATGAATAAATAGGTTTGTTAATTTTGTTTCAGATTTAGTTTTGTCCTTCAAACTAAAGAAGCGAAATTTAGGAGAATTTGCTGGCTTTCTGAAGGCAGCAACATAGAGAAATATTGGATATTAATCCCTTACTGTCAACTCTACTACCAATATGATAATTCTTAGCCTGAGAAATAGGCAGATGAAACAGTATAGATGAAATGAATTAAATTCACTGATCCTTCAGTTTGCAATTCTGAAAATTTATGGAGTATGTGTGAAATAAGCATATAACAATCTAGATATATGTCGATTCCACTAAAACTGTCCTCTCCACAAACTCGTTATTAATAAATCCTATTTTTTAATCCTATTAGAGTCTCTGCAGCATTTAGAAACATTGATAATGCCTCCTTTCTTGTGTGGGCTTCTCTGTCTCTTCATATCTATAATGTTAGCAAGTATTCCCAGGCCACGACAGTATGTAGGTAAAAATGAAATCACAGCAATAGTGAGATATGAGTATCACTGGGTTACAAACTATATTAATCAATTAAGGGACTCTAGTTTAAACTAATTCATGCAAAGAGAAAAGCGATAAATTGGCTTATATGAATGAAAAGCCTGACTGTGACACCAAAAACAGATTCAATTGGATTTAGATAACTAAATGCCATCAGGATATTGTCATCTAGACTCCATTCTTATTCATCTTGTAGTTTTTTCCTTTCTTGTGTTTTATCTTTATTCTCAGTGTGTTCCTCTTGATAGGAAAGATGGCTACTGGTAGGTCCAAGCTTACAAGGTCCTATAATTTCCTGGCACTCATATCAATTATTTAAAAAATAAATAAAATAAAATAGACTGAGAGACACCTCAGTAGGTAGAAAGGGAAGAGAGCTGGAACTCTTGCCAGTTAAGAGAGTAGTTCTAAAATACATTCAGCCTCTTGAATGCTAAACATTTATCCATAGCTTTATTGTAATTTTAAAAAATTCTACCTAACAAAATATCACTATCCCAGATGAAACCAAATATGTTCTTTTATTTTACCAAGAGGGACAACCCAAAACTTATCTAATCACTGCACTAAGCTCCAATCACAGGATTTTTATGTTATACATTCCTATTTATCAGGCCCTGGATATACCTCCTTGCTATTCTGCTACTTCCCCAAAGTGATAAATTTTATGACCATTAACAACATCCTATAATGGTATAAGGGATATAATTACTTGAAAATTACAAATCCACTTTCATAGAAGGAGAAAGAAAATCAATATACCCCATTTTCAAAAAATAATAAATCATGGAATCCTAAGTATGACCATGCAATGAGTTAATTGGTAAGGCAATCTGTCCGCTCTCAGCTTTGTTTCTGGGAGATTATTTTTGTCCAATGCCAATTATGTGATGACCCTTGAAGACGATTTTCTTTAGCCTATGAACTGCCTCAGATACTTGCAAATGTTGACCTTAATTCATCAGTGTAGGTGTATAGCCGACAATGCATCTTCTTCAATCTGAGCTGTGGTCGACTAGCATTTCTTTGACTTAGAGCTCCAAACATCTATTTTTATATCACGTCTCTTGAAATTAGGCCTTAAACCTGAAGATTCTGGGTCTGGGTAGCAGGCTTCAGGGCTTGGTAGTCTCTGTTTATCTTCTGCCTAGAGTAAGAATTGCATACACTGTGATGGTGTGGAACATGCTGTGCCCAGGCTGGTTCCCTGGAAGTTGATTCGGGGTCTAGTTCCTTCTCCAGCTAGATCTCCTGCCTCCTGCTTATGCTAAGATTGTATTTGAGCAGAGAATGTGGCTTTTATAAACTTTCAAAGTACATGATTATCTGAAGACTCCTGCCTGGTATACTATCAATATTTCCCACCAGTAAAGAGCCTGGTCTAGGAAGGCTGCCCTTTTCGGATTGAGATTTACAGCATGTCTATAGGACGGCCACAAGAGGGAGCCAACAAAACCCGACATCCTTTCTATCGTTCCACGTTTAATTCCAATCTCAATATACCCACTGTTTTAGTCATAAATAGAAAAGTACCTCTCTTAACAAGGTGTTTTCCATTCCAAAATACAGGTTGAAAGGCTTCAAGCTAAGGAGTGGATTATAATCCCTCCACTGTGGTCCCACCTCGACTCAATCAATCCTACAGTTTTGGAATTTTGACTTACAATACCTCCAATGCTTCATAATTTTTCTACTGATCATGATTCCTTCAGGTGCAAATGACCAAAAACTCATAACTAACTAAGTTAAGCCTAGAAAAGTCAGTTGTTCTTGCATCTTGAATTGGGCAGCATGAAGTTGAAGGGGTTCTGCTCTTCCCAGTGTTTCTGGAAATCTCTCATTCATTCTGTCTCTCATGACTCAGTTTTCACAACAAATGTGTTGGCTTTGTTTTCAGGTAGTTTTCTGTACCTGTTGACTAAGATTATCAATTGTTCCATGCCAGACACTTTTAGGCAGAGCATAAGAAGGGAATGTTGACCCTTGGACTGTGCAAAGTGGCAGTACTCTGCCTAGGCACTGAGGATTAGGCAGAGATCAGAAAGACACAAATACATGCCCAAAAGGAGGTTAAATTCCAGTAAAGTAAGACGAATACTAAATAAATGATTGTGTAGAATATGTACAATGGTATCTTATATGGAGATAAAATATGGGGGGGGGTTAGGAAATTCTGTAGAGTGTCAAGTGTAACATCTAGAGAAGAGTTTAAATTCTAGCAAGGGAAGACAAACAACTATCAATCAATAAATGGGAAAAACTTATGTACTATTTCAGTTGATGATAGGTTCTACAGAAAAGAAGATTTAAATGCTTGTTTATAGAGAAAGAAAGCTCTTAGGGAGTGCCAGTGGTAACTCTAGAAGGAAAGAGATGATCTGTCTCAGGGTATGTATCAGTTCCAATACTTCGTTCTGGATCAACAACTCTCTCAAGAAAAAGCAGTCTCTTTATCCAGCCACCATGTCTGATATGGGAATCCTAGGGCTACTTAAATAACTGGTCATTCAAGGAAGGATGAAGGGCAGGGGAGAAGGCTGTTCTGCGAAGGAAAAGATAGATTTTGTTTCTAGACAATGGTTTAGAATTCTGGCCAGAAAAGAAAACAGAAGCTCCATATAAACTATGTCCTTACAGAGTACCATTTAAGAGTGGTGCTTCCCAAGAAGCTAATTCCGAATTAGTTTCAGAAGTCTAATGCTGCAAACAAGTTGTTAAATAATGCTGCAAGCTTCACTGAGCTGAAGTTACTCTTTATTTCATTAAAAAATGGGATAAATCCTTATTTTCCAAGATGTCTATTATACTTGCTCTTTTGAAACTTGAAGGAGAGCTTGTGTTACCCCATATCATAGATGATAGTCTCTTTGTAGGACTTTCTCTGTAGGACTCACATCTATGAAGTATGCCAGAGAATAGATGTATGTTGTCCTCACAAACCTCAAAGGCATTTCCTAAAGACTAGCATTTATTTGAGGAGAAGTAAACTTTTATCTGAGGCCGTGTTCCCAGCATGAACCAACTCAAGCCAAAATTGGCTACAGTTTCTGGATACGCAATTGCTACAGAATCAAAGTTTAGGGTTTTCTGGGCCATCACTGCCTCACCATCCAGAACTTTCTTTTTGTCTCTCCCAGCATACTATTTCTAGATGATTTCAAGAACTTCCATGGTCTCAATAAAGAAATAATTTTCTGATTCTTAAAATATTTATTTTCATGCCTTTAAAGGCCACCATTTTCTTAAATCTTACTATGGCTTTCCATTTCTATTTGCAAACCAGCCAATTTTTGTCTAAACTTATCTTTCTTATTATATCATATTTTATATGGCTAATAGCAATTACCATAATTATCTGACTCTTTAACCCCCTAAAATTCTCATGGAGCAGTGTTGCCTAATATTTAACTATGAAATAAAAAGACTTATCTGTTTCTTTGCTATCTGCTTTCAAATGTTAAGCCAATCACTCTTTCTTTTTTTCTTTCTTTCTTTCTTTTCTTTCTTTCTTTTCTTTACTGTTTTCTCCTCTTCCACTTTTGAATGACATAATTTCACTTACAATATAATTTCTATATTATTCAGAATAGGCTGAGGGCTGAAATAATTTATGTCCATATCTTGAGTAATATAAAAATACAAAAGTTTATTTTTTAATTTGCTCATATTAAAGTCCAATATGGGTTAGTCAGGGGATAGGGGGGTTCTTCTCAATGCAGTTATGCAGAATTCAGACCTCTTCTATCTAGTTCCTCCTCAAAGTCCTCTCTACTAAGCTAATGGATGGAGAAGTGCAGTGATAATGATGGTTGAGGGATTTACATTTTATGGTCCAATCATGGAAGTAGCGTGTCAACACCACTGACCAGAACTTAGCCACAAATTCATAGCTAACTGCAAAGGTAGTCTTGTTATCTATTGCTCGCAACAAACTACCCCAAAATTAGTGATTAGAAATAATTTTGTTTTACTCGTAATTTTGTGGGTCAAAAATTGGGACAGGGATAATCTGTCTTTCTATTTGTGCTCCAATATCAGCTGTTATAGGGGATCCATCCCCCTGATATCTCAACCAATAGCTGGTAAATTGGTCTTGGCAGTCTCCTGGTAGGTCAGGAGACTACCTGCGCTATTGGACAGGGACCCCATTCCTTCTCCATTTGGTCCTTTCAATGGTGCTTCTTGGGATTCCTCAGAAGATGGTGGCTGGCTTCCAGGAAAAATTTTCAAGATACTAAAGCAGAAGTTGCAAGGTTCTAGTTAATATAGTCTCAGACATTACACAGATTCATTTCTACCACTTTCTATTTGTCAAGCAAATCATTAAGGCCAGTCTTTGTTTGACAGGACAGGGAGTAGATTCCACATCTCAATGTGAGCAGTAGCAAAATATACCCATTTTAACTACAGAAGAGTAGAAAATATAGCTTAACAGTATACTCAAGGAAGAAATAAAAATATGAATATTGGTGAGCACAAGCTAGTATGAAGAAGAAAAAAGAAAGTTACCTTCATCTAATTATGTATATTCCACATTGCCAACTTGACATTTACACTTTAAAAAAAAATAGAAAATTGTTCTATTCAACATATATAAATCTTGAATTCCCTTGGTGTGCCTTATTTCAAAGAAGGCCAATCATCCACTATATTGAAAAGCCAGAAATCTGGGAGCCATCCTTGACTAGTCATTTTTCTTAATTCCCATGTCTAGTCCAGTTCTAAGAGCTGAAAATACTATTGCTTTGAGTCTTACATCTTTCATTCCTTATGACTCTCTTCTTATGGGTCCATGTATGCTAAAACTAAATTTTGTACAGGTCAAAAAAGTTTTCTCCTGGATTATCAAAAGAGCCTCCCAACTGATGTATCAACATTCAGATTTCTCTTATTCTAATCAATTCCCCAAACTGGAACTGCCTTCAGAATGATTTTTCTAAAATTTAAATCCAATCATGTTGAAAGTCTGTTTAAAATACTCCAATAGCTCCTCATTGTTGTGAAAATAAAACACAAGCTACTTAAGCTGGCCTAGGAGGTCTTTCTTGATCTAGTCTCTGCTACTTTCCCAGGTCGCATGATGTAATATTCCCCCTAAACACTCTGAACTTCCTCCATACTTAACGCCATCACTTCTTTTTTTTTTTTTTTTTTCGGTACGCAGGCCTCTCACTGTTGTGGCCTCTCCCGCTGCGGAGCACAGGCTCTGGACGCGCAGGCTCAGCGGCCATGGCCCACGGGCCCAGCCGCTCCACGGCATGTGGGATCTTCCCAGACCGGGGCGCGAACTCCTGTCCCCTAGCATCAGCAGGCAGACTCTCAACCACTGCGCCACCGGGGAAGCCCATCACTTCTATTAAGTGCTGTCATCTTTCTTGTTGCTGTCCTTTGTCCATTCTTCTCCTTCTGCCTGGTTTATTCTTCTCACGCTACCTATGATTTACTCCCACTTGCTGTTGAAGTGTTTATATTGTTTATATGGTTTCTAAAAGTCAACTCTAAACCGTAAGTGATCAGGAAACACGCCCTGTACATTTACATCTTCTACATTCTGATTAGCACATAGAGAAAGCTCAAAAAATATTTGAAAATATTTGAGTGAATGAGGGAATATAATCTTCCACGTGAAGCAATGTTTACCTGGCTTCAAGTCAATGGTAATTAATTTCAGGTTTTCAGGGGTACTGTAAAATTATTTATTTGGAAATAAGTCCTAATTAATAGATGAGTTTCAAAATTATAAGTATTGCAGAATTGAGCATATGTATGTTAAAATTTTGAGAAGATTTAGAGTCACTGATTTATACGAGTGAAATTCATTCTGACGTCTGGTTCCAAGCAATATAATTTCCAGGACATGTTTTCTTGCTTATTGCTTAAGAAAACATCCACTGGGCTTTGAAATACTGTGGTAAGACTATATTATATTTATTACTTTCTAACTACAATGTGTGTGGCTTAATCAAATAAAATTTGATGGCCTGAAAGGAAATAATTTTTCACCTAGTAATACTAGTTTTTATCCAGGACTCCATATATACTGAACCAGTCTTGAACTTTTAGTACTCCATTGCTTTTTTAAAAAATTTCCACCTATATTTCTTGAGGATTGTTTTCAAATTTCAAGAGAGGACATATCTTATTTTTTCCTAAGTTTTTTAATGATTCTATAACTTGAAGTTAAAACATTCCACAGATCCTTAACTGATTGCCTCTTAACTACATTTAACTGTATAAGTAGTGTTATATAGAAATTAACAAGAAAGAACATGAGTACACTAAATTTATTTTTCTTTCTTCATCCCCGAAGGAATTTGAAATTAATATTTGCACAATGAATAAATATGTGAGTAAATGAATGTATGGATAAATGATTGAAACAAACTCAATTTCCAAAGGGTAATTCAGAAATATGGGACTTATCACTGGAGTAGTACAGAGAATATTCAAGACCTCCATTTTTTCCTTTAAAGTGAAATTCACTTACATGGATTAATAAGTTGATTTATGAAACACTGATCAATCCCTTTTCATGTCATAAGTTTCTTTTCAAAACCAACAGATAATTTATTTTTCTGAAGCATCTTTAGCTAGGGAATTTTATATCCTGAAATATTCTCACCAACATTATTTAGAATAATTTATAACAGTCTGTTATTACAAAATATTTAACCAAAAATTTATCATTTTCCAGAATAATGCTATATATGCTTTAAACATACAATCTTCTGGTTATATTTTACTTAAAAGAAAAGATGTGTGCTTAGAAAGTTCAAGTAAAGTCTTTGCCTTTCAATGTCATATGTGATTAACTTTCTTTGTCCCTTACCTTTTAAATACAAAGGTAGTCAATTTAACACATACATTTTCAAGTGGTTAACTTTATATATCTTCTTAGATTATGAATAATTATGAAAATCAAATATTTGATGTTTAATAAAAGAGGGACTTTAATTTACCCCACTAATTAGACTATATTATTTTATTTTCATAAAAAATGTGTGAGCATTTTACCCCAAGTTTTATGTAGTTGAGAAGAGGAAAAGGCCAGTGTTGGGGTATACTCGATTAGAGAGAGAAAATATTTCACATGAGCAGCGGCTTAGTCATCAAAATGGTTCAGACCAAACTCTATGGTAATTCATGTACTTATGAAGTAACCTAAATCCTTTTCCTCACGTGGATACAGAGTAAGAAGTGTGGATTATGAACTTGACCTAAGTTCAACTATGACATTTCAGTAGTTCGAGTTTTACAAATTGTTTGGGGTTTTTGAGTCCATTTGACATTTGTGGTTAGCCCTCTTAGACTCAATAATTTTTTGTTTACCTTAAATTATTACCCAGATTTATCAAATCCGAATTGCCTGTCAAATAGGATAAGCAGATATGGTCCTGAGTAACATGTCTAATGATCGGGAGGAAGGTAAAAATGATATACTCCTCTTCTTGGAAAGGTGGTCTCATAACCCAAAGGTCTTTCTTCAATCTTTTTATTTAGCTATAAAAATATTTATCTTCCCTTACGTTTGTTTATATTTCATTGAAACACATTATAAATAAGTGTAATTAAGAATATTAAACAACTATTTGACTAGACTAAGTTTTGGTGTTTCGTTATATCGTTGTATTGAAAGGATATCACATTACATAGTTGGTCCTTGAACAGCATGGACTTGAACTGCATGGGTCCACGTATAAGTCGATTTCTTTTTTTTCAATAAATACTACTGCAGTGCTACACAATCCATAGTTGGTTGAATCCGAGATAGGTTGAATCCGTGGGTGCCAAACTGCTGATACTGGAACTCTGTCTTTAAAGTTACAGGGAGATTTTCAACTTCATGATGATCAGCACCCCTTAACACTTCACCATTCAGAGGTCAAATGTATTGGTCTCAAAATACATATAAAGACATTACATCTCCTACTGAACTTCTTGATATCAACTCATGGTGAATATGTAGACACAGTTAATTATTTTGTAGTATTAAATCTTTTTTTAACATCTTTATTGGAGTATAATTGCTTTACAATGGTGTGTTAGTTTCTGCTTTATAACAAAGTGAATCAGTTATACATATACATATGTCCCCATACCTCTTCCCTCTTGCATCTCGCTCCCTCCCACCCTCCCTATCCCACCCCTCTAGGTGGTCACAAAGCACCGAGCTAATCTCCCTGTGCTATGAGGCTGCTTCCCACTAGTTATCTATTTTACGTTTGGTGGTGTATATAGGTCCATGCCACTCTCTCACTTTGTCCCAGCTTACCCTTCCCCCTCCCCATATCCTCAAGTCCATTCTCTAGTAGGTCTGCATCTTTATTCCCGTCTTGCCCCTAGGTTCTTCATGACAACTTTTCTTTTCTTTTAGATTCCATATATATGCATTAGCATACAGTATTTGTTTTTCTCTTTCTTACTTACTTCACTCTTTCTTACTTATTTCACACTGCATTAGCATACAGTATTTGTTTTTCTCTTTCTTACTTACTTCACTCTGTATGACAGACTGTAGGTCCATACACCACACTACAAATAACTCAGTTTTGTTTCTTTTTATGGCTGAGTAATATTCCATTGTATGTATGTGCCACATCTTCTTTATCCATTCATCTGTCGATGAACACTTCAGTTGCTTCCACGTCCTGGCTATTGTAAATAGAGCTGCAATGAACATTTTGGTACATGACTCTTTTTGAATTATGGTTTTCTCAGGGTATATGCCCAGTAGTGGGATTGCTGGGTTGTATGGTATTTCTATTTTTATTTTTTTAAGGAATCTCCATACTGTTCTCCATAGAGGCTGTATCAATTTACATTCCCACCAATAGTGCAAGACAGTTCCCTTTTCTCCACACCCTCTCCAGCATTTATTGTTTTGTAGATTTTTGGATGATGGCCATTCTGACCAGTGTGAGATGATATCCCATTGTAGTTTTGATTTCATTTTTCTAATGATTAATGATGTTGAGCATTCTTTTATGTGTCTGTTGGCAATCTGAATATCTTCTTTGGAGAAATGTCTATTTAGGTCTTCTGCCCATTTCTGGGCTGCGTTGTTTGTTTTTTCGATATTAAGCTGCATGAGCTGCTTGTAAATTTTGGAGATTAATCTTTTGTCAGTTGCCTCATAGCCTATAATTCGAATGTTGGTGCATTTCATGGTGTCCCAGATGTCTCTGAGACTGTACTCAATTCTTTTTTCTTTATTCTGCTCTGCAGTAGTTATTTCTACTATTTTTTCTTCCAGGTCACTTATCCGTTCTTCTGCCTCAGTTATTCTGCTATTGATCCCTTCTAGAGAATTTTAAATTTCATTTATTGTGTTGTTCATCACTGTTTGCTCTTTAGTTCTTCTAGGTCCTTGTTAAACGTTTCTTATATTTTTGCCATTCTATTTCCAAGGTTTTGGATCATCTTTACTATCATCTTTCTGAATTCTTTTTCAGGTAGACTGCCTATTTCCTCTTCATTCATTAGGTCTGATGGGATTTTGCCTTGCTCCTTCATCTGCTGTGTGTTTCTGTGTCTTCTCATTTTTCTTAACTTACTGTGTTTGGGGTTTCCTTTTCACAGGCTGCAGGTTCATAGTTCCTGTTGTTTTTGGTGTATGTCCCCAGTGGCTATGGTTGTTTCAGTGGGTTGTGTAGGCTTCCTGGTGGAGGGGACTAGTGCCTGTGTTCTGGTGGATGAGGCTGGATCTTGTCTTTCTGGTGGACAGGTCCACGTCTGGTGGTGTGTTTTGGGGTGTCTGTGGCCTTATTATGATTTTAGGCAGCCTTTGTGGTAATGGGTGGGGTTGTGTCCCTGTTTTGCTAGTTGTTTAGCATACGGTGTCCAGCACTGTAGCTTGCTGGTCGTTGAGTGGAGCTTGGTCTTGGCATTGAGATGGAGATCTCTGGGAGATTTTCACTGTTTGATATTATGTGGAGCTGGGAGGTCTCTTGTGGATCAATGTCCTGAACTTGGCTCTCCCACCTCAGAGGCACAGCCCTGACGCCTGGCTGGAACACCAAGAGCCTGTCCTCCACACAGCTCAGAATAAAAGGGAGGAAAGAAAGAAAGAAGAAGATAAAATAAAATAAAATAATTAAAATAAAAAATAAAATATAATTATTAAGGTAAAAACTTTTTTAAGTAGTAAAAAAAAAAGAAAATGGACAGACAGAACCTAGGACAAATGGTAAAAGCAAAGGTATAGAGACAAGAATCACACACAGAAGCATACACATACACACTCACAAAAAGAGAAAAAGGGGAAAAAAATATATATATATATATATATATGTATCATTGCTCCCAAAGTCCACCTCCTCAAATTGGGATGATTCGTTGTCTATTCAGGTATTCCACAGATGCAGGTACATCACGTTGATTGAGGAGATTTAGTCCCCTGCATCTGAGGCTGCTGGGAGAGATTTCGCTTTCTCTTCTTTGTTCGCACAGCTCCCGGGGTTCAGCTTTGGATCCGGCCCTGCCTCTGTGTGTAGGTCGCCGGAGGGCATCTGTTCTTCACGCAGACAGGACGGGGTTAACGGAGCTGCTGATTCGGGGGCTGTGGCTCACTCAGGCTGGGGAGAGGGAGCGGTACGGATGCGGGGCAAGCCTGCAGTGGCAGAGGCCAGCATGACGTTGCACCAGCCTGAGGCGCACCGTGTGTTCTCCCAGGGTAGCTGTCCTGGCTCCCGGGACCCTGGCAGTGGCGGGCTGCACAGGCTCCCCGGAAGGGAGGTGTGGATAGTGACCTATGCTCGCACACAGGCTTCTTGTTGATGGCAGCAGCAGCCTTAGTGTCTCATGCCCGTCTCTGGGGTCCGCGCTTTTAGCCGCGGCTCGCGCCCGTCTCTGGAGCTCCTTTAAGCGGTGCTCTTAATCCCCTCTCCACACGCACCAGGAAACAAAGAGAGGAAAAAAAGTCTCATGTCTCTTCGGCAGGTCCAGACTTTTCCCCGGACTCTCTCCCGACCAGCCGTGGCGCACTAGTCTCCTTCAGGCTTTGGTCACGCCGCCAACCCCAGTCCTCTCCCTGCGCTCCGACCGAAGCCCAAGCCTCAGCTCGCAGCTCCGCCCGCCCCGGCGTGTGAGCACACGAGCCTCTCGGGCTTGTGAGTGCCGGTCGGCACCGATCCTCTGCACGGGAATCTGTCCCCTTTGCCCTCTGCACCCCTGTGTCTGCGCTCTCCTCTGCGGCTCCGAAGCTTCCCCCTCTGCCACCCGCAGTCTCTGCCCGCGAAGGGGCTCCTAGTGTGTGGAAACCTTTCCTCCTTCACGGCTCCCTCCCACTGGTGCAGGTCCCATCCGTATCCTTTTGTCTCTGTTTATTCTTTTTTCTTTTGCCCTACCCAGGTACGTGGGGTGTTTCTTGCCTTTTGGGAGGTCTGAGGTCGCGTTCAGTAGGTGTTCTGTCGGAGTTGTTATACGTGTAGATGTATTTCTAGTGTATCTGTGGGGAGGAAGGTGATCTCTGCGTCTTACTCTTCCGCCATCTTGAAGCTCCTCCCTGTAGTATTAAATCTTAACCTATAATAGTTAATAGCCAAATTACTAATTTTCAACTAATATCAAAAATATATGATATTGTTTCCTCATATTTACTCTCATTATATTACTTTATTTAAATAGGGTATCTTTCAATCAGACAAGTTCATACCATATCTGTGTCTTAGTCACAACTCTCATTTGTTATTATGGGTCCTTCTTTTTAAAAAAATCCACTTGAAATAAGTAGGAATATTTACTATGATATAAAGAATTTATTGTATTAATAATTTTAAAAAGCAGTTAGAAGCACTCTCAAATAAACATCAAATATAATATTAGAAAATTGAATATATAAAGGTTTTTGATAAAATAAAAAGTTATAATATTTAGTTTTTTTAAATTGAAATATAGTTAAGCTACAATATTATGTTAGTTTAAGGTATACAACAAAATTATTCAGTTATATAATTTTTTAGATTATTTTCCATTATAAGTTATTATAAGACATTGAATATAGTTCCTCTTCTGTACAGTAGATTCTTGTTGCTTATCTATTTTATATATAGTAGTTTGTACCTGTTAATCTCACACTCCTAATTTATCCTTCCTCTTTCCCTTTCCCCTTTGGTAACCATAAGTTTGTTTTCTATGTCTGTGATTCTGTTTCTGTTTTGTGTATAGATTCATTTGTATTATTTTTTTAGATTTAAGTGATATCATATAATATTTGTCTTTCTCTCTCCGTCTTACTTTATTAAGGATGATATTCTCTAAGTCCATCCATGTTGCTACCGATGGCAATATTTCATTCTTTTCTACAGCTGAGTAATATTCCATTGTGTGTGTGTGTGTGTGTGTGTGTGTGTGTATCCTATTGGTTGCCTTTATTAATTTCAAAACACATTTGATGTCACTTAGGTTTTTTACGATATCTACTAAATATTTAGAATTCTGTTTTATTATCACATTTAATTCTCCTCCCATTTCCATTCCATGTACAAAATATATAAATATATTTAAGGTAAGAAATCTAAGACTTGACTCCCCAGATCAGCTGTCTCACTTGTTCCACACAATTTCCTTCTCAAAATAAGCTAGAAATTTAAATAATATCAGGGTCTTACTATTTTTAAAATAAAAAAAGCCTTTAATAGCTTCCAATAACACTTTAACATTAAGCATAAATAATCAGATAAGGCCTTTTTAAAAAAAAATTTCTAGATACTCCAAGCTCAGAGCTTTTGCACATGTGGTTTACTCTATTCGTAACTTTTTTCTCTCTTTCCAGGACTATAAATTTCCATCATTTGGATATAAATTTAAAAAAACACTTCCTCACAAAGTCTCTCTCAGGACCTATGTCTACCACCATCATGTCCCCAGATTTCGTATTATTGCCTGACACAAAGGTGTTCATTAAATATTTTCAAGTAATTACATTTAGGTGCAAGCGCTTGCCTAACAAGAGTAGAGTGATGAGCTCCATCTTCCCAGGTGCAGACAGTAAGTGGGTGCAGAATCTGCAGATAATTTAAAAACAATAATAAAACCAACTAAATATCTATCTGCTTTTTATAATCATATTACATAAGTCAGTCTAAGCAACTTTGATGATAGAATTCTCCTCCATGGGAAATTTTTCTAATGAATCTAAGTTGTAGGTAACTGCTATAGTTACTGTTGAATTTTAATAATATACATGTAACCTCAAATTAGTAAGGTTTATCACTCTTTAGTAAACTTTGCATTCTAGAAGGCAGTTAATTTGTAGAATTCCCAT
Organism: Neophocaena asiaeorientalis asiaeorientalis; assembly: GCF_003031525.2. Classification (NCBI taxonomy): domain Eukaryota; kingdom Metazoa; phylum Chordata; class Mammalia; order Artiodactyla; family Phocoenidae; genus Neophocaena; species Neophocaena asiaeorientalis. The sequence goes on from NW_020173215.1 coordinate 12,051,914, forward strand.
TTACATAGTCATCCCCAAAATACCAAGAATCAGCTACAGACATTTATTTCAAGAGTAAGTTTGCAATGATTCAGAGCATTCAAGTTCACTTCAAGTACCTATCATGTCTCCAGCCTCTATGGTGCATTAGTAGTCTTGAAATAAACACAGGGATTGTGTGCATGAAGTAAAAGAATATAAGATACTTCAATTCTCTTATTCTATGTGACAACTGGAATTTTAGTAATTTTTAATATTTAAAATGGTAAAGATGCAAAGTAAGGTATATTTTTTCTTAGAAAGATAAACTAATGTGATTGTAGGTGTTATGTGATTACTTTTTCCTTTTGTATCAGATTTGTTTTATTTTTTGTTTTTACTTAAAATTAGTGGCTCTTATACATAGAAAGTTCAAGAAGAAGAATTTGCACCATTTGCATTTCTTTTCAGGCTGTTATTAATGTTACTCACTTAACTTTATTATAACAAAAATTTTATTTATAGAGGAGGTGGGTGTTAAAAATGATCTGCTATGAATTTTGCTATTATTATACCTTGGGAATGGCATCTAACTTTTGCTCCTCATATTATCATCTGTATAATGTAGCTACTGAATATTTTGCCAGAAATATTGTGGAAATCAATTGAATCAAAGAGTTTTTAAAAAACCATGTAAATGCCGTTTAAATGTGTTTAATGGACTTTGGAGCTCTTAGCCTTCCATACATCAGTCAGCACACCAGCATTCTTAAATTGTATGAACCTCCCACCTGAGAATGGAGGAGACATCCATGATCTATTGATTGTGACATGTAAATATTAATCCATTTTATTCTAAGGGATTGTATTATTTGTTGAATTGAAAATCTGGATGCAGAATATCATGTTGTTTAAGATTTGTGCTTCTTGCCAATAAACCTGGGTTTGCTCACTTTTTGCCTCTTTACCTACTAGCTTTGTAACAGGGAGATTTTATCTAACACTTTTTGTCTCCATTTCTTCATTTGCTTTAGGGTGATATACATAATACCTAACTTGTATGGTTGTTTTGATGATTAAATAAGTTCAGGCATATAAAGTATTGACGTAAAATGACAAGTCATAAATTGTTCATATGATTTTCATTTCTCGCAACTGTTATCATTATCAACCTAATTAAAAACTGAAAACTTGTTAGGGAAACTTGGATACCAAAACCAGCATATATCAATGTAAAGGAAAGTGAATTAGTCTGAATCACTGGTGTGATTCTTAACCTATAATAATTGTATGTCAACTTAAAGGAAACTTGAAGAAAAGAAAAAGCATATGCTGAATCACAAATTTATTCTATTCCAGTATTATTGTTAGACAGCTGTGAACATAAGATTGGATTTGTACAGTAAGGGTTAGGCTATTAAAAGAAATTAAATATGCATATGCACACATTTATAGGTATGAAAAGAATATTTAAATTTGGAATATATATTTTAGCAGTTGCTTTTCAGTAATTAATAACATAGAATACTTTTATGAGTAACTAAGATTAGCTGAAATGTAATATACAAGTTTGGAATCTTTGTTTTCAGAATAAGGGAGAAACCTATAGTTTACTCAGAGATTATATGACATTACTTTTTAGCTTAGTGTAGTATTACAGAACATAAAACAAACACAGTGGTTCCTGGAAGATAAGTCAGTAAAATTAGTTTTGGGTTTCTTGTAAAATTTGGGAGCATGTACAGAGAATCAAAAAAGCTATGCTCAACTACTGGATTTAAACATATAAGCTCTCTGGAGATCAGTGTTTGATTTTATAAAGTGGAAATGATCATCTTTTCTAATTTCCTAGAAAGACTAAACAAGTAAAATATTTTTAACACATTTAGTAAGGTTAAAAGGGCAACCAAACCCTAGTTTTAATATTACCAGGCAACATAATAATAAGGAAATTTGAACATCTTTAAGTTTACAAACTAAGCATCACCCTTTTTTTTTCTGACTTCCCTACTCACATTATCATGTTGTAAATCCAAAGAGTAATAATACATAACCGTCTGCAGATTTTAAATAGCAAAACTAGCCCTTGCCTGCCATGTTTTTCTGAGTAGGTGTCCTGAAGATGGGTATTGCCATAAAAACAGGGCAAGATATAAAACTTTGAAGTGTATCATGCATTTGTTGATAACTGATTAATTTATCTCACTTGGCTGTTGATCCACTCCCTCTTAATAAAATCATGTACAATGCTTTGCAGTATGGACAACCACATAAAGATGCTATCGAATATCACAGCAGCATCTGCTATTATGAGTCAGAAAGCAGAGATACAAGCTTCAGTAGCAGTCTTAATAGAAGCCAGCATTTTGTATTTAACAATGATAGATGATAATAAAAGTAAAAACTGTGTTTTATATCATCATTGGTTGTTACTCATAGATTCTCAGTCAGAGGTTTGTGTGTGGCTTTGGGTCATGGATTTCTGGTCCCCTTTGCTGTACTTGGCAAGTGAATTATTTTAACATCTGAATACTTAAAACTACACGAAATGCAGAGATGCCTGGAAGAGGGAGGTACTATTTTAGGATAATGCATTTGTGATTATGTATGGATTATAAAGAGAAATGAAAAACTTTACTTTTTTAAACATTCTGTGAAATGTATGCTAGACCTGTCTAACATGTTTCATGATATGCATTAGTAATGCTGGACCCATTAAATAATTTTGCTAAAATAATAGTATATTTTTGAGATGAAAAAGTAATCACTTGGTAGGATAAACTTAATGGAATGAATTATTTCAAAGTATAATTTGGTAGCACTCTTTAGATATATTTAACTTAATGTTTAACAACTGTACATATTTGCATCTAGAATATCTAGTTAATAATTTTTAAAAGTGTGAAGATGATAGTTATGAAGATCCCTCTTCATCCTTGGAGATAAATTACTTAGTTTTTCAGGCAGGGTCAGTTATTCTTATGCATGCATTCACTTTTATTCTCTGGTTACAGAGGATGAATCTTTATTCTCATGGATTTGAACTGTATTTTCTTTTCACTCCCTTTATGTCAGAAATGCACGTAGTGTGGAATCAATCTTTAGCATTCATTGATTTCCTAACATATTCATTTAGTAACTGGACACAGAAAAAGTGTTTGTGTGTTCATCAGTCATGAATAAAAACACGTCTGAGTTCAGTGGCAGTCAAAGAAAGATATGATTTCCTAGGAAGATTGTATTTAAATAAGATATATATTCACTGGTAATACCCCTCAAATGTCAATTCTGTATATATGCCATGTATGGAACAAAACCATATTTGTCCCATTATGTGGCAGAAATCAATATGATGTGTTTACTTTGGGATACTCGTACTACTTCACTTTTCGAATAGCTGAGCACATCTCCAAATGACTGATCTTGTAAAATTCAAGCAGATTCAGCAAGATGTCTCAAAATGGTCCCTCTCCACCTGCTAGCAAGGAAAACAAAGATATCTTCAGTCAGTATGCAAAAGAAGCCCTGATATGCTTCGTCCTATGGAGGGTACTCCTATAGAAGGGAGAATCTATAGAAGGGAGGTTTCCCTGACTGTGAGAATTCCCTGCAGCGAGAAGGCAGTGGAGTTATATTTACCTCCACAGGCTGTCACACAGTGAATCTATGGGGGAGAGAGGCCTGCAGAGGTCTCATTATGAGAATCTTGTAATAGGGCTACTGCAGTGGTAACACACAACAAAACCTGGTGTCATGAACAGGAGGAAGGTATTATTTTAGATTTCCAATGCCTAATTTTAAAGACAGGTCTCTTTTTTCCATATTTCTTCTTAAAATTGTCTCACTCATTATTTTATAGTTTTATCATATATTCCCCCCATCAGGGAACCTTATATGCTGAGGTTAACTGATGTCATCTTCTTGGGAAGCTGAATGGAAGACTTGAAATTGGTGAACTTGGACACTTACAAGAAATATTTTTTAAAAAACTCATTATGGATGATACTAATGTTCAAATTCAAATTTCTTTAGCAAGTAAATGTACTTCCCATAGTTAACGTTCATTATTTTGAAAATGCCTTTCCCATCAGTCCTTTCTCCTGAATCTGCCTGTTCTTCTTGACTTTCCTACTGTTAAATTCCCTTGCACAGGTCTGGGAGAGATACTTGCAGGTGAAGGATCATGATGATGCCGGACAAAGATGAGGAAATTGAAAGCTTTCAAAGCTCAATGTTTATTAGCTCAACATATGTAGTTTTTCAATTAGTACTTCAATGCTTTTCACAGTGATATCAATTACTTCATGCACACTCTAAAACAAATCCTGTTGGAATTTTAAAATTGAAAAATACAGTTTCATATTTTTATTATGCCTGCTTTCTATTCATTACCATAGTTTTTTTTTCAAACAATTGTTGTTTTCCGATCACAGAAATATGTCTTGAATATTAATCATAATCAAAATTCTTTTTTTCTACTAGAAATGCATGTTTTTCTAGTTTTGGAAATATGTGACCTCTTCAGTTTATCTTAGCTTCTTCACAGTTATAAAGATATTATACGAGTAGCCATGACATTGTCTGATATTCAATTAACAAAAGAACTAAGAAATAAGTGATTGAGGCATGGCTAAAAATTCCCTTTTATAAATATAATTATTAAGATCTAGGTGTCAGCTGTAAAACCTAATCCTACAGCCCCACCAGCCCGTAGCTCTGGAAAAGACAGGAAGACTATTATCTCTGTACCTCCCACCTTGCAGATGCTGCACTTTGCTAGGTATTTTGAATATATGCCATTTTTGAAGAGATGTCTATTGTGACCAATGGACTCAAAGCAGTGATATCCGCCTACCGGGCTATTCACAGTTGTAGAAGACTAATAGCCCATGTTGTAACTTAGGAGCCCTTAAAGCTCTGCATTCCTAAGTTCTGCATATATGATGTGTGATAGAGAAGAATACATTAATGATGAGTTAGGAGCACAAATGTTTGTCCCTCTAGTCTTGAATATTATTTCATTTCTAACTACTATGAAATTGTAAGAATGGTGTTAGGAGAGGAGAAGTATTTCATAAGTCTCCTTTCATCTGTAAAGCTCTCCAATTAAATGAAAATATCCCTAAATATTAATTTTAGTAACAGGTAGAAAAGAAAGCATGAAGGCACCCCACAATATGGTAGATAGGGATGGGGCAAAGAATTTAGGTTAAGGAATCTAACAACAAAATCTGAGTTATGTCCTAATCAGACTCCATGCCTTAACCAGTGTTCTCTTTGGGCTCTCTAAAGGGAGAAGAGAGAACACTTGTTCTGGATGAGATAATGTCTTTATTTTTCTCTCCAGCAGCCAATCTTAAGAAATTGATTTTTTTTGGCACATAGCAAAAAAAAGGTAATTTTGTAATACATCGTTCAGACCAAATGGCATATCTGATATTTTTATTAGAAACCAATGTAATATATTAAGAATAATGTTTTATACAATTGAATATATGTTTCCAAGGAGAATATCAGATAAGTTTAATTTTTTAAACCAGCAAAACCTGATTACTTTTTTACTCTGTGACTGAAAGGGAACTGCTATAAAATAAGAATGAAACTACATGCTTTGGAAACTTGGATTTAACAAGGAGTGCTAAAATTCAACCTTGCATTAGTCATTATAATTTTTTGACACTGTCTTAATGTGTGAAGGAAGAATTGAACTCTAGAGCTAGAAAGGGCATCGTTAAAAGACAAGATTGCCTTTCTGTATGACAGATATTAATATTAGATCATTTGCTTCACTAGGAGCAGAGCTTATGAGGTGTATGGAGGCTACACAAATTTGGTTAAGATTGAAAACCTTTCTTGCTATATTTCTTCCTCCTTCCTCTATGCTTTACCGATGAATTAAAAGAAATATGACTGAGTATTAATTGGTTTTGCTGCTGTCTTCCACATTTGTTACAGAAAAAGATATTCTATTGAAATGCTCATTCAAATAAGAGCATTCTGTGTTATCCTGGAGGCTTTGAAGACACAATATTTTGCTTAATGTTTTAAGAAAAAACAACTTGCATAGAACCTGAGAAACTCCCTTATTTGCAATGTCTCCCTTCCACAAATATATACACCAGCCAAACATAACTCAGAACAACCAGTGATATTCCTTCAAGATAAAAAGAGACAGCTTCTGATTTTGTGTATTATTTTCACCACCAAAACATAAATTTAATTTAATCAGGAATTGAAATGAAGCAGCTCAGAAAAGTATATACATTTTCTTTTCCAAGTACAGTTAAGAAAAAAATGGAGGAAGAAAAGAGAGAGGAGAGGGGAGTGATTTTAAGCAGACATGTATTCACTAGCTGGCCACAGTCCCTGCTACATACGCAGAGGAGGATTGAAGTTAAGTTGAGTGAAGAGGGAGCCCAGCTTCCTGGGTTCAAAACCTGGCTCTACTCCTTATTAGACATGTGACACAAATTATATACTGTTTCTAGGCTTCACTTTCTTTTTCTGTTAGATAGAATAGTAGTAGTTCCTCTCTCCTAGAGTTATATGGAATTGAGCTAATATTTCTATAGCACACCATGCTATGTAACTTTTTTAATATAAATAACTGTTCTCTGTTGTGTCGTATACAGGTTGATTTATGGTTTTTGTAACTTTCCTAGCTTCTGAGGTCATTTGAGTTTGTAATTTCTAAATTACGAACTGACTCACTTTATTTTCCATGTTGGGAGGGAGGGTTTGAGATTTTCTGCAAAGAGGGAAAACTTTAAATTTATCCACAAATATGGAAGCCATTTTGATGGCAATTACCAATGATTGGCCCAAAAGAAAATTTAGGAGACACTAAAAATTCAGAAAGAAAAATAACAAGCTGCTGTCAAAGGGGTGGGGCACCAGGTGCTCTGCTAAACGCTTCCCATGTGTTATGTGTTAGTGAATTACTTATGCTCTTTAGGTTTCAGCTGGTCATCTTTGAAATGGTGATAATAATGACACCTAACCCACCATGTAATTGTTCAATGGATCATGTAAAATCATATATGTAAGGCATTTGAAGTAGTGCCTGACTCCAAAATTTGCACATAATATATTTAATGGTAATTATTTTTACTATGAAATATTTATAATAACCCTATGAACACAGATAATATTATTTTCTTCAATTTGCAAAGAACAAAATTTAGACTTACAAAGAGTAGGTAACTTGCCCAGACTTGAGCAGCTGGTACGTGGTGAGCTGAGATTCAAAGAACAGTGGCTCGCAGTGACTGGAGCATGTAACCCTCCTCAAAATCTTGCAAGTGCCTTGGAGTGTGAGACCGAGCTGCTTGCTAGCAATGTGTTGCTTGGTAATTACTCTGGCACCCAAAGTATTTTCCATAATACATTCTTATTTATTTTACTGTTATGTAAGCAATATGTATGTTATCAGTTTTCATACTTTCCTTTGGTAGTTTTGGAAAATGTAAGAAGCAATTTATGAGATGGGGTCATTTTTCTTCATATTTATCACTGCTATAGTGTGATCATTATATGTTTTCTTTTTTTTTTTTTTAAATCACATCCTCTCTTTTTTTTTTTTTTTACAGACCAGGGGTCGAACCCGTATCCACTGCATTAGCAGGCAGATTCTCAACCACTGCGCCACCAGGGAAGCCCATTATATGTTTTCTTAACTGTAGAAACTATATAATTAAATATTAATTTGAAATTCCATGTGAATATAATTCAGCGGTTATGACCAATCACAGTTCCCTAGTGTACATCTGCTCCAGTCAAAATTTTGCCACAGGAAGTTATGACTAATCAATAAGGATTTCCTTTAAAATCAATTGTAATGGCTCCTTATTAGGTTCTGGATTACAAACGCTGATCCATATGAATGTATGGGAGGTATCTAAGTGATAGAAGTTAAGATACAAAAATGCAGCTACTACTAACCTCTGAAGTCTTATTTAGAACTAATAACTTTAAGACACAATGTTTTGTATGCCTAAAGGCTCACCATTTAAATAAATTCTATCCTTTCCTTTCTTGTAACTATTGCGCTTGCTGTTCTTTCCTATTTGTGAGCCAACCCTCTCCCACACATCTCCCAAAATCAGGTCCCAAATTGAATCACACCTTCTCTGTGTACAGATGTGGTGGCTTTCCTCTATCACAACTGGAGAAAAAAAAAAAGAGAGAAATAAAACAGAACATCTCAAATGGGGGCTTCCCTGGTGGCGCAGTGGTTGAGAGTCCGCCTGCTGATGCAGGGAACACGGGTTCGTGCCCCGGTCCAGGAAGATCCCACATGCTGCGGAGCGGCTGGGCCCGTGAGCCATGGCCGCTGAGCCTGCACGTCCGGAGCCTGTGCTCCGCAACGGGAGAGGCCACAACAGTGAGAGGCCCGCGTACCGCAAAAAAAAAAAAAAAAAAAAAAAACTTTAAAGAAAAAAAAAAAAAAATCTTAAATGAAGGAATATTTCTTTGCTATTATGATCACACATATATTTTAAATTCCATAGTGTCAGTACTGTGCAGTCAGTATATGTAATATGAATAAGCTTATATGTCATATAAAACATCTACTAACTAGTCAAACTAATCAAGTTTCCCCTTCAATACACCATATATGTGTATATATGAAGAAAGTGAAGGTTTTATACATAATTGAAAATTTAAAATAATTCCAAATTAAGTGAGATTTCATTTTGTAATGCCTTGGAGGATTTTAGCATCTCTAATTATTTTTCCTGTTAGCTATGGTCTCTACTAGGCTCAGGAACCAGGGGATTGATTACTTGTGGATAAGTTTTCCATTTGTGCCTGTCTGAATGGAAAATTGTTTACCAGATTTACTTACGTACTTCACTAATGATTTTCTGCTTCAGTTATATCAAATCAATTTTGAATTTCTGAATACATTGGAAGGTAGGGAAAGGCACAGCCAGCAAAACGGGCTCAAAACATATTACATAATCTCATTTCACTGATTTAAAAAACAGCTGCTAGTAGTACTTAGTGGGCTACATGACACATAATAGGTGCTTTCTAAATCATTATGGAAAAACTATCATTGCTCTAACTATAGATATTATTCTTTGCTATTCTCCAGGGCTCTATTCTTCTTAAAATGATGAATGCAATTTGATTGGTGTCAGTTTTGAACACCACTACTAACGATAATCACCACAATATATCTATTATTTACTGTGTGCTTATTATATGTTCAGGCACTAAGCGAAACACCTTATAATATTCTCTCATTAAATTAAATTCTCACATTATGTACTATAATAACCTTATTCATCAAGCTACACTGTCTCTATTCTGTAAAGCAAATTGGAGTTTGATTAAGTGAGTTTTTGACTGAATTCTTGGGAGATAGCTGTGATGTAGAGTAAAAATCATTGAGTAACTTTTGCATCTTGCAACTTTTGGTAATACAGGAGAATTTCAATTGACTCTTTAGTAAAAATATTATTATTTCAAAAAGTTGTGAGTTTAATAACGAAGAGTTGTAAACTATAACACCTAAAACAAATATTAAGGTATTTTTATTCGTTCAAAGGATAATAATTCCTTAAAATATATCCTCATTTATTTTCCCAATTATTTTTTTCATTTTTATATTAATTTCCTTTAGTTCATCATTAGTAAAATTTTGCAGCAAAATACACTGACTCATAAAAAAGGCTGACAATGTTTGCTAAAATACATGATTACCAACCTCTCGTGGTTCTTAAACATTGCCTGACAGTCCAGCTAAGTTTTTGACTCCAGCTCACTCCCTTAATTTTCATGACCTTTTAAGTCCTTTCCTTCTGAAATGTCCAGCCTCTTTTCTTTTCCCTCACACATGCTGACAATTGTGTCTCCTGCTTTGGAGAGAAAACTGAAACCATCTAAGGACAATGTCTTCCAGGATTAAAGATACAAGCCTATACCTATATCTCCATCCATTTTCACTTCCTTCCTTCCTGGTAGGCCAAAGAAGCTTTGCCTCCTCCTAATTCAAATCCCCCCAAACCTTCCCACATTTCCTGAATTGTTGAAAAATGGACAGTTCTCTCTCTCTCAGTTCATTTGTATTGGCTTTGAAACATTGAGGCTATTAAGTCTGTGGCCTCCAAATGAAGTTTATGTCTTCACAGAGCATACCCTGTATAGTCCTGTTTCTCACCAACTTTGCGTTGGACATGTGATTTGCTTTGGTCAACGGTACATTAGCAAATAGGAGACAAGCAGAAGCTTGATAAACACTTGTACATTAGGGCTTCTTCTTTTAGAAAACTCCCTCTTGGAATCCAGCTGCTAAGCTGTAAGAGAACCTAAGTTAAACCCTATGGTGAGACAGAGATTATGAGGAGTACAGAGGCACCAGGCACGGGAGGTGAAGCCTTCTTGGACCCTCCAGTTATAGCTCGGTCACCCATGACCCCACTCACAGGTCATGTGGAGCATATCCATCACTCAGCCAAGTCTTGCCCAAATTAAGACCCACAGAAACATGAAAAATAAATTATTCTTGTCTTAAGATACTTAAATTTGAGGTAGCTGGTTATGCAGCAATAAGTAACTAAAGCAAATATGCTCAAATATTTCTTCTTGAAAGAACAAATGGAAAAATATAACAGAAAAACAAATATGGACATGAGACCTGACGATCTCATATCTTCTTCTAATTACCATACATACACTCTATCACAAAGAAAAGTTCTCAAAACCATTTTCATCACTCACTATCTGAATTTCACAATTCAGTCTTCATTCTACATAGATACATCTACGTCCCATCCCTCTAAGAACACAGCTCTACCGCTAGAGAATCAGTGGTTCTCTTCTGCTGAACTTTAGGTTTCTTTTCTGATTTTTAAATGATCTCCTGAAAGCACTGAACTCTTTTACAAAATCCCTCTTTGAAAGAGTTCCTTCTTTTGCCTTGCTTTATGTTTCTTGATTTTTGTCTTACCTCTCTGGCAGGTTTGAGAGTATCTTTTAAAAGTGTATCCTCCCTTATTCTGAAATTAAGTGTTAAATTTTCTACAAACATCCATCCTGGGTCCTCCCATCTTCTTGTCTTGTCTCACTGTCTAGTGTCTACTTCCTTGCCCGATGGTTAGTTTACCACTTGTACTTAAATGGCTTTCAAGTGTCTTCCAGTGTTTCCTATTTAAAAGAAAATTACCACCTTTCACCCAATTACACAGACTGAACTTGGTCCTTCACATCTCTGTCTCAAACTTCATATCAAATCAGCCCAAATTTCCTTTTGATGTTACTTCTTAAATATGGTTTTTAATTTTTTTACTTCTTAAATATTTTTAAATCATGCCCTTTTATTCATAACCACAACCCAAAGTGATATATATGTGTGTGTATATGATGATTTTAAACTAATATTTGGTATACTGCCGGTGCTCACTTGTGCCAGTTTTGCTTGATCTAAGCAAAAATTAAATCTAACATAAGATTAAATTTATGTGTTCAAAATTCAAAAATGGTGAAGAAGAATAAATAAGTGATGAAATGTGTACTTCTGATATTGAGCATAACGTGTGACCCTTCCGAGAAGATAAAGATGAGGTTCTACTCTAAACAGCTATTTTAAAGTGTAGCATATATATTAGCAGTCAAGCGATAGATTGCCTATTTTAAGTCTCACTCTCTGGGAAGTTAGGTTTTGATCAGTTCTTAACCTTTTCCTTTATACCCATCATGTGATAAAGTTGCTAATAAGAGAATAGAAGCTCAATAACTTATGGTTATTTTCCAAAGGGGTCGGAGCAATTTCCTCCAAAGTGAGGATTTGGAAAAAGGAAGAAATGGTCCTTCCTTTTTTACATGAACCCGCATTATTTACGACCTATCTTTTTTACAAAGTTAAAAAAACAAAACAAAACAAAAAAAACCAGCCCTCCCAAATAATTGATACTCTTTTCTTCTAGCCACAATTTGAGTTTGCATAATCATGACCTCTTTTTCTCTCCTTGCCTAACTTCCTTTCTCAGAACTCTGTGTGTTTCTAGCATCGGAATACCTTTTGAACTATCTGATCATAAAGCAATTCATTTTTGACATAGAGTTATTTGGCCTTCTATTTTTGCAAGTAGTCAGAGATACTGATTGCAAAACATGGTTTTAAAATTGCCCTTTCCTAAGCTTGGCATCTCTGTGAATTCTCATTAAATTTGTTTGTAATATTTATGACAGAATGCATTCATGAGAAAATCTTTTGTTAATGCCATGTATATAGTGAGGCCTACAAGAAAACCTGTTCCTTTGGATATAATATAGCCAAGAATACTTAAAAAAAATAAGTACTGTGACAATAAATCTCTGCTATGACTGTAGAACTCTAAATTACATAAAAACCGACATGTTTATTCTTGACATACTCATCAGACCATGATTAATATATGTTTCACTTTTCATCAAGTGAGAAAAAGATGGGATTATGGTTGAGCCCCAGTTCCTGTTTTGTATGTTTTTTGCAACACAGAAATAAAGACAGAAAAAATTAGAGTTCTTATTAATGTGTATTCTTCAAGATGAACCATGTTATGCATATTTAATAGAAATTACTGTAGAAATAGAACAACTAAAAGTTAACTGCTAAAAAAAAATATTTTTTTCATAGATAAAGTAGTCTAATTTTTTTCAAAGAAAGGCTGCTAGTCTTATTTTAGGATTTTATTGGACTACAGATGACCCGTAGAGAACTTAGCAGTTCTCCATAGAATGCAATTGTATATTTATTATTCAATAGAAAGAGGAACAATTGACTCTAGAAATATTCTCATTTTTGTGATTTTTTTGTTGTTGTTTTTGTTTTTGTTTTGCGGTACGCGGGCCTCTCACTGTTGTGGCCTCTCCCGTTGCAGAGCACAGGCTCCGGATGCGCAGGCTCAGTGTCCATGGCTCACGGGCCCAGCCGCTCCGCGGCATGTGGGATCTTCCCGGTCCAGGGTCCGGGCACGAACCCATGTCCCGTAATGGCAGGCGGACTCTCAACCACTGCGCCACCAGGGAAGCCCTCATTTTGGTGATTTTTTAATAGTTCAAGACAGCAAGCTTTAAAAAAAATTTGAAAATGTTTATTTAATAGCAGTAGCAATATTTTTAAAGGCTTTTAAAGAGTGCTTACTTTACCTTTCCACGGTTGGCTATTAAAAAGTAGATTTTATAAGACTTACACAAACTATTTTTCTATTGTTCTCAAAATGAACATTCTGATGCATAATCTTTGTGCATATTTACATATGCACATTTATAAAAATGTGTATATTGTATTTCCCCATATGAATTTGTTAATGCCTGTTACAAACTGCCATCATCAGAAGTTTATATTGAGCCAACTAAGGCAAAATATAAAGCAAAAATTTGCAATGATAGGTCAAATTTCTACAAAGTAGAGAAGCTTGATAATGTATGGTGTAGATTTTAGATGGAAAATTATATCACTAGATGCATGCACACATTCACACTTGTAAAATCTGAGTCTCATCTCAGAGTCTATGAGGAATTTAAACAGGGTGGAATTCAGTCGTTGAGTTCACCAATAGTATAAATGTCTCCAGTCTCAGCAATCTGATTAGTCAACCCACAAATGTTAGACCTTTTTTTTTGAAGTAGAGACACATGATTATGCTCACAGATATAGATACGTGACACTATTGTTTTTGTGTGTGGTACGCGGGCCTCTCACTGCTGTGGCCTCTCCCGTTGCAGAGCACAGGCTCCGGACGCGCAGGCTCAGCGGCCATGGCTTACGGGCGCAGCCGCTCCGCGGCATGCGGGATCCTCCCAGACCGGAGCACGAGCCCGCGTCCCCTGCACCAGCAGGCGGACTCCCAACCACTGCGCCACCAGGGACACTATTATTTTTAAGTGTGTACTATAACACTAAAGAAATTCAAAGACAAATTCTCTGGAAAGTGGATGACTTCTCTATGGGGAAATTATAATGAGAGGAAATCAATTTATAGTAGTAAGTTTATAAAAATGGACTTGGGATATGGGAGTTTGATCTTTGCCACAAAACTTATTCTGGCCTGAAACCAAAGTCAATTTTTAAGAAGATTTTTGACAGATTATAATCTGACCTAATCTGATGATTAACTTTCATAATTAAATTTCAGTAGACAGAATCATGTCTAAATTCATGGTGGGGAGAAGGACCTCAATGAAATTCTAACAATCCTGCCTCCTCATTTTCTACACCTCACACATAGTTGGTATGTATTATATTTTGTATTAAAAGATTGAATAGACAGTGGTTTTCTCATCTAAATATCTATTTTTCAGAAAACATTCTCAGTGTCATAGGTCACCAATTTGTCTGATTACTAAAATGTACCTGTCCAAATCTTTCTGCCTCAACTTAAACTTGATCCACATATTCGTTTACCAGCTTGACTCTTGTGTTGTTTTTTTAATAAAAAGCATAGATGCATATATGAATTTAAGATCATCAGTTATTCCAGTGCTATGGAAGTATTCACTTCCCTAAAAAGCAAGCACCCAAAGAACCAAACTGGGTATTTCGTACAATTGGACATTACAGTTAATTAAATGCAGGTTGATTTGCAAATACATAAGCACAAACAGAAACAAGAATTAATATAATCAAAAATTACTCAGAATTAAATGTAGACTTTCTTCCATTCAGAGTTGATTATAAAAACTTTAGTATAATATTCTTATATGAGATAATTTTTATTAAATTTTTATTGTGTAATATAATCATCCCAGAAACTCTGTGAGGCTTTACTTTTATCTCAAGTTTTCAGATGTAGAAAGTGATCAAGACACTTGATCTCCATGATAGCAGAGGGAACTCATTAGGAGACACTTCTGAAAGGCCAGGACCTCTCACAGTTATTAACTTTAATGGATGAGAACATATTCAGCAGATTGCAGAATCTACTCACTCTCTTTCTCAATTTCTTCCTCTCTTTTATACAAATGCAAACACATAGGCACATACACAACACTACCCAAACCTAAGTACGTGTAGCTAAATTCTCTCTCTTCCCCCTAAAGCTTTTACCTAACCATAACCTAGAAAGGGTAGATCTTACCTGACAATTATAGGCAACATTCTGGTGTTCCTGACAGAAAGCCACATTACGAATTGCACATAACAGCTCACCTCATCTGTAGTGTTCCACACACTACACAAGCAAATAGAACATTTGTGTGCTTACGTATTAAATGAGTAGTGGCGTAGCAGTAAGTAAACCTGAAGACCAGTTTAATTATCTGTGCAGTTTGTTTTCTTTAGTTTTCTCTCGCCAACTTAATAAATGATATAAAACCACTATGTAGAAAGTAGGATAAATTATAAGATCTTTAGTCATCAACACAGTGAAATAAATGGCGCTCTACTATAAAAATACGTGCTAAATTAGCAGTGGTTTTGTTCGCCATAAACTGCACTCTGGGCAGATTGCAGAGAAAGCTGGGTCTTCATTTAGAAGATCAGCTCCTGGATCCCTACATAATGTTTCTGTCTCATTCACCTCTCAGACCACAGATGCGCTTGTGAAGTCAAAGGGTTTCCTTACAATTTCGGAAGACTAATTGTTTGTTCATTGTCATACTGAAAAAAGAGAGAAAAGTTTTAATACATCAAAGAATTCATTTCACTGTTAAGTTTTTCAGTTAATTTAATGACCTAAGAATTCACACAGGGGTTTGGGCAGTGGTTTGGCATTAAGCCTACATTAGATGCAACAACATTATTACCTTGAATTGAAGTGCAAGAATAACACTCTACTGGGAGCATTATAGTATCCTACACGAAAAAAATGATTCATGAGCACTCTTCATAAAATTAGCTTTATTTCTCCATTCTAGAATAAATGATAGAACATTCTAAAGAATATGCCCTAAATCAGTAGTAAGCTGCCCCTCCTAAATCTCAATAACTGTCTAGGGTAATCTTCGACAGGTGGGTGCTATTAGGATTTGTTCTAATGGTGACAATGTGGAATTCGCTAACACAGGGCTTATTGCCACTTATCCAGCAGGGGCATAAAATGAGGTGACATGGTAATGAGTTGATACAAATGACTTTTATAACTTTCACACTGCTACCAGGCTGAGGTAGGCAATCAGAGGGAAACTATTGTCTGCCTTTCGTGATGGTTTTAATGTGTTCCATTTGATTTAATACTGCTGGTAGGCAAAATGTGAAAGAAAAGTAGGTCACTGCCTCTTTGCTTTGCTCAGATGACAAGGCAGTACTTACCTGGTTTATCCTAGGAGTTATACTTACTTTCACTGAGGACAAAGAGATATATTTTGAGCTAGGACTTATGCCATTCTCTGTAAATATAGTATCAAATACCACTAACAGTAATCATTAAGCAATAAAAGAAAAAAATCTCATTTAAAAATGATACATATTTATTAAAGTAAAATTGAATTTAGCTACTTCCATAGTCATTGAGAATAAAAGCTCTCATATGGATAATCAGTATTTCAATTTAGGAATTTCTTAAGTTATGAGACTGATATAGTTTGTGAATATATGTAACTGTCAGCCTTTTTACAAATGCACCATTATCACAGATAAACTTCTAAATCAAAAAATGTGGTAAGTTTGAACATAGCATTTGCTAAAATCTTTACTATAAAAACTAAAAGGACTTTTCTGGATAGTTTTCCATTTTCCTTTGATTGTCCTTTTAATAAAAACTTAGACTCATTAAACTGGCAAATGTATAAAATGCTGACCTCATTAGTAAAATATGTTACATTTGTTGGCCTAATTGTTTCATTTTACTGAGCTTTTATTGAATCTTATTATAAATGTCATTTTATATTAAAGTAAGGAAGGAATTAAAAATCAATATAGCAGCTTAGATGTTTCTATATGGGCAAATAGTACATTATGAGAAAGGAACACATTTTGCCATGATTCCACATATGAATGTTCTTTTCATAAGTTTCGTTTATCATAGCAACATGATAAATTCCAGGAAAACAGCTAAAATATAGTTTCCATAATACTGGTAATTTTGAGGCAGACAATCTTAATTTACACGTCTCATTTAAATGATTAACTTTTTTATGCCTCCTTCCTAGCACAGGAAAGGCAGATCTTTGCGAGATTAATTAGATAGATGCCGAATGCTACATGCTTATCCGTGGAGGAAACACCAGTTCCTGCCACGTGCATTAGATGTTACAGGAAGCTGCAAGCTTGCCTCTGAGTCTACGCCCTCCAAGGGAAGCAGCAAGTCAAAGCAAGCGCAGTCTGGGACAAACTGGGGGCAGAACCATTGCTGCTGCCCAGCAACTTCTCTGACCCATCGCTCTCCTGGGGAGAAATTATCTTTTCTTAACAAAGAGCTTTAGCTATTCACCCTCCATTGGCAGCTTCTCAGTCAGGGACAGCCAGGCTTTATGCAGTCACCATAATGAGAAAGACTTTTGTTTGATATAACAGGCTAGCTGGAGACTGGGGAGATGGGAGAGAGGTAGGGGAGTTCAATCCCCTTCACTTTTGTGTGAAAGACAATCGAAGCACCTTTGTTTAGGATGGAAAAGGTAATTTCCTATATAGTAAAATTTAGGGAAAGAATTTATTTCCAAGTTTCTACAGAACATGTAAGTGAAAAGCAATATGTAAAATACTGAAGATGCTAGAATGAGTGTTATGCAAAGACTCTAAAGTCAAGCTTCACAAGTTAAAAGAAAACTCTGTTCTAAAAAAATCTCTAAAGAATTTCGAATTAATCTCATGCCTTATGGGGAGTTTAAGCACTATATAAAAATTTGGGGGGAGATTGTCTCCAAAATTTGAAGGTATGGTAGTGATAATTCGATTTAGAATACAGGGTATGTGGTATACTCAGTTTTCATTTGGAGTCGGGGAGCTTCAAATATCTCAGACTTTGGATGACGTCCTCCAGAGCAAAGTTTTACATAATGCCCGATGTGTCCTGTTAGTTAGTGATGAACTTTAATGATTCAGAACCAAAAATTTCAAAAAAAAGAATACTTTAGTAGAAAAATGAGAACTAGTATAACAAAAAAGAAAAAACTAAAGTGCATCCGAGGTAGCAAAGTTAATTGTACTTCCTGAACTTTTGCTTCAATTGTGTGTGTGCGTGTGTGTGTGTGATGTTTGTCACTGTTAAAATTATAGTATTTTTTTTCTGTGGGTTATGGTGAAAAAAGTTTGAAAATCTTTGCTCTAGAGTAGCAGTAGGTGGAGTATAACAAGTAACATGTTTTCTGATAACCAGGGTCTTTATGTATGTGTTATGATGCCAAGGATGGAGAAAACAAATCCTGGCTTAAATTAGTACCCCAAACTGAGGGTCACAGGTGCTCTGAATAGGCAGACTTGACCTGCATTCCAGCTGCTGCTTCGACAGGGGATCCACTCAGTGAGCTGAGAAGTATGTAGCTGTAGAGATTCACTCATTTTACCAGGGATAAATATTCCCCTGGGCAATACACTGGAAACTAGCTAGGATGAAATATAGTTTTACTTTTTTCTTGAATACAATGTATATTTATGAAACACTACTCTGGGCTTGGGGTTTAAGCTGGAGGCAGTGAAAGAATAAATATTACGTATTAATCATTTTTCAGTACCTTAAGGATGGTAATATCTAAGGGGACATATTTACTGAACACTAGAATTTAAAAGCCATATATAAGATAGGTTCATACTTTCAAAGAGGTCATGATGTATAGATAAATATAAATCAACTAATGAATAAACTGTGATACAATTTGTTAAGTATAAATTTAACATCTCTAAAAGAAAGTACAAAGAATAAATCAGAGAAGAATTATAAAGTATTATTTGAAATAAATATTATAGAATTATTAGAATTTGAATGATAAAATAGAAGAAGAAAAATGTAATAACTGGAAATGGTAAAGGCACTGAAGTATGAATATATCAGGGGAGTTTAGTAAGTTGTCTAGTTCAAATAATAATTACACATGTGAATATATGAAGTTACTTATATTTATTATTATTATAAATTGTGGACTATAGAATATTACAGTTAAATACCAATAAAACATGTCCAAAATGATGATGAATTTCAATTAATTTGCTTAGCAATTTCTTATCATGTGCCAGGTATTGTCCAGAGCACTTTGCAAAAAATAATCCTCCACAATATCATCCCCGTTCAATAGAAGAGAAAACTGGGACCAGAGAATGTCACTAACTTGCACAAAGCCACAGAGCTAATAAGCTGGAAGTCTAGCCTGGGGTATGTAATCTGGATCAATTTACTATTTTGTCCTTATTTGTGATCAGGTACATTTATCTTTATCTTATATTTTTTAGTCTTTAATTTTTTGCCTAAATACACTTGCAATTAGTTGTATACATTTAGACAGTAGTAACATACATTTCCATCATCTTAAAAATAGGTATGTATCCAAGGAGCAATTCAAATCCATGAAATTCCAAATAAGCCGCCTATTACAAGACTTTTTTTTCCACAATAAAACGTTAGGTGCAGACTAAATTTGATTCTGCATCAGACAAGCAGATACAAGATTTCAGACTATGAAACAGTTTAATAACTGATACATATACTGAACTTTCTAAAAGGTAGAGTTGTAATTTAATTTTTATTCATAGCTGTCAAGTACCAAAGGCCACAAATAGAATAATAAATTCAAAGGGATATTAAAAGTTAGACTTTAAATAGAGGACCAGACAGATGTTTGCAAGATTAATAATGTTATTACATTTCTGTAGAATTGTACAATACAGAAACAATGGTCCTAAATATGACGGCATTTTTTTAACTTGTGAACAATTTTGTGGGCATACTGATATAAGTAACCGAGCTCATGATCTTTTATCTAATGCTTCCGATTTTCTTTTTGTTGTTGTTGTTCAATATTTGAACATTTCTGGCTCCCTCTTTTTTCCCTATTATAAGTACTTTTTCTCCTCTTGGTCTTTTCTATGAATTTATCACTACTTTCTACCCCATGTAAAAATTGATTTTAACCAAATTCATACACTCTGTAAATAGATGTACATTGTGCCATTTACAATGTGTTACAAGTCTTAGTTTTTCTCAGTCTCTATTTTCTTTGACACACAGTGAAGGTAAAGCATCTTCCCTTATGCTCGTGTTTTTCCATCCATCACGCAGAAACCAACTCTATTGGGAGAAATCACACCCACTTTTAATTGAGCAGCCACAGTTCCAAGTAGAATCAGTTCCTAAGGTGATAAGAACTTTTAAACAATTTCTCTAGAAACTTTTCAGCTCTTTCCTGAAATTACATATTTTACTTATTAATGCTATGGCTTTCTCATTTGTATGGACAACAAAAATGCCATGACAAAATTTTTGTCTGTTACCAGACCAGAAGACAGAAAGTATGGCAGCAGATTCTAAAATTATTGAGAATATTCCCAGAAAGTACCATAAATTGGAAGATTGTGTCGCAACATGGAACTTCTTAATTTACAAGATTTAAGCACATGGTCTTGAACTTTCTGTAATAAGTTCTGTTACTTTGCCAACAAAGGGACCAGAATAGGTGGAATATAGCTAAAGATTAATGTTTGCATGCCACCCAGGTCACAAATAAATGTTTTATTTCTTTGGGAATCCCAACTTTCATTGCTATAAATAATTAATTGCAAGCACTAGATGATAGTTGTTAAAGGTCATGATGGAGACAGGATTTTAACGTTCCTGTTAGTAAAATTGTGCAGAGAACTTAGAAATAGAGGAACTACTCAAGCATCGGTTCTTTACTGACAATTAAACTGAAGAGGGGTGAGGAGAGAAAAATTTTTTTTGAATTCTATGTTGGCATAAGGGTAATTCAGAAAACACTACATAAGTCATTTCTCTGTTTGTACATGCTTGTGGCTTCATATGTATAAAATTTGTACTGTATTTTACGGTATTTATCTTTTTTCATATCCCCTAGTTCATTTTTCTTTTTACCCCCTATTTTTTAAAAAAATTATTTCTTATTGAAGTAGAGGTGATTTACAATGTCATATTAATTTCTGGCATACAACAAAGCGATTCTTTTTCATACTCTTTTCCATTATGGTTTATCACAGCATATTGAATATAGTTCCCTGTGCTATACAGTAGGACCTTGTTGTTTATCCATCCTATATATAATAGTTTGCATCTGCTAACTCCAAACTCCCACTCCATCGCTCCCCCTCCCACCCTCCCCCTTGGCAACCACAGGTCTTTTCTCTATGTCTGTGAGTCTGTTTCATAAATAAGTTCATTTCTGTCATACTTTAGATTCCACATATAAGTGATATCATATGATAAGACCTTGTTGTTTATCCATCCTATATATAATAGTTTGCATCTGCTAACTCCAAACTCCCACTCCATCGCTCCCCCTCCCACCCTCCCCCTTGGCAACCACAGGTCTTTTCTCTATGTCTGTGAGTCTGTTTCATAAATAAGTTCATTTCTGTCATACTTTAGATTCCACATATAAGTGATATCATATGATATTTGTCTTTCTGTGTCTGACTTACTTCACTGAGTATGACAGTGTCTAGGTCCATCCATGTTGTTGCAAATGGCATTATTTTATTCTTTTTATGGCTGAGTAATATTCCATTGTATACATGTACCACATCTTCTTTATCCATTCATCAGTTGATGGACATACAGGTTGTTTCCATGTCTTGGGTATTGTAAATAGTGCTGCTGTGAACATAAGAGTGCATATATCTTTTTGAATTATAGCTTTGTATGTATATATGCCCAGGAGTGGGATTGCTGTAATGTATTGCAACTCTATTTTTAGTTTTGTAAGGAACATCCATACTGTTTTCCATAGTGGCTGCACCAATTTACATTCCCACCAAAACCACTGTTGACTCTTTTTTTTTTAACTTATTTTATTAAGGCATTTATTTATTTATTTTTATTGAGGTAGAGTTGATTTACAATGTTGTGTTAGTTTCTGCTGTACAACAAAGTGATTCAGTTATACATATGTATACATTCTTTTTTTTATATTCTTTTCCATTATGGTTTATCACAGGATACTGAATATAGTTCCCTGTGCTATGCAGTAGGACCTTGTTGTTTCCCCCCCTACTTTTTGAAGTACTATTCCCACACCACTGGATCTTCTGTCTGTCTCCTAGGGCTCAACGCTGAAAGCTTCTCACAGGCTACATGAACTTCATTGCTACTGTGTGTACCCAAACTCTACCCTGCTTCCAGCAGTTATTTAATATTAAAATATTCACAATAAGAGAGGATTATAAGGGCTTCCCTGGTGGCGCAGTGGTTGAGAGTCCGCCTGCCGATGCAGGGGACATGGTTTCGTGCCCTGGTCCGAGAAGATCCCACATGCCGTGGAGCGGCTGGGCCCGTGAGCCATGGCCGCTGAGCCTGCACGTCCGGAGCCTGTGCTCGGCAACGGGAGAGGCTACAACAGTGAGAGGCCCGCGAACCGAAAAAAAAAAAAAAAAAGACAGAGGATTATAAGAAAAAAATTGGTTTTTTAAAATTGTTTGCTCTTTGCAACTCAAATATGGCTACTATGCAAATTATAATTGCTTTATGGAATACAATTCTTTATTTTGTTTTTTAAATCCCAAGGAGTGATAGGAATTTGTAATTTTAGGCTAATTATAAAAGGCTTAACTGTTTAGATGACCAACACACTTGCTAAATCTCTTGGTGGGCATAATTATTTAAGTGCCTATTTCTAGGAGAGAAAAAAACCTTTCATTTTTCCAGGCTTATGTAGGGAGGTAGTTGTAATACTACTCCAAAGAGAAAACACAGCTCTCACAAGAGCAGTCATTTTCAGGGAAAATTAATACCAGTTTAAGAATTTTCACAACAGCTAATTATTACCTATTTTTAAGAGATTTGGACATTTTCAGTGAGTAAGCTTTAGGATATATTTGTATTTTGGGAGGTGATTGCTATGGTCAGTATTTTTAATGACATTAAGGCAATAATTTTCCCATAAGTTTAACATCAAGAACTTCCAACAGGCACACAGTGTTTCTCTGCTTGATTTTTAGTATTTATTTAACACTCACCTAAGTGTAAATTAATGTTTATTTTCAATATAAGTAATAATGTGTTAAATGTTTACATATATAAAGCCTAGACACATTTCTGATAATTTACTTAGGTTAGACTATGAACTATAGCTCATAGAATTTTATAGCTATAGAATCATGGACTTAATGGGAACTAAAAAATTTGAAGACTCTTGAATACTCTGACAAAATTCACAGCCAGAAATACTGTTACTTAAATTATAAGTAAATCTGATTCTTTTTTAGGATTGTAATTTTTGTTTACAGTTGATTGACCAGGAGAAGGTAGTACTGAAATATTCTCTGTAGTTTTGAATTGAGGAGTAATAGAAAAAAATTGTATCCTAAATTCCAAAGTCCTGTATTTGTCTGAACTCATCTATCACTTGTGTGTGACCTTACACCAAATTAATCAATTTTTTAAGCCTCAATTTCTACATATACAAAATTGGATAAAAATATTTTATCTTATTCAATTTGGTAATTATTAATTTTCAGAATTTTTATATAAGCAATCCCGTCATCTGCAAATAATTACACTTGCATCTTTATTCTAGCATTAATATCACTTAATATTTTTTCTGATTGTAGCATTGGTTCATCCAATTACTGGCAATCTTGTTCTATTTCTCCCTTTCAAAATCCATTTTCCATTTGACTATCTCTCACCCGCATGTCAGCTACCATCTCCCAACCTCTTGCTCCATCTTTCCTGGGGTATCATAGTGATCGATTTACAGGTCTCTACTGCGAATATTGCAGCCCTACAGTCTATTTTTCCCATAAATCCCAGAGTTTTAATGTTTATGTCAGTTGTTTTCTCCAATTTATGTAATAAATTTAAAATTTGTTACATAATATTATGCCAGTTGCTTGCTCAAAACCTTGTAAAGTCTTCCCATTACATTTAGAATAAGTCTCAATGTATGTATTAATTGAGATATAGGTCATGCACTAAGATGGTCAAGGAATCCCTACATTATCTGGCAGAGACATTTTTTTCTATCTCCTCTTCCTCTTGCTAACTCTGCTCTAGTCACACTGATATCCCTCTTTGTTCCTAAATGTTCTCTCTTCCCTTTGCCTGTAATGTTTTATTCCAGATATTAAAGTGACTTGCTTCCTGCTTTTTTTCCTTGTCTCTTCTGAAATGTCACCCCTCAGAGATGATTCCTTTCAACACCCTATCTAAATGACATCACCCTGTCATGCACTCTCTACTTACCTTTTTTTTTTCCTTCTAACACTCATAGCTGCTGAACATTATACCCTTTCTATCTCTGCTTCTAATATATACCTTCAGTGGGGGAAGGGATTTTTTTTTTTTTTTATATTCACTGATGTACCTCCTACAGTGCCTCAGCCTGCACGCAGCCTCTGGTAGCTATGCCATAAATATTTGTTGAATAAATAAACTAAAGCATGAATGAACTGGGGAAAAAAAAAAACAACATATGGAACAATATTGAGTAGTACCAGTGATAGCTTGTGTTTCAGTTATGCATTGCTGCATAATCAAAACCTATTGTCTCAAAACAACATCACAAATTTAGAATTTGGGCAGGACAGAGCCGGGTTATCCCTGCTTTACCTGGTATCTCTTCAAGCTGAGATAGCTTGAAGCCTGGAGGCTAGAACAATACAAACACTCACTCTCACATCTCTGGATGTTGATGCTGACTGTCAGCTTGAACATCGGCTAGGATTTGGGGCACAGCACCTACATCTCACCATTCCACATGACTGCTTGTCTTCCTTATGGTATGACAGGTGAGTTCCAAGTAAAATTATTACAATGAAGAGAAGAGAAAGACAGGTTAAAGGTGTATGTATCACTTTTTATCATTTTGTCTGGGAAGACAAGAAATGCCACATTTCTATTCATTCTATTCTGCCCCATTCATTCTGCCCCATTCTATTCATCGAAAAGCATGACTAACGCTGGCCCATATTCAAGGGGAAAGATATTAGACTCTAGTTTTTAATGCAAGAAGCGTCAATATTTTGCTGACATATTTTAAAACTATTATAGAGTGCATTGTTATTTTAGTCCCCTTTTTAATGGAATTGCCTCTAGGGTTTTCCTATTATATATATATATTTCCTGCTCAACGATAGCAAAGACAAGATTGATAGGCCAGCTTATTAGGAATGAATTAATGAATACAATTTTGTATACATGTAAGACATTTTCATGTCTCATCAAAGAAAAATTACATCTAAATAACTGTCAATGCATACTAAATTGGTAAAAAATCTAGTAAGATATTTTAAATATTTTGAAATACAATGCTACAAGTGACTTATTTAGTAAAATGTACTAAATGTAATCTATCCTTACTGGCTCACTACATGTATGCGTTCCCATCCCACCTACACTGGATTCCCTTCATTTGCCATTTTTACTGTCAGCTTGACAGCATCTATGAATTTATTGAACACTATCAGGATTCAGAATGTTTTCAGTGTGATGGCAAAATTCATACCTTAAAAAAATTTTTCAGGCTATTATTTGCCACTTCTTTTCAAAAAGTCAACCTTCTCTCAGCAAAATAAATCTGAACAAAGTTAAAAGTATTCACATTTCAGGAGTAAAAACAAATAATATTTTCACTGGATATTGGGTTATTCACACTGACTATTTAGATGCAATATTAATTTTCATGCAAAAATATCTTCTTTCCTCTTCTGGTAGTGACTTCCTTCTGACATCAGCTGCTGTCTTTTTTCACTTAGTTCTACAGTGCTGACATATTTAGGATTTTACATAGAGAGGCTCCCTATGTGATTGTATATATACGTATTTTGTAAATGACAAGAAAGCTTGGAAATATTTCTCCTCTTTAGGGATAAGCAGATTCATTAAGTAAGGAATATGATCAGATTCAATAGTTTATCTTTTCATTAAAAAGAAAAAAATTACTCTTTGAAAAGAAAAATGTAATTAAATAATTATACCGAGTGAACAATTAAAGCACAATTAACAGTCTTACCACAAATCTGAGACTAACATTGTTTCAAACTATGGAGAAAATGGTAATGTGAATGTTTTAATAGTTTTATATTTTATACTATACATAACAGATCGTCTAAAAGAATACTGTAATACTTTTTCATGATACTTCCTTATTACATTCTCAAAAACAAGGGTAAAATTTAGCATATCGAAAGAAAGATTTGATTCTCACAGGAGACTGAGGAACACTTGTCTTTCTTTTGAGTAGTTAGAGGTAAATTTCCATTATAAAAGAGAGATTTCTATCATTAAATTTTTAGCATAGAAAGGATGTGTACAGCTTCAAAAAGCCAACCTGATTTTAGCTTCAAATTCTTTTTCTTCCTCAAATATTAAAGGTATTTGCAGATCCTTAGACCTGTTTGTCTACTTAGCCAAGTTAAATTAAAATGCAAGATGATAATCTATTGTTAGATTATTTTTCCAATATTGACAATCAGTTCCCTTTCATAATGAACTTTTCTCTGTGCTAGCTATTTCAAATTTTTTTATCCTGTACCCATAGGATTGAACATGATTATGAAAGATAAACCTTAGTAATAAAAGATGAAAAGGGGTTATGACATTCTTATTAAACAGAAAAGGCAACTTCTTTTGATTCTAATCTTATAGTTACTAGCAGTGTTAGAACATTATTAGAAGTACAGGAAACAGGCATATTTATTCATAAGTCCTGCTCTCATAAATTATAATTTGTAAAGAGTAGAACTTTTACAAAACTAGTGCACCATGACTCTTCTTTTTGTCTTATAAAATGTGTAATGTAAATTCTATTTTTCTACAGATGAAATGTCAAAAATATGAATATTTGTTCAGAAATAAACTAAAATATTAATAGAACTCACAAGGATCTTCAAGAGGGTAATGTAATGGGAAAGAATAAAATTAATATTTCTTGATCTAGTGTATTCCAGACAATTTACTCGTTTTTTGTTTTGCTTTTTTTTTTCTTTTTGTCTTCCTGAAGAGTCAAAGAAGAGGTCAAGTTACTTATTTTTAGGCAACAGATTCCAAAATAGCTAATTTCAGTAGTAAGGGATTTATTAAGTTGCAGAGAAAGCTCACATAATTGTTAGGAGGGATAGAGACTTTAGGCTTAGCTTCTGTGATTACAGAAATGGGCCACCATAAGAGCCATTGTCAGGAATCTGAAACTCAGGAAGCTAATCATGCTGGAAACTCCAGAATGAATCCTTTTCTGTGACAAACCCCAAACTACCAAACTGGAAAGTCTTCTGAAAAATTAGGAAGTCATCACTATAATCACAGTCTAGAGCTATACTACTCTGATTATATTATTCAGTTCTCAAAGAAGCCCATCACGAGTGAATTTAATTACAGGAACCAAAATCACATCTGGTGCCCTAGCTGTAAGGTAATATAGCAAATGTAAGTAGAGTCCAGACTCCATATGCTTAAAGGGCATTAGAGTGGGTATTGGAAAACATGTCAACTCTACCCACTGAGGCCCCCCTTCCACTTGGTTACAGAGCACCAGTAAAGATCCTGTTCCAGTTACTGTGGTAGAGAAACAAAGTATCTCAGAGCTTAGCAGCTTCACACACTATCTTATTTTTCTCATAGTTCTCTTTTGGGTCTCTATGCAACTCTAGTCATATTGGTTAGGGCTGTAGTCATCCGAATACTCCAAAGAGCTGATATCCAGGATGGCCCGCTAGTATGGCAAATATTTCGGACCTCTGTTGTAGACTAAAACCCATAAAGTGGCCTGTTCATGTGACCTGGGCTTGCCCACAGTATAGGAATTCAGGGCTCAAAGTATGAAGGCTCTATTGTACAAGAAAGATGCTCCATAAATTTTTATGATATACTATCAGAAACCACACATCACCACTTCTGACTTTTTCTGTTAGTCTCAACAGTCTATACATATATACACATATATTATACATATATACACATATATTACATATACATATATACATATGCTATATATATAGTATATACTTATAACTTTATAAATAAATGAGAAGAGAAAAATACAGATAACTACAAATATTCTCATTCCTTTAAGAATTACCAAGACTTGGTTGGCATTCATAATATTCATTTTCCATTACCCATTCCATGTCCATTTTACCCTGTCTGAGCACCTCACCTTGTCAATGTTCTTTATTTAAAGGTGGAGGGGCAGTTACTAAAATGTTTATTCTTGATAGTTCAGGTCTCTTGCTTGTCATCCAGTTTGGATATTTCTAATCTACCAAATGGCAGGACTAAGATGTATTTAGGATGAGTCACTGAGTTTGAGAAATACTACTACCTCTCTCGATTTTGTTGTAGCATACATATAAATTTTGATTTAAAAGACCAAGCCCTGAAACAAGAGAAAAATGCCATCTTTTTGGATGTTGTTCTGGTGACATGAGGTTTCCAAAACTGCTTGATGCAAGTTTTAGTTTTCAGTTTAGTGATCTCATTCTTAAGTCCCTGTGGAAGCATGGCACCCTTGGGCATCAAATTACTGAAATATGATATGAACGTTGAAAGATAGGAAGTAAACTTTTCTATTTAATTATGTATTATTTCAAATGGTTTTAAAATCATATAATTATATATATATATAATTATGTAATTATAAAAATTATATAATTTTGAGAGGTGCCACTATTAAGTACATCCCTTAGTACCAGAACATATAGACTCTGGCCATAGAGAATATCACTCTGTAATACAAAACCAAATTACCAGGGTTTTTTTCCCCACTTATTTGAGACTAGTTGACTCTTGAGTAGTTCTCCCATTCTCTAAGAGCAGCTGCTTCCGGTACATCAGTGAATCCTGTACAACAGTAGTTGCCTTATTTGTTTTGTGGTAAAATGAATTCCTTGATAAGAATTAGTATTGTTATGTGAAAACCTGATGGTAAATGAGGTATTTGGTAATATGTTAATGGTGTGTTTACAACAGGTAGGTGGACAGAAAAGACACAGTTCTTTTTAAACAAAGATGTACTACAGTCAGGAAAAATGAACTCTCTCTCCCAAAAAAAGATATCTGATATATTCATTGTGCTACTAGATGGCTGGCTGATTCCCCCAGGATATAGCATCATATTAACAATTCCCTGCAATTTACAGATCAGGGACTTAGCATTGGAAGTATTATATATGCCTATTGTGAGGAAATTCAAGCTATTGAGCCCATGCATAACCTCTATCCCTGACACTATGACCACATTTTATATTCATTGAACAAGAGCTAGAACAGATGTGGAAAGAAGACGATTGACAGCCTTTAGATAGGGTATCTTGTTCATCCAGTTATTGACAACCTCCTCTAAGGAATATTCATGTCAGCCATAAATATTCTCACTTTCTAGGACCATTTAGTGAGGTCTATCCACATTCCTCCTCCAAAAGCTGCTTTGTAATCAATACTCCAATTTTATTCTTTCCGAATTCTTCATCATTTGAACAAACCATTAGATACCACTCATGAATGAATACCTATTAGTATTTCCAGTAATGTCTAATTCCAGACCAAATGGAAAATAATATATAACTCTTGAAGTTTTGCTTACTGCCAAGATTTTCTTTTCCCATTCTCTTCCCTGCTATCTTGTCTAACTGTAGCATTCTCCTTCTGGGTCAAAATTGTTCTCCTCAGTTAACTGCCATAGGAAGATCCTCATGAGACTATAAATGTGGGTTCAGAGAGAAACGGCAGGAGTAAGCACACAAGGAAATTAAGACCTGCTCAATCTGTCTTGCATATACCACATTCTATTGTAAGAAAGTGCTTCTGGATGTTACTGGCTGTTTGGTTTTGGAATCAAGTAACACCAAGTTTATGATGGGAAATCCGGGAATTACAGTCACTTGTTCCAGCATCAGGTGTTCAATATCCATCATGGCACAATAACAAGCTAAGAATGATTGCTGGTCACTTCAAAGGGAGCCTGGATTTGCTCCAAAACCTAAGCACCCTCCACTCTGATTTGGCCATCCAAGCCAATGGTAGCCTTCATGAATCATCCTGATTGGACAGGCATTTTAAGTACCATCACATTCAGAAACTGAGAAGGCTTAGGTGAAAGACTGAGCCAGCTGGAGAGCCTTTTCTTGTTCTCAGTGCAGCTCAAAACTGGCCACTTAATAAGTGTGTCAGAGCAATATAATTAAATAGACTATCAATTCCCATCAACCATTAATGCCTTTTACTTGGTGGTAGAGAATGTTAGTTGAAGCAACTTTTCCTTTCTTCCGAAGGAGGTATCCTAACATGTCTAGACCTATGGATGCCAGAAACTATCAGATGCCTTACTGTTATATCATTCCCATATTCTGGCATCCATCAAATGCTACTTCCTTGTCAGTAGGTACTATCAGCAAGTCAGGTGTGATAAGATAGTTAATTAAGGTCTCTGCAGGCTAAATTATGACCAAGAAGCAGTGTTGCATAGCCTTAAGCAGACCAGTGAAGATTTACTCTTGTATTTGTTGGAGGAAAGCATAATGCTTCCTCTGTTCTTCTGATTATTGGGATAGAGAAAAACACATAATCTTTAATGGAGTAAATTCTGTGTAATTGGTGTTAGGGCCCATGTTAATTTGTTGCAATAAAAATACTAAAAATTAAAATAAATATGGATGGTCATCACCTAATTAAATTTAGAATACTCCTTTATTATGTTCTAAGACTTTTTTTTTTTTTTTTGCACAAGTCAGAATGGTAAAATAAATAGGGATATGACAGAGGCCATTTCTGCTCCTTCTTTGACACTGTTGTTAATGACCCTACATTTTATAAAGCCTTAAGGATTCATTAGCTTCCAATTAGCTTGTCAACGAATAACCCTCACTCTACAGGGAAGTACTATGGTGATTTACCAGTGTCTGAGTATTTATATTCTAACCACACATTCAGAAACTGGGGAAATAAGCACAGTGTGAGTACATAAACAGAGTAAATTCTATTTATCATCTGACCCTGATGAGCCCTCACTCTGATCAATGAATCACTATGACATTCTAGAACCAAGAGAGCAGAATTGGTTTGGAGCCAGCATTGAATTACTCCAAACAAGAATATATATATATATATATATATTTGGTTTTCTCCCCAGTGCAGCTTTGCTCCAGGAAATCAAAATAGACCTCTTAGGGAAGGACTGGGAGATAGATGTGCTGTATATATTTAAGATGTCTTTGCAAAGTCCCTTATCCAAATATGTGGTTATCTCTTCCTTCAAAGGACTCTTGTTTTTAAGAGAAATTAATACATGGGAATTTGAGATACAGTAAAGCTCCATCTGATGATCCAGTTCAGAACTCTCTCTTCACCATAGAAGAGTTTTTCTGGTTAAGTAGATAAAGTACAATCCTAACGGGCTAATGTATTTTCTTTAGGAGCGTATCATCTAATAGCTAATAGACTGATGAAATCTGTCAGTCAGATGATTCTGATTACAGTCCTTCCTCAGTATCTGCAGGGACTGAGTCCAGGACCACAACAGTATACCAAACTCTGGGGATGCTCAAGTCCCTTATACGAAATGGTGTAGTAGAGTTGGCCTTCTGTATCCAAGGTCTCTGCATCTCCAGATAGGGAGGGATTACTGTAACTGCTGCCTGGTTAAGTAATCACTGCCTCTATGGTTAATTGGTGTTAAGTGTTGTGTTTTTGCCTTTTGCAATCATGAGAATTCTATAATTACTCCTGGACAGGACATTAGTGTCAACAGAAGCACCTCCCACTTATATCCTCTGCCCACAGAAGACAGCCATTCATAGTGCGTTGCAAAGATGCTGATCCTGCCTTTACCACTGATGTTCTCTGTGGCTTTGTAAAGAAGTTATCCTCTTGAATAAGATTTGAGGATTTAATGTATAACATGATGAATCTAGTTGTTAATGCTGTACTGTATAAGTGAAATTTGCTAAGAGAGTATAACTTAAAAATTCTCCCGCAAAAACAAAAAAACAAAACAAAAAAACAACAAAGAAACCCCACAACTATGCGAGGTGATGGATATATTGGTGGTGTAACCCTTTCACAATGTATATGTCTAGCCAATCATCACTTTTACATTTTAGATAACTTAAAATTTTATTTGTCAGTTATACCTCAATAAAGCTGAAAAAAGAAGTGATCCTAAAAGCTTAGTTCATAGACATAGTTAGAATAAATATCATGTCTGTTACCTTATCATATTCTTAATAGTAGCCATGCTATTAAGCCAAGCACCTTCGAGCTTGATGAGTTGTTTTCTTTTTTAACATCTTTATTGGAGTATAATTGCTTTACAATGGTCTGTTAGTTTCTGCTTTATAACAAAGTGAATCAGCTATACGTACACATATATCCCCATATCCCCTCCCTCTTGTGTCTCCCTCCCACCCTCCCTATCCTACCCCTCTAGGTGGTCACAAAGCACTGAGCTGATCTCCCTGTGCTATGCGGCTGCTTCCCACTAGCTATTTTACACTTGGTAGTGTATATATATCCATGCCACTCTCTCACTTCGTCCCAGGTTACCCTTCCCTCTCCCTGTGTCAAGTCCATTCTCTACTTCTGCATCTTTATTCCTGTCCTGCCCCTAGGTTCTTCAGAACAAATATTTATTTATTTAGATTCCATATATATGTGTTAGCATACGGTGTTTGTTTTTCTCTTTCTGACTTACTTCACTCTGTATGACAGACTCTAGGTCCATCCACCTCGCTACAAATAACTCAACTCCATTTCTTTTTATGGCTCAAGTGGCTGAGTAGTATTCCATTGTATATATGTGCCACATCTTCTTTATCCATTCCTCTGTCCAAGCTTGATGAGTTTTTTAACTGTTTGCTCTGCAAGGAAGTTTAAAAAATAATAAACAGTGAAAAAATGGTATGTCTATTTTAAATTTGATCCCAAAACACAACTTTAAAATGTGTTATGTTTAATATAAATATCTCAACCTATCAACTCATATGGGGCCAATTTTCCAGATTTGAAATGAGTCAATAATGTCCTTTAATAAATTGGAATATTTACATGTTAACTTTGGAATAATGTGATTTAAACTGCTTGGCAAAATGTTTTGTTTCTCACACAGGATGCTATAGCTGCACTGCCGCTCATGGCGAAAAGTGGTACAGCGTCACTCACAACAAGGTAATTCTCACGTACGTCTGCTCCCTCTCAGGGAGCTCCACTGCCGAAGTATTCTCATAGTAGTCTTAAAGTAATCTGTAAGCGAATTTATCTCTGGGAAACAATTTTATCTGTGATCAAAAAAGATATCATAACCAAGGTAAAAAAGCATGCTGTTAGCTTTATTTAAAAAAATGTATATACATGAAAAGGCCAATACAATTAAAGTAAAAGCTAAATGATTACCATCACTCTGTATGGTTGCCTCTGTATGCATGAATTCCTATATCAAATAAAGATGGCAAATTAGAGCTTATAGCTGTAGGATAATGTCACGTTTCCCTCAATTAGATATTATCAGTTGATTGTTTACTTCACTGGGAAAATAGTTTAGCAATAACTTTGTCCATAAATTTACTTGAGGATTAAATTTTCCTTTGGACATTAAGGTCCTAATCATCATGAAATTCAGAGGCAGATTGCTATTGAAAGACAAATGAAAACATAACTGAAGAGGAAATCAAATTATCTATGCCCTATGCATTGAACATACAGTTTTTGACAGCTACAGTGTCCATATTTAGAAATCCTGAATAAATGCAGAAGTCTGGCACAATGCTTTCTACTCCATGGAAACTGCTCTATGACTTGCAATTAACTTTAACCACTCCCTTCCCATCAGCCATACACACATAACTCAGTCCCTTCATTACAATTTACACCTCTTTTGTGATGCTTTGCATTCTGAACTTTTTCAGTGTGAGATAAGAAGTAGCTTTAGTGTCTATCACTTCTCTAACCTCATACCCTGACAGCATGTTGTACACGTTTTAACCGATCTTTAACTATTTCTACTATTCTTGTATTTGTATTAGATTTTATTTTAAGAAATATGCGAGCAATGACTTAATTCTATCATGGTGAAAACCTCTCTGGCACAAGCCTTTCCTTCAGCATTTTACTAGCCTCTACTCTAGGCTGATTCATTGGTACCTGAATGTCAGGATGAGGATGATATCTGGTCCCTGCTGTAGCTTAGAATGGGCACTATGTCATTTTCTCTGTTTGGCTTTATTTGGACAGCAGAGGAAAAGATTCTTTAGTTTTAAAAAGCTCTCATTATTGAATTTAAGCAAGGTACCAGAGGACATACCCAGATGTTTTAGCTTGAGATAGTTATGTGAAATTCTTTTTACTTTTTTCTTTTTTATCTTTTTTTAACTTGAGATGCTATTTTTTACTTCTATCTGAAATCTGCTCAGAGAAACATTGGAAGGTAGCTACATATGCCAAGAAAGTTGTCATCAAAGTTATTCCTGCTGTTTCTTTACATACCTATGTTATTTATCCTCATGCATAATTCATTTTCTGAAAAGAAAAAACGAAACAAAGCAAAGAATAAATGGTGATATAGTGCCAAAGATACCTTGGGAGTCTGACATAAGAGCTCAGTTCACTTTGCATCTTGTGATCATTTTGTCACATAAACACACATTCTCAATGCTTCCTATTCATTTAAAAAAATCTAAAGAATTGCATTACTTATTTTTTAGGGGAGAGTAAAAACATTATTTTTACTCTTGTCCTCATAGAAAAAAAGATTCAAAACTCTCATAATTTGTAAGCATAACTTATATAAAGTCAGCTTAATTGTTTTTAATTTTGAATAATACATGTTAAATTACATAAAGCTAATCAGAAAACATGCATTTCCAAACAAGGAATGCTATTGTAGGTGAGAAAGCCATATCAGGAAGTAGAGTATATAGTTACTTTCTTTGTTCTACAAGTACTCAACATTCCTAATTTGGAGCCAGACAAATGTCTTCTAAATGTAGAAAAATGTTAGAAAAATATTTTCTGTTAATTTTCAGAAGATAACTTATAAAATGATGATGCCATAGGAATGATGAGACAGCTAACAGCAGAACATATCAATTTTTTTCCATTCATACAAGACTCCTTGCCAGGAGACTTGGATTGTTTATATTTTCTTCCATTTCATGGACATGTTTTCAAAATTCCACAGACATAAGCCTTTAGATGGGTAAAATATTAGGATTCACAATTTACACAGAAAGAAAGTCACAGCAAAATTTTGTAACTTTTCAAAGACCACAAAACTAGGTAGCGACAGAAGCTTCATCTGCTGTGTGGGCTTTTAGGATGAAGACATGGAGTCTGGAGGAAAACTACCTAGTTTTTATTCCAAATCTCCAATTTAATGGCCGTGTAAACTTGATCAAGTTAAACTGCTCTGTGCCTCAGTTTCCTCATATAAAATGGACAAATTATCACATCTACCTGCCTGTTAGGGTCATTCAGATTTAAGGAGTGTGAAGTATTGTAAATCTTGGCTGATCTTTTACTATCCATCTAATCTAATGTCTAATTATCCATAAAGCCTGACGAACTCTCAGTGTACCAAACGCTAAACAAAAGACTCCACGTGAAAAGTGGGGGAAAAAAAAGAAAAAATGGAGAAACCTGATAAACTTATAATACATGTTAAAATTTTTCTAAGGTAATGAAAAGGGACCAGAAGTTTCTAGGTGTTTATGTGAAAATATCTCAATTATGATTCAGCCTTTGACATTGTCTCATTCCTCTTCATGTGAATTTTTTCCATAAGCCTCCCGACACAAACTTGAAGTCCTCCCCTACTCCTTTGGTAAACAAAAGAGAACCCACCATTATTTCAACATTGTATTCTCAAAAGCAAAGTATGCAAATGGTGAAAGAGAAAACCAAGAGTGTTTTCTTCTGAAAAGAATAAACAGATAAGTAAGCTATGTCTAATTTAGCGAAATAAAAAACAAAAGGGATTATCTGAATATATTTAAAAAGTGGTTTCACAAATGATTGCTAGCTGTAATCATTTAAAGGATCTGAGGGTTTATTTTCTTTAAATATATGCCTAATTATTTAAATTTTACAAAGCTGATATTGGTTAAAATTGCACTATTCAAAGTAGATTTATGTTTTTATTTGTTTAGATGTCTTTTTTACCACAAATTTATTGGAGTATAAATGCTTTACAATGGTGTGTTAGCTTCTACCTGTACAACAAAGTGAATCAGCTATATGTATACATATATCCCCACATCCCCTACCTCTTGAGCCTCCCTCCCACCCTACCTATCCTACCCCTCTAGGTGGTCACAGAGCACCAAGCTGATCTCCCTGTGCTATGCAGCATCTTCCCACTAGCCATCCATTTTACATTTGGTAGTGTATATACGTCAATGCTACTCTCTTACTTCATCCCAGCTTCCCCTTTCCCCCATGCTCTCAAGTCTGTTCTCTACATCTGTGTCTTTATTCTTGCCCTGCCACTAGGTTCATCAGTACTGCTTTTTAAAATTCCATATATACGCGTTAGTGTACGGTATTTGTTTTTCTCTTTCTGACTTATTTCACTCTGTATGACATAGTCTAGGTCCATCCACCTCACTACAAATAACTCAATTTCGTTCCTTTTTATGGCTGAGCAACATTCCATTGTATACATGTGCCACAACTTTATCCATTCATCTGTTGATGGACATCTAGGTTGCTTCCATGTCCTGGCTATTGTAAATAGTGCTGCAATGAACCTTGTGCTACATGTCTCTTTTTGAATTATGGATTTCTCAGAGTATATGCCCAATCGTGGAATTGCTGGGTCATCTGGTAGTTCTATTTTTAGTTTTTTAAGGAACCTCCATATTGTTCTCCATAGTGGCTGTATCAATTTACATTCCCACCAACAGTGCAAGAAGGTTCCCTTTTCTCCACACCCTCTCCAGCATTTATTGTTTGTAGGTTCTTTGATGATGGCCATTCTGACTGGTGTGAGGTGATACATCATTGTGGTTTTGATTTTCATTTCTCTAATGATTAGTGATGTTGAACATCTTTTCATGTATTTGTTGGCCATCACTTCGCTGTTAGTGTATAAGAATGCAGGAGATTTCTCTGCCTCAGTTTTTTATCCTGCAACCTTACCAAATTCACTGATTAGTTCTAGTAGTTTTCTGGTGACATCTTTAGGATTTCCTATATATAGTATCATGTCATCTACAAACAGTGACCGTTTTACTCATTCTTTTCAAATTTGTATTCCTTTTATTTCTTTTTCTTCTCTGATTGCTGTGGCTATGACTTCCAATACTATGTTGAATAATAGTGGCAAGAGTGGACATCCTTTTCTTATTCCTGATCCTAGAGGAAATGCTTTCTGTTTTTCACCATTGAGAGTGATGTTTGCTGTGGGTTTGTTGTGTAAGGCTTTTATTATGTTGAGGTAAGTTCCCTCTATGCCCACGTTTTGAAGAGTTTTTATCAAAAATGGTGCTGAATTTTGTCAAAAACTTTTCTGCATCTATTGAGATGATCATATGTTTTTTATTCCTCAGTTTGTTAATGTGGTGCCTCACATTGATTGATATGTGTATATTGAAGAATCCTAGCATCCCAGGGATAAATCCCACTTGATCATGATGTATGATCCTGTTAATATGTTGTTGGAATCTGCTAGTATTTTGTTGAGGATTTTTGCATCTATGTTCATCAGTGATATTTGTCTATCATTTTTTTTTCAATGATATCTTTGTCTGGTTTTGATATCAGGGTGATGGTGACCTTGTAGAATGAGTTTGGGAGTGTTCCTTCTGCAGTTTTTTGGAAGAGTTTGAGAAGGATCGGTGTTAACTTTTCTCTAAATGTTTGATAGAATTCACCTGTGAAGCCATCTGGTCCTGGACTTTTGTTTGTTGGATGATTTTAAATTACAGTTTCAATTTCATTACCTGTGATTGGTCTGTTTATATTTTCTAATTCTTCCTGGTTCAATCTTGGATGGTTGTACTTTTCCAGGAATTTGTCCATTTCTTCCAGGTTGTCTGTTTTATTGGCATAGAGTTGCTTGTAGTAGTCACTGATGATCTTTTGTATTTCTGCAGTGTCAGTGGTAATCTCTCCTTTTTCATGTCTAATTTTATTGATTTGAGTCCTCTCCCTTTTTTTCTTGATGAGTCTGGCTAAAGGTTTATCAATTTTGTTTATCTTCTCAAAGGACCAGCTTTTAGTTTTGTTGATCTTTGCTATTGTTTTCGTTTCTAATTCATTTATTTCTGCTCTGATCTTTATGATTTCTTTCCTTCTACTAACTCTGAGTTTTCTTTGTTCTTCATTTTCTAGTTGCTTTAGGTGTAAGGTTAGATTGTTTATTTGGGACTTTTCTTGTTTCTTGAAGTGAGCTTGAATTGCTATAAACTTCCCCCTTAGAAATGCTTTTGCTGAGTCCCATAGGTTTTGGATTGTCATGTTTTTGTTGTCATTTGTATCTAGGTATTTTTTGATTTCCTCTTTGATTTATTCAGTAATCTCTTGGTGATTTAGCAGCGCACTGTTTAGCCTCTATGTATGTGTATTTTTTCCTGTTTTTTTCCTGTAATTGATTTCTAATCTCATAGCACTGTGGTCAGAAAAGATGCTTAATATGATTTCAATTTTCTTAAATTTTCCAAGGCTTGATTTGTGACCCAAGATGTGATCTATTATGGAAAACATTCCATGTGCACTTGAGAAGCAAATGTATTCTTCTGCTTTTGGGTGTAATGTCTTAGAAATATCAAGTAAGTCTATCTGGTTTATTGTGTCATTTAAAGCTTGTGTTTCCTTATTAATTTTCTGTCTGGATTATCTGTCTATTGGTGTAAGTGAGGTGTTAAAGTCCCCCACTCTTATTGGGTTACTGTTGATTTCTCCTTGTGGAGAAATGGCTGTTAACATTTGCCTTATGTATGAGGTGTTCCTATGTTGGGTGCATAAATATTTATAATTGTTATGTTTTCTTCTTGGATTGATTCCTTGATCATTATGTAGTGTCTTTCCTTATCTCTTGTAACTGTCTTTATTTTAAGGTCTATTTTATCTGATATGAGTATTGCTACTCCAGGTTTCTTTTGGTTTCCATTTGCATGGAATATCTTTTTCCATCCCCTCACTTTCAGTCTTTATGTGTCCCTATGTCTGAAGTGGGTTTCTTGTAGACAGCATATATAAGGGTCTTGTTTTTGTATCCATTCAGCCAGTCTATGTCTTTTTGTTGGAGCATTTAATCCATTTACAGTCAAGGTGATTATTGATATGTATGTTCCTATTATCATTTTCTTAATTGATTTGGGTTTGTTTTTGTGGGTCTCTTGTGTTTCCCACTTAGAGAAGTTCCTTTAGGATTTGTTGCAAAGCTGGTTTGGTAGTGCTGAATTCTCATAGCTTTTGCTTATTTGTAAAGCTTTTGATTTCTCCATTGAATCTGAATGAAATCCTTGCTGGGTAGAATAATCTTGGTTGTAGGTTTTTTCCTTTCATCATATTAAATGTCTTGCCACTCCCTTCTGGCTTGTAGAGTTTCTGGTGGATGATCAGCTGTTAACTTATGGGGATTCCCTTGTATGTAATTTGTTGCTTTTCCCTTGCTGCTTTTAATTTTTTTTTCTTTGTGTTTAATCTTTGATAGTTTGATTAATATGTGTCTCAGCATTTTCTCTTTGGGTTTATCCTGTATGGGACTCTTTACGCTTCCTGGACTTGATTGGCTCTTTCCTTTTCTATGTTAGGGAATTTTTTGACTATAATCTCTTCAAATATTTTCTCAGACGCTTCCTTTTTCTCTTCTTCTGGGACCCCTATAATTCGAATGTTGGTGCATTTAATATTGTTCCGGAGGTCTCTGAGACTGTCCTTAATTCTTTTCATTCTTTTCTCTTTATTCTGCTCTGTAGCAATTATTTCCACTATTTTATCTTCCAGGTCACTTATCCGTTCTTCTGCCTCAGTTTTTCTGCTATTGATTCCTTCTAGAGTGTTTTTACTTTCTGTTATTGTGTTGTTCATCACTGTTTGTTTGCTCTTTAGTCTTTGTAGGTCCTTGTTAAATGTTTCTTGTATTTTCTCCATTCTATTTCCAACATTTTGGATCATCTTTACTATCGTTACTCTGAATTCTTTTTCAGGTAGGTTGTCTATTTCTTCTTCATTTATTTGGTCTTGTAGGTTTTTACCTTGCTCCCTTGTCTAACATATTTTTTTGTCAGTATTCCTGTCTTACTGGTTGTTTGGCCTGAAACGTTCAGCCCTGAAATTTGCAGGCAGTTGGATACCGCCTGGTCTTGTTGCTGAGATGAGGATCTCACTCTGATTAATATTCTCTGGAGTCTGAGGTTCTCTCTTAGTCCAGCAGTTTGGACTCGGAGCTCCCACCACAGGACCTCAGGTCCAACCTCTGGCCTGGGAAGCAAGATCCACAAGCCACATGGTGTGGCAAAAAAAAAAAAAAAAAAGAAAGAAAGAAAAAAAGGAGCAGTACAATAACAAAGAATAAAAAACAAAATAAAATTACAAAGATAAAAATATATTAGGAAAAATAAAAATATAATTGAAACAACTGCAATAAAGTAAAACAAAACCACAGCAGAAGAAAGATAAAATAAAAAAGGGGGAACAAGCCAGAAAGAGCAGAACAATAGCAAAGTGTAAAGAATAAAATAAAATTAGAAAAATAAAAGATTTATTAGAAAAAATATAAATGCATCGACAGCAATGAGTCAACAATAAGGTACAACAGAACCCCAATCTAAAAGAGGAAAAAAGAAAAACAAAAAACAGAGAACAAAAAACTTGGCTATGGGGAGCGGAGTTTAGGAGAAGGTGGAACTTAGTCAGGGGCAGGGTTTTCGGTGGGGCAGGACTTA
>NW_020173215.1:12092799-12306594 GCF_003031525.2 Neophocaena asiaeorientalis asiaeorientalis
GGGATTCATCCTCTGCCCTCAGAGCCTCCCTGCTGCCTAAGTGGACAGGGAAAGTGCTGGCCACATTCCCCTCCATTCCTCCATTCCCCCCCCAACATCTCTCCCAGGGTCTCCCGCATTCTTGCTGGACCCCTAACCATGGGTGGGTCCCACTGGGTGTAGGAACTCCTCCCCTCCCCCAGCCGCCCCTCAGGGGTGCCGGTCCCATATGTCCGGCCTTTACTCTTGCTCCCCCTTCCCTCCCTCCCACTCCCTCAGGACCTGCACAGCTGGAGGGGCCTTGGTGGGCAGAGGATCAGGCCTGGGATCTCAGCAGGTTCCTGGGGGCCCAAGAGGGTAGGGGAAATCTGGCCACACTCCCTTTTGATCCTCTGCCAAGGAAACAAAACTGAACAATTAGTTTAGCAAAATTAAATTAATATTTAAAAATTACAGAGGTAAATTTTCTAATTTAATAATTTTTATTAGTCTTTTGAGGAAAAAGCAAATGACTGTTTAAGTATGCAGTAAAAAATTATAGAATGTTTTGTATGATTGAGAACATAAAAATAAATCAAGATATACTTGTGAGAATAAATAGTTTTAATGCTATTTCAGTTAAGCACATACAATGAAACTTTATTGGGATTTTTGGAAATAATGAAAAGCTGGAGAATAATATATTTTGAAATATATGAAATTCATCCTATAATTATGTCAGAGTAAATTCCTATTTAATAATTACTAAAATACATTATATTAATTATATTAATATATTAATTATATTATTATATTAATTATATTTTAATAACATTTCTTATATATTCAGATAGTCATAAAAATGTGAGAATTTAATTTCTCTCTTACTCAGTATTAACAGATTAATGGATAATAATGCTATACTAAAGTAGTTTAAAAAGAAAGACTATCAAGATTCAATTTTTCAAAATGACAAAGTAGAATTTTAGCTTAGCTGTTAAATTTGTTCTTTTTGAATTTAGTAAAAAATTTGAAGTAAGCATAATTACTTAGAGATAATAATATTTGAAACTAAAAATTAGAGAGTATCTTTTTTTTCAAATATGCTCTTATTTTACTTAAAAATAAGAACAAATAAAGTTTCCAGAAGTTGTCATGGAAAATTTATACAAGATATATGAAAAAAATGGCATAGAGACCAAATTAATTTAGAAAAATTTAGAAAGGTAAAATCAATTGCAATGTTGGATTTAAACTCATGCAGTATAATTTACTACATATTAAAATAAAATATTTAAGA
This sequence comes from Neophocaena asiaeorientalis asiaeorientalis, assembly GCF_003031525.2. Lineage (NCBI taxonomy): Eukaryota > Metazoa > Chordata > Mammalia > Artiodactyla > Phocoenidae > Neophocaena > Neophocaena asiaeorientalis. The sequence goes on from NW_020173215.1 coordinate 12,094,058, forward strand.
AAATTGTCAGCTGGAAAAACTTTAAATTGAAGACTTTTTCAATGTGTTTAAATTTGATGATAAATGAAAGTTTTGGAGAGAAGTATAAAGCCATTACAAGGGAGATTAATTGATGTTATATTTAGGTGGCAGGACTAGTAATTATTTGTATTATTTTAGAAGTTTGTATACTTATCTCCTAAATTTTCTCCATGGTCACTGTTCTTTTTTCATTTATTTAAAAGATATAAGAAAATGAGTTTTTCACATAGTTTGATTATTTTAAAATACTTTTATGCTTCTGGCCCCTAGTGGAACCTGAATGACTCATCATGAGCCACAGAGTGACTTTGTGGCTAGAACACAAGTTAAATATAATGAGGAAATGATGTCAGTTAGGTGTGTATAACAGCGATCCATAGAAAAAGGAAAATAATACAAAATCAAACCTGAATATATTAATAAAGCAATAAAAAAATGGCATTCTCCGGTATTCCAGGCTATCGTGTCACTTCCCTCTATTACACACATGCATCTTTTCAACTCATATCTATGGCCTAATGAAAGGTTCACTATAACCAACTGGCAGAGAAGGAAGGAGATTGAGCACGAATCACCAAGGGCTCAGTTCTTTGTATGACACTAGCTGTAAATGGATTGTTTCCACATTACAGCTTCATTTAACAGATGTCCTAAAGAACAGATGTGGCAAATTCCCCAGCAGCAGAGTTTCAAGCAGTCCATTTTGTCATTTGGGTTATAAAGAAGGATAAACGGCCTTAGTTACATGGATTTCTGGGCAGTGGCAAATGGCATGAGTAGTAAGTCAGTGCCCAGAAGGAATAAAAATGGAAGGTCCAAGAGCAGGATATCTGGAGAAGTGATAAGCGATAGACTGATAGGCAAGTGCACAGAATGTGTGGATCTTTGGGTTACATGAGAATGCTCACCAGAGGCTGCTGACTGCAAGATGGCTCTGCCAAAACCAGCTTTACAGGATGACTTTCCTTGTGTGTATCACCTCTGTACTCTGTCACCGAGTGTTTTCAGAATGAGCTCATGGATGGAATAACCTTGGTGGTGGGAATTGAGAATACTCATGGGCTCAGAAGTATGGACTCACTTTCACCAAGACTAATCTGTCTACATTCACTGCAAAATATACAACCTGTCAAGAGCAGAGACTGAGAATGAGTCCTTAATATTGCTCCAACCCTTAAATTGACGTGTTAGGCCAGTTGCTGGCAGATATATAATAGTTGACTACTTTCCCCTGTTGGATAGTGTTTTATCCTAACAACAGTCCATACTTTTTGCAGATATGGAATTACCTTCCCTGCCCACAGTGTCTGTGCCACACAATACCTCAGGAATGCTCAATCTGATCCCAGTGTGTGACATCCCACACAATGTCTCCAGCCAAAAGATGCATTTTACATTGGAGTGGATATGAAAATATGATAATGGAACAAAATTTTCTTCCCATGGACCTTGTGTGGCAAATTTCCAAGTATTTCCCTTTTGGTATTAAGTTTCAGTATTCACAGAAGTGATGAATTGATAATATACTCTTTTGCCTATCTTCTTTTCCTTGACTGAATTAATCACTCCCATACCAATCTTTCCTTCATTTCTCAAACAACACATTTACACTTGAAACTTATCTCAAGATAATACCTGGACATAATCCACTGAATATGGAATGTGGAAACAAAGGGGGAAATTCTGGGTAGAGATCATGACTCCTAGGAGATAACTTCTGCCTGGGGAAATATTTAGATACACAATTACCACATGGTCACATCAGCTCCTTTTCTTCCAGTGGAGCAATAAGAAGAAAGAAGGGAATATCCTGGTGGGGTATCTTCCCTGAAGAGATACCCAATGGGGAACAGAGGAAATATGACTGGATCTCATGGTATGTACTAAGGTATCTTTTTTTGGTTCAGCACCCATTGATAATGGCAAGTGGGCAAATTGAAGCAACCACAACTTACACAAGGACAAGTTAATTAAAACCTAATATCTTTTGGGCTTCCCTGGTGGTGCAGTGGTTGAGAGTCCGCCTGCCGATGCAGGGGACACGGGTTCGTGCCCCAGTCCGGGAAGATCCCACATGCCGTGGAGCAGCTGGGCCCATGAGCCATGGCCGCTGAGCCTGCGCATCCGGAGCTTGTGCTCCGCAACGGGAGAGGCACAATAGTGAGAGGCCCGCGTACCACAAAAAAACCAAACCAAACCAAAACAAAAACAACCTAATATCTCTTGGTTCCAAAGGTTCTGAACACTCTACCATGTCAAAAATAAAGAAATTTTAAAAAGTAAACAAAAACCCCGAAACTAAAAAGAAATCAAATCAATTCAAACAAAATGGCATCTTGGGTTAAAGGAAATCTAGAATGAATAGTGGAGGAGGAAATGAACATCATTCACCGTCTTCAACAGTAGGGACTGTTGTCAGTTATTTCTCAATAAAGCTGGGGGAAAAAAAAACAAAAACAGTGAGGACTGTCAATTGTTTACTAACACTGTAAATGACCTATATAATTTTAAGAATTTGAAGGATACACCATGACTGATTAGATTTGTAAACATCTTCTCAGGGAAGAAGAGAAGCTCTCTTGTTTTCAGAGATATGGAGGTCCCATAGTGCAACGTGAAATGGAGGACACCAGCAATGTGGGATGTATATGTTAGCTACCAGCTCATAGGCACACTCTGCAACTCTTACCTCTCATCCTGACACTTTCCAGTTTGATGCTCACTCTTGAGCTACTACAGGCCTCACTGGTTGCTTATACATGCACAAGTTAGAAATGCAGACAAGTTAATTCATTGTAAGTAAATCTTTGACAAAGGAGAGATTCTCCCAGGGCAATTTGTCCTAAGATGCAGGACACATGGCCTCTAAGAAAGTGGTGAAATCAGTCAGAATCACCTGATAATAAATGGTGAGCAGCTTATAACCCTCATATTGTTTTTCTTCTTGCCGGCCTCATTTCCTTTAACATCATTCTTGCTTCCCCAGGATCACATTTTTTCAACAATGAGTTGTCCATAAAATTTGCCTCAAACTCTGTTTCCTGAGTAACGTAAGCTGAGACAGAAAGCACTTCAACCATCATTATTTTTGTAATCCTGTAGTAGATGCTAAGTGAATCAATAAATTGAAAAAGAGTAATCCATACATTATTAATAAGAATCTTTCTCATTTATCTTCTAAAATCAAATAGTGTGTGCAACATAAAGGCTTAAAGTGAGACACTTGAAGTCACTAATAATTTATTTATATTAATTATATTATATGTATTATAAATTATATATGTATACATGTTATATATTATAATTCTTAATAATAAAGTCACTAATAATTTAATAATATAATTAACTTTGTTAAATTTTAAAAGTGTCTCACTTCAAGTCAGTAATTTTTTAAAAAATTTAATTAAATCAGTATTATGTCTATATGTGACAGAAAGACTAGGGAAGTGAGTGATCATTGGCATTTTAAGCAGTGGAGAAAAGCAGTAAAAAAGGAGAAATTGAAGTAAACATGATTTTGAAGAAAGCTGATCTTAGTCTTGGTAAATTTTTAATTACTTATAAGAAGGTGATTTATATATTCACACCTACTCTAAGCTTACTTAAAAAGAAACCCCCCCAAATGTATGCCATCTCTATTTACACTTATACCTATGTCTTCCATATCTTCAATTTCTTAGTTTTAACAAAAATATATATATCAACATGGGAAAGTGATGAATGAAAATATATACTCTGTTATTTTGATAATTTTATCACTTTGGTTGGAGGGGTTATATTTTATCACTTTGGTGGAGGGTTTATAAATGAGTTAAAACTTATTCATTAATTCCCAAGCATTCCATAATATGCACATTATATTTATTATTTAAATTTAATATTAATATAACACAACTAAAATATGGAATTATTAAAACTTAGGGTATATTACCAGACCTCACATGCTACTTACTAGCAAGGTAATCTTAAATAAGTTATTTAAACTATGAGATTCATATTCCTCACCTGCAGAATGATAAGAACAATAGCTGGGTTATAAGGTTATGGTGATATTGAATATCATAACCCATGTAAATCACCTGGCACAATTCTTGGTGCATATAAGATAATCAATATTTGACTTTCTTCTGCTACTTTATCAGCCACTGTTTTCTCAAGTGTTACCAACACTGTATCAATTCCCTTTTACTGCCACTACTACTAAATCTTTATCTACCAAGTCAGGTTTGAAATAACTTTCTAACATCATCTTTATACATATCCTGTCCACTAAAAAAATAATAACACTGTTAAGCTTCCTTTCTTTCTATAAGTTTGACATTATTAAAAATGAGCTTATGTCAAAGTACACATTGCTAATTTTTCCCACCTTGAATTTTTCTAGAATTTCTCCAATGTTTTCACATGTATGGAATGCCAAGTATGAGGTAGAATCCTGTGGCATTTAGCTGTTGTAAGTCATTTTCAAGTTTCATTTTAATGCCAACTACTAATTTATTTTTCTTCTGTTATTTCCATTCGTTTCAAAACCTCTGCCATATTTAAAACACTTTCAAATAGTAACAAAATATTTTGCAGTATATACAAAAGTTCACAAGAAAGGGAAATCTCCAGGGACCAGACATGAAGGAGAAACTCTGATGCAGAGTATTTAGCAGTTATTAAATTCAAATAGTACAGACAGGTTTTAGAATCATTCCTGAAAACTGAGATTCTTACACCAATACCATGCTAGTGTGAGGGTGAAAATAAGCTCCCTGCAAAAAACCATGTGCTCCAAAGGGCCAAGCAACTTACAGCTGGAGCAGACCAACTTTCTTGGGCCATGGATAGAAAAAGAATCACTAGGAATAATTTGGAACCACAGGATTGTGCCTTCTACAATGAGTGATCTGAATTCACACCATTCAAATCATGTGGGAACCTGTAGCTTGAAAATTAACAAAAATCTCAGACATCTCTTGTACTCAAGTAAATGTGGAATTTCCCCATAGGGAATCTTTCTGACCAGTTTGTCCCACTTTAATTTTTAAATTAAACTGTGGAAGAAAAAATTTTAAATTAATCTGTGGAAGAAACCTCCCATAGACACATCCAAACCATAAAGATGTACGTTTAAAAACTAAATTTTAGAAAATTATATCTAAGACAAAATTAATCAAAAAAAACTGAACTAATAATATTTCTGTCAGCCAAAATAGATTTTTAGACAGAAAAGATTCTTAAGAAAAAAGTTATTACTTAACTAAAAATGAAAACTTCCAAAGATAATATACCAATTCTGAATCTCTATGGACCTAGAAATATATTTTCAATATCCATAAAAAAAGCCACCAACAAACTAACAAAGCCAAGTCCATAAATTTGTAATCTTGGCTCAACTTTTTAATAGCACTTTTGCGGAAACTGAAGGATAAAGCATACACATAAATACAAAGAATATTTGATTCTTTGTATAATTGTACAATTAAGAAAATTGATACAATGGTAATTTATGAATGTTACAAATTTGTATAGGTGTAAATTGACTCTCATTTTAACTCATAACTAGAGAAAGCCGTGAGCATGTATTAGTGATAATATAAATAAGTTGTTCATTAAATCATTGTTAAAAACTACAAACCACTATCCTTAAATAAAGGCATAGGAAATAAATTATAATGTATTGATAGAATGGAAAAAAGAAATTTAAATGAATTAGTTCTACATTTTAATTTCTGATTCTCAAAATCAGAATCTCAAAAACATTAGAAGTGTTAAGATAAGCATTTAGAAATATATTTAATTTAATGACACCTAAAACATAAAAAAACTCAATTTACAAGGGATCATATTATTTATGGCTACGGATGTATATCATAAACTCATAAAAGTATGGATAGGTTAGGAACTCATCAACCTGAACATACTGCCTGTGGAGAGGAAAAGAGATGAATGGGTTGCACTAGGACTTGAAATGTATAATATTATTATTATTGTTTATAAATCTTAAGTAAGGCAGAGTTAAATCTGAATAGTGAATGAGTGTTATACTATATATAGTATATTTAGAGAGAGCATTATATATTCTTTATACTTATCTCTACATTTAAAATATTTCAAAAATTTTTGAAAGAAAATGTTTAGAAGGAAAATAACATTTCAGTGTCTACTTGCAATATAACGTTTTTCTGCTTTGATGAATGTATCCAATGTTGCATCATCATTAGTTTTAATCATTCAGTGTCTCGTTTTATTTAATGAGCACCCACTCCAGTTCCAGGCACTGTACTACGTGCTGGTTTACAGAGCAGTAATTAAAATCAAAGGGGTTTCCTTTTGCCATCAATTCATCTACCTAATAGAGAAGGCAGATACATAGTTGCAGGAGTATAGTGACATGAGATGACTCTTAGAAGGGAAGAACTGGGTGCAATGAGAATATAGGACAGACAGATGTCCCTCCTAGAGGAGGAGAATTTTAAGCTGGTGCTTAAAGAATGGGTCAGATTGCTGAAAGAAAATTGTTGAGAGTTTGGTTGTTTGGTAGGAAAGAGGGATAATTGTTCTAGCCACAAGGAGGACCCTAAGACAAATGAATCTAGCACTTCGCTGAGCTAAAAGTAGTCTAGCATGACTAATGCATACCTGAATTTGAACAGAACAATCAGATAAGATCTGATCAGCAGTTTTAGAGATCTTGGAGGGTCTTATAGGTGACCCTGATAAGGATCCAGCATCTGAAGGAAGAAGTTATATTATTAGAACTTATTTTTTGAAAGCACAGAGCATGGATAATTAATATGGGAGAAGGATCTATTTGAAATAAGTGGATTGGCTATTGTCCAGGAAACAATGTTTATTAGACTCAACTAGGACAGAGTCAGAAAAAATGAGAGAATAATTATTCCACAAACATACAAATTAGTAATGATAGGACTTGGTAATTGAACAATAATGTGGTTTTGGAAAGTGAGATATTAAGGATGTCTACATTGATGAATCGAGAAACTGGGTGACTAGCGGTGCCTTATATCAAGAAAGGAAACAGGGCAAATGAACAGTGTTTAAAACTCTAATTTGAAAAGCTACGTGCACTCCAGTGTCCATGCAGCACTATTTACAATAGCCAAGACATGGAAACAACCCAAGTGCCCATCAACAGATGACTGGTTTAAGGAAATGTGGTATATATACACAATAGAATATTACTCAGCCATAAAAAAAGAAATACTGCCATTTGCAGCAACATGGACGGACCTAAAGATTATCGTACTGTCAGAGAAAGACATATATTATATGATATCACTTATATGTGGAATGTAAAAAATAATGCAAATGAACCTATATACAAACAGCCTCACAGGCATGGAAAACAAATTTATGGTTACCAAAGGGGAAAGGGAGGAGGGGAGGCGTAAAATAGGAGTATGGGATTAACATATACACACTACTATATATAAAATAAACAGCAAGGATCTGCCATATAGTACAGTGAACTATATTCAATACCTTGTAATAACCTATAATGGAAAATAAACTGAAAAATATATATATAATTGAATCATTTTGTTCTATACCTGAAATTAATGCAATATTGTAAATCAACTGTATTTTAATAATAGTGACATTCACTAAAGAACATTCTGAGTTTAGTTTTGTATGAATCATTGAGGAAGTCTAGTAGGAAGTCGTAAAGATGAGTCTGAGGAGAGAATCTGTCCTGCTGAAATTTCAGATTATGAGTCTTCACTGGTGTCATCATATGTGTGAATGGGATCACCTAGGAAGATGGTATAGGTCAGCAATAAATGAGAACATGGTAATGAACCCTGAGTATCGGTTTTTATGGAATTACTGGTAAGGAAGCCACATTGCATTGGGTTAATGAAAACTGAAGATATAGGAGAGTAGGCTAGAATTCTTTAAGAAGGTTGTGATAGTCTGAAGAAAATCAGGGTAGTAACTAGAGTGTGTACAAAAGAAAATACCTTTTAGCGACTTGTATCTGTTTAAATGCTGATGCAAAAACAGCACACTCGTGGGCTTTTTTCTCTTCTTCAAAGCGTCTGTGCAGGAACTGTGCTTTCTACACAGAATGTTCTTCCCCCAAATGTCCCTGTGGCCGGGGCTTTTCCTCATTGCTATCTTAGCTTAAACATTACGTCTTCAGAGACTTTTTCTAAATTTCAAGCAATATTTTGTCCTCTCTCACTGAAGCTCTGATCACATCCCCCTATTTCATTTTAATCAACTTTATTTATCATCACCTACTATATCTTGTTTAGTTATTAAATTGTTTCTTTTCTTCAAGTAGTGAGAAATTAAACAAGTTGACTTTCAAATGACATTTCATCTTTGCTTTCCTAGAATAAATACAAAATTATCTGATTATAATATACTGATATACACTGCTTAATTCAGTGTGCTAATATTTTGAGAAAAATCCCTCTCCAGTTCCAGTTATAAAATCTTTGTCAGGTTTTGATATCACAGTTTATGTGTTTTTTAGTAACAATTTGGAAAATATTTAATATTATATTCTCAGGATTAGTTGAGTAGGATTGGTGGTGATGATTCCTTAAATGTTTGGAAGCTATCATTGGTGAAACCATCTGGTGTTTTCTTTATGGATTATGTATGTAATGAATATCCATAATGCATACAGGACAAGGCAGATTTTTCAGTTCTTGTGTCAGTTTGGTAAACTATGTTTATCTATAAATTTATTTTTAATATAAATTTAAAATTTTACTGCCATAAGCTTTTCCTAAACCATTTATTATCTTTTTGATGTCTGTTGCATAGGAAGTGATATCACCTTTTTTTAAAAATTTCTGATATTGATTACTCTGCCTTCTTGTCTGTGATCTTTCCCAGCATATTTCAATTTTATTAGACTTCTCAAACTCCAGATTTGCCTTTTAAAATCCACTCTATTGTACTATTTTCTCTATCACTTTTTTATGCTTTTATCTTTATTATTCTTGAGTATAATTAGATAATATTTTCTAATTTCTGTAGTTGTACACTTTATTTTTATCCTCTTTTCTATTATACAAAATGAAGGTTCAATATTTCTTTTTGAGAAAACCTTTAACTATATCCCACAAGTTTTGGTATGTAATGTTTTCGTTATTATTTCGTTCAAAATATTTTCTGTAAGTTCATGATTAATAAAATATGCACTGTTTAGTTTTCAAACATTTGAAGATCTTCAGTTATTTTTGTTATTGAATTCTAGCTTAATTCTCCATGAAGTCAGAGAACATATTCTCTATGATTTTCATGATTTAATATTTGTTGATTTTTATGATCACATTTTGTCCTGCCTTGAATAAGAAGAGAATGCAGCAAAATGTGTTTTCTAACAAAGAGCTGACCTTTTCTCCCTATGGCACAAAAGGCTGCTGTATCAACCAGCTTACAAGATCTATTTCATGTATGCAGTAAAGTTACGTTATCTGTCCAGGGGCTAGTCGCTTAAGCATAATAAAGTAATAGATGTGCAGAAAAACACAGTGGAGGACTCTGACTCTGTAATATTGTTTTTTCTCAGTAATTGCTATGAGGATGACCATTCCAGGCAGCAATAAGTCCCAAGTGTACTCATCTCTTTACCCGTCTTATTTCCAGCCCGGGGGGGCTAATTTCAACAAGGCCTAAACCTTATTCGCTGTTATCTCCAATCTTCTGCTTGTTTTCTTTTTTTCTTTATTCAGAGAAGAATTCTCAAGGCCTGAATTAGTGAGAAGAATTAAGGTTTAGGGAGAAAAAAAAGCACAGTTACTTCCAATTTTAACTAACCCACCATCATAGGACAACTGAATTGAATATTCTTGACATTGGGTTTTTTTTTAAAGAAAATAAGGCTGTACATTTGAAAGGAGAAATGAACAAGTAAGTAAAGTCACCGAATAGTCATTCCCCTAAAGTTGGTCCCAATGAAGGATACGCTTAACTTCCTGATGTCCGTGGTGAATGTAGCTGGTGACAGATACAATTAAGGCGATGCTTCTCAGATCAGAGCATGGCTGCTGCTGACATTGATTCTTCAGTTGCTTTTTTTAAAGTGGGAATCCCACAAACTGCATTCATTGTCAAAGTTGGACCCTGTAGCAGGCTTCTCCAAACTCTATTCAATTACTATATGTACTTTCCTTCAAGTTTTAAGATCTCCTGAAGTGGCCTCTGAATCACCAATACATGATCTCAAATTTTATGAATAAGTGGGGACATTTTTTCCTATTGGCTTTTTTTGCTTTAAGGCTTGAGTGTTAGAAATTATACCTATTTTTATTGTCTTAGCTACTTTATCTTGCTCAATGAAACCAAGGGTTTGTTTGTTTGTTTGTTTGTTTTTGGCCATGCCACACTGCCTTAGGGAGCTTAGTTCCCAGATCAGGGACTGAGCACTTGTCCTTGGCAGTGAAAGCATGGAGTCCTACTACTGGACCACCAGGAAATTTCCCTCAATGAAACCAAGTTTAAATCACTGGGAATGCATAAACTCCTGCAGTCAATGTTACCGCCTAGTAAAGAGAAAAATCTTGTATTTTCTTACTAAATTGCTTTTTAATTATACATAAAATTGACTACCAGGCCCTTTCTTCATTTTGCAAGCATGACAATCAGAAAAATATCTTTCAAAACCCTTATAAATGGCAAGCCCATGTAAATTAGTGCCTGTAGTGAGCTATTTATAAGAATGAAATGGAGTAATTAAATAATTTAAAATATACAATATTTGAAATATTTATTGATCTATAAATTTGTTGACTTGTATTCGTTGACCTAAAGTATATTTCTATGTATAAACTATTTTCAAAATTAGAACTATCTCATATATATGGATATGTGCACGTTAAAGCAAAATCAAAATTTTAAAACCTAGTTTATATCAATTTTTTGAATATTAAGACAAAACATAAGCAGAATTATTACCTTCACATATAATCTTGTAGTTTACTTAGTCTCTTATCTATTTCGTCCACAGTACATTATCACTGGCAATTTTTGGAAGGCCATATTTTTATAAATAGTCTCTCATTTTTAAAAAATCTTGCTTGAAATATTCTTCAAAGTTACATTTTATGCTTAGTTTGAAATTGTAGAATCTTCAGTTGACTCTTCTCTGTCTGACACAATACTTCTCTGTCTGACACAATACGTTTGATTGAGGTAGCTCAGAGCAAATTCTGCTACATTTTGTTAGATTGATGTTATCAATCATATTTTTTCAATATTGAAATATATAAATATTTTAGCCCAAATATTCACACAGGTATTGTCTCTTACTTTCATTCAGCAAAATACCTAATCCAAGTTTTTACAATGAAAAACTCGTTAAAACTCTTGTCTATATTTTAAATGTTTGCCAAACTTAAATGCTGCAAAATCACAGGTTTTCTCAATTTAATTCCATTCTGGTACAGACTATAAATATACCCAGTGAAATGGGGGCTGCATCCAAATATTCTTCTCAAAAGCTAAGATATTAATTAAATATATATATATATATATATAAAAACAGGAAATCTTATATATGATTGCAGATTTTATCATTTTGCCCTTCTGTAAATAGCTGTTAATATCTTGTTTGAAAGCTTTGTTTCCACCAATCACAGTTCTCTAAGACTAAAAAGCTAAAAAAAATTTTTTGGTGCTGTATCCAATAGCTATTTTGTTAAAATTTTCCAACTCATTTTGAATAAAATTTCTCAATTTGCATGACATTAAAAATCAGTATCAAAGTCCAGTTGGTGATGGCAGCAAAGAGAAAATATAACTTTACATTAAACTTTAGCTTTGTCCCAAAATTTTGTAGTATAGTTATCCTGTCTACTTATAAACTATGTGTATATTTTGACAACTGTAACTTCTACATTGATTGTTAGAATGTTGTATTTGATAGAGATGCACATTTGTGTATGACAAACAATTCCAAGTATATTTCTATTCCATAGGTTTCTTAATTTATTAACAACAGATTTTTTAAATCATGATGCTGTGCTATATTAATATTTGTTTTCTAGTTATCATCTCAAAGACAACTAATTTTGTCTTCAATGTTAAATCTTTTAATTGAGGTTACAATACTATTTACAATAATAACAAAACTTCACCTTTGAAGAATAAACTTCCAAAAGCTTTACAAGCATTCCATTACAATATAAACCATTATTGATATTAAGTTAACTGATTCTGTATTTGAAGCATCTGTCGTATAGCATGTTATAAAACTGGCAACATTTATTCTGCTAATAATGCCAAGATGTTAAGAGCTATTGTTTCACATTTCATATGTGCACAAGAAAAACTGGAATAAAAACAGAGCAAAATTAATTGTGGCAGTAATGGAGATGTGCCATTTTGATTTGCCTTCAAAAAACAGGTGCCTTTCTTTCTGGGAGGAATGTATTTAGATAACAGTCTCCAGCTGCACCATTTGGGACCTCCTGCAGCATTCGAGCTGAGGCCCTGCTCTCTTTCAGGGAAGTCACAGACAATGACTGAACACAATGAAATACTAGGGCCTGATGATTTCTGCACAAATTGAGACTCATTTATTGAGCGATCTTTATTCTGGACAATTGGTTTTACTGAGACTTTGTCAGATTTACACTGCAATCTGTGTCAGTGTCTGCCAATTCTTTTTCTTCCCTGTTACGGAATTAATAATGTGTCCCTCGAATCCATTATGTCAAAGCCCTAAACTTTCATACATCAGAGTGTAACTGTATTTAGAGATAGAGCCTTTAAAGAGGCGATTAAGTTAAATGAGGCCATCACAGTGGGGTCCTAATCCATTATGACTGTTGTCCTTATAAGAAGAGAGACACCAGAGGAATGACCATGTGAAGAGGCAGCAAGAGGGTAGCTATCTGCAAGCCAAGGAGAGGAAGTCAGAGGAAGCCAGCCCCACCAGAACTTTAATCTTGGGTTTATAGCCTCCAGAACTGTGAGAAAAAAGTTTTGTTATTTAAGTCACCAAATCTAGGGTATTTTGCTATGATAGCCTGAGCAAACGAATACTACCTTTTTCACAGGTGTCATATCTGCTTTGCAGTCTGAAGCCTTTCTCCAGCAAATCCTCCTTTCTCCCTATCTTTCACAGATTCTATTAGTGTCCTATTACTTCTGTAACAAAATACCAAACTTGGTGGTTTAGGGTAACATCAAATTATAATCTTACAGTTTTGGAAGTCAGAAGTACAAAATGGTTTTTACTAGGCTGAAAATCAAAGTGTTGACAGAACTTTATTCTTTCCGGAGGCTCTGTTAGAGAATCCATCTACTCGCCTCTTCCATATGCTACAGACTGCCTGCATTCCTTTGCTTGTGGTCTCTTCCTTCATTTTTTTTTTTTTTTTGCGGTACGCAGGCCTCTCACTGTTGTGGCCTCTCCCGTTGCGGAGCACAGGCTCCGGACGCGCAGGCTCAGCAGCCATGGCTCACGGGCCCAGCCGCTCCGCGGCATGTGGGATCTTCCCGGACCGGGGGACAAACCCATGTCCCCTGCATCGGCAGGCGGACTCTCAACCACTGCGCCACCAGGGAAGCCCTCTTCCTTCATTTTTAAAGCCAGAAGCACAGCATTTTAAAATCACTTTAACTCTGATCCACCTGCCTCCCACTTTTTACCTATAAGAATCAAAGATGTTTAATCATATCTGCAAAGTCCCTTTTGCCAGATTAAGTAGCATATTCAAAATATTCAAAAGTTCCAAGGATTACCATTAGCACATGGCCGTTTGCGGGGGGCAGGGGGTGAGTATTATTCTGTTTACTGCACAGGCATTACATCTCCATGCCCCAAATAAACCATTTCTACCCCAAACTCTCTTCCTGTGGAAGGACCACACAGACACATAAAAAACTATATTTTATTTAAATGAGAAAAATTATGTCATATGCCAATGCAATTTCAGCAGTTGTGTACTTTACACAGTGACCTCTAGACAATCATTAAAATAGTAAGAACTTTCAGAGTAGATGCTGATGCATCTTCAAACATTTATAGACTCAATATCATTGGAGCCTCTGTGGTAGACTACGAGTGCCAATAAAAATTATGTGCAAATTATATGTTAAAATCGACTTTCTTAAGAAATAGAAGTTTAGTAAATAAACATGAACTTCCCTATATTTTATTTTATTGCGGCTCAAAGGGTTTATTGCAAAATAAAATAGTGCTACCAAACAATAAAATAAATTTTAAAAATCCTGATTTATCCATAGAACAAGATATCACAAACAAACATAAAACACAGTTTAAATGATGTCTAGACTTTCTTAACTTTTTCCACCATTTCCTGCATATATTTCACATTCACCCTAAACTATTATTTCTAACATTCTCACTGATTCCTCCACTAGATTACCAGATTACCCAGAGGCTTTGCACATCTCACAAACCACAGTGCAGGCCACAGAAAACTTGGCTGCTACATCAAAGAGATGGCAGGGACAACAGCATTAGCTAGTCCTACCACCAGCTCTCCCGAGGAGCTCGTGTTTATTTTACCAGTGAATAACCCTAATGGAATGCTATTAGTTATATTACAACCAAAAAGCAAAGAATTATCACTGGTTATTTTTTCAGATTAACTCCATATTAAAGTGAGAAATCAGTTCGCTGCAAATACCTCTCAGATACTACTAGTCATAACCTTGCAAGGACTAAAAGTCTACTAAATTCATACTTATTTTACTGTAACCAGTAATAAAAATATCCAATGGAAAATTAAAAATCTGGGACTAATTTAAATTGGACAGGCTTTACTGAATTTCCTTTGACCAGGATCTCTGGGTGAAAGAACTAGGAACAAATGCAGGAATCCAGTTTAACATCCATGTGATCTATGTCACAATAGGGAGATAACACTTTTAGAGAATTGCATTAAAGCTGCATGGAGCCTCGAGTCTGTCATACAGAGTAAAGTAAGTCAGAAAGGCTAGTGGGAAGCTGCCACACAGCACAGGGAGATCAACTCGATGCTTTGTGACCACCTAGAGGGGTGGGTTTGGGAGGGTGGGAGGGAGGCTCAAGAGGGAGGGGATATGGGGACATATGTATACATACAGCTGATTCACTTTGTTATACAGCAGAAACTAACACACCATTGTAAAGCAGTTATACTCCAATAAAGATATTTTTTAAAAAGGGGGAAAGAGAGAAGGGAGGGATAAATTAGGAGTTTGGAATTAACATATACACACTACTATATATAAAATAGATAAACAACAAGGATCTACTATATTGTACAGGGAACTATATTCAATATCTTGTAATAAGCTATAATGGAAAAGAATCTGAGAAAGAATAATATATATCTGAATCACTTTGCTGGACACCTGAAACATTGTAGGTCAACCATACTTCAATGAAACATTAAATTTAAAAGTCCCAGCTCTTTAAAGAAAAAAAAAAGCTGCATGGAGGTATAATGGGATGATAATCTCTAAATGATGTTAAGGAATAACAGTGATAAAAAAGCAGTATTGAAACCTTCCTTATCTTTGACAAGGAATTGATATCACTGACTTAAAAGAGCAGAAATAATAGCCTATTTGATAGGTAAGAAGTTTCCTTTTCTTTGTGCTTCTTAGGACATCCAGAGGCAAAGGATAAAAACAGCAACAGCAGTACCCACGACAATGAAACCACTAACTTACTGTAAATCGTGGCATAATCTCCTAACTCTTTGGGAAGTTAAGCGACAGTTTCTGAAAAATAAGGTCAGAATTTTAAGAGACAACACCCACATGAAGCTAATCTGGAAATGTCTCGCTTTTCAGAAATGTTTTACCAAGAAATGCCAGAGAGCATGCCAAGATTTATCAAACCTGTCAACCCCTACGCCCTTCGGACTGGTGCAGGAACAAGTGATCCTGCTAAAATAAACCTGCAATCTTATCTAGTAAATTGAATTAATTTACAGGGGGACACAGATGGTGTTTTTATCTCATTTTCCCATTGAATAGTATGACTTTGAAAGTGAAAAGACCTATGAAAAATGAAGTGTTGGCTAGGTGGATCGTGCTGAAGAAAGGAATTTGGTTTGGGAGACTTGGCAGGGGTGGGACACTTCTCACATGGCCCAAGAAGAATGGATCTGACAGGAGTCCGGTGATCTGATTAAAAGCAGTTTCACGAAAATGTGGGGAGAAGGGAGAAAGTACAAAACTAATATGAATGTGTTCTTGGTTTACAATCAGAAGAACCGTGTAAGAATTGCCCATGAATTAATTCAGAAAATTATTTGGAAAAGACTATGCACTGATAACTGATTTCAGATGCTTATAGACAATGCAGAATATTAAGAGTGACAAATAATACATAAAGTTTTCTTAATCTGTTGAGACTGATTTAATTAAAACATGCACCAGTGTTGTACACACCAGTTATCCATGCACACACATGGAGGAAGCAAAAACATTAACAAATTAGATGAATATATATGTTGACATATATACGTAGATTTTTAAAAGTTTCCAGTGGTGAAAAATATGGCCTTTTTGAATTGAAAGACTAGTTTTGTTAGTAAAGCTGCTATGCATTAAATGTTATTTACATATTTCACATTCCTATCTCAATAAAATTTTCTTACATATTCTGTTCAGGGTATTTTAAATCTACCTCTGTTACCCATTGGATATATTGATATATATTCACTGGAAATATGTATATATTTCTTATCTTGTCACAGAAAGAGGGCTATAAGAAAGTTTTAGCTCCAGTCTTAGGGGTTTTATAAAAGTTCTTTATAAGGCTTAGTATACTTTTCTGTCAAATAGACTGAATACTTCATGACTGTTTTCATGCAGATTAAACAGAAATAATTTATGTAAGAAAGCACTTAGCCTAATTTCTGGGATATATCAAGCTCTCATTTCCTACAACTGCTCCATTTCTGTTTTCATTACTCCAGATCAGGCCCATCTGGAAGTCTAGGAGCTATTCTTGACGGCTTCTTCTTATTCATTAAACATCTTTTCCATTCACTGACCTTAATATTAAATATCTATAATTTTAAACTTTTCTTCTTCATTATTGTGTCTGAGCTCAGACCCCTGGCATCTATTACGTCAAGATTTGCAATACTCTCCGGTCTAGTCCATTTTAAATTCAACCCTCGAGTATATGCAAGTGCTGTGACACTCCTTGACTTAGTCTTGTTTTAATTTGTTGGTTGGTTTGTTGTTAAACAACCAGGCATACATTTAAACTTCTGACAATATCATCAATTGTGTTTGGAGAACCACTAATCTTCCCAAAGTCCAGGTAATTTGATTGGGCCATACTGCATAACTAGGTGTGAGGTTAAGCTCATTTAAGCTTGGAAAATCTATATATTTCATCCCACATCTTACATTGATTGGTTCAGGAATGTGACCCAAATAGAGCTAATTAGGGATAATTAAAAAATGATCATGAAAAAAATCAATTTTTCTTCTTGAATTTAAGGTATATAAGACTGGATTTCCTAGTACCTTGCACTTCTTAAGGAGCAAGCCTGCCTGAGAATGAATGCAGAGAAAAGCTGAGCTCACAGGTGGGTGGTCTGTACTGAGGTCCTTGGACTTAGTTACCTAAACCTCTTTTTATGCTTGTACATTCCCTAAACACAGTCTCTTATTACTCATTCCCCTATATTTCTTTTGAACTAACTTCTATAAATCATGTATCCATTGAAGGAAAATTTTAGGACCCTGTATCTCAAGTGGAATTTTTTTTTTCTTAGAAGATGTTGGGGGGTAGGAGTTTATTAATTAATTAATTTATTTTTGCTGTGTTGGGTCTTTGTTTCTGTGCGAGGGCTTTCTCTAGTTGTGACAAGCGGGGGCCACTCTTCATTGCGGTGCACGGGCCTCTCACTATCACAGCCTCTCTTGTTGCGGAGCACAGGCTCCAGACGTGCAGGCTCAGTAGTTGTGGCTCACGGGCCTAGTTGCTCCACGGCATGTGGGATCCTCCCAGACCAGGGCTTGAACCCGTATCCCCTGCATTAGCAGGCAGATTCTCAACCACTGCACCACCAGGGAAGCCCTCAAGTGTATTTTTACACATTGATAGAATTGTATTTTTGTAATGTTTCATTCTTTGACTTAATTTCACAAAGTTAGGAAAAAAGAAAACATATATTTACTTCATTACAATTTAGTTCACATAAAGGAAAGCAACAACTAGTAGTTATTGGACATTTACCCTGCAATAAGCCCTATGCTCTGTGATTTTTCATTCAGTTCTTTAAACAAACTTATGATATAGAAGCAGCATTTTATAGTGATACACATAAAAAGACAGACTTTTGGAAAGGTAAATTAAGTGGAAATCACACAGTAAATTAGAAGCAGAGGCAAGGTTGGAACTCAGGTACCTAGACTGGCACATTTATATTTTTAACAACTACACCATGCTGAGTATACTACTGTTCTGTTTTCTTGAGACATATTTTTCTATTTGTGAATAAGTTTAACGTGTTTATAAGAGTTCTTTTTTTTTTAAACATCTTTATTGGGGTATAATTATTTTACAATGGTGTGTTAGTTTCTGCTTTATAACAAAGTGTTATACAGATACATATGTTCCCATATGTCTTCCCTCTTGCGTCTCCCTCCCTCCCACTCTCCCTATCCCACCCCTCCAGGCTGTCACAAAGCACCGAGCTAATATCCCTGTGCCATTCGGCTGCTTCCCACTAGCTATCTACCTACCATATAGGTCCTCTTCGGCAGGTGCAGATTTTTCTCCGGACTCCCTCCCGGCTAGCCGTGGTGCACTAACCCCTTCAGGCTATGTTCAAGCCGCCAACCCCAGTCCTCTCCCTGCAGTGTAGATGTATTTCTGGTGTATCTGTGGGGAGGAAGGCGATCTCCGCGTCTTACTCTTCCGCCATCTTCAAGGTCCCCCTATAAGAGTTTTAATTGAACTCAGTCTCACCGGAATTTCCAGTTCACCGCACTGTATTGACGTACAGCTATCACATTTTTTTTTTTTTTTTTTTTCAATTCTTGACGCCTGCAGGGCAGGTAAGCAGTTGTAGTTCCCAGTGACTCCCTCTGCCACCACAAGGGTTTTGATCCTCTGTTCAGCTCTTTTCTAGCTAGAGAAACTGTCTAATTTATTTCTGTGTGTCAGTTACTGCATCTGTTAAGATGGGGATCTCACCACAAATTTCTTGTAAAGAGTCAATTAAGTTAGGTTTTGCCTATATAAGTAAAATTAGAGGCATTCAGTAAAATTTATTTTTTCTAAACACTGAAAGTAACACAAATAATGGAATACATTTGGGAAAAATTGATGCATCCATCTTGAAGGCAAGAAGTTGATAGTGTTCAAAATAATAATTATTGCCCATAGGATTTCAGATTTGTGCTTTTGCTTAAAGGTGGTTTATGGCCCCCTTCTTCGGTCAAGTGTCCTTCCTAAGAATGAATCTTGTGAATCTAAACTTAATTATAAAGCCTAGTAGTAGCCAAAAAATTACAACAATTTTTTGGCCAGGTTCCTAACCATTAGTTTCTCTTTCACTTAGCTTGAGTATAAAAAATAAGTCTATTTGGAACATGAACAACAACAAAGACAGAAAACTTAGGTTATGGAGGAGGGTGGTGGAGAGAGAATAACACCGTTATGCGATTGAAAGAATTATAACATTTATGACTTACAAAATTGAAATACAAGTTTGTATAGATATAAAAACAAGCAGAACATAATAAATTGAACATGAGATAAATAAGAAAATTATTAAAATGAAACAAAATGCACCAAAAATCTTTAAGAGAAGTAGAGACTGGGGTACGATGTTTTAAGAGTCCTTTCAACTGGAATTAAGGGCCCTCTTGGATAAACCTCAAGAACATTGATCTTTTTTTATTCACCTTCCACTCCCCAGTGTTTTCCCAGCTTTTTGCAGTCAGCCTTCATGTTTAACAGATGAAAGAGTGAGCCCCGTGGTTGTATAGAAAAGCAGCAGAATTCAGTGGGATTAAACAAACCAGTTTCTCTATTAAAAGGTTATTAAACTGTCTTTATTAGAATAATCACATTTTATAAGTTGATGATTTTAGAGTTTCTCTTAAAATTGCACTTGCCAGATGCAAGATATGGCAATGGTCAAGACTCACTATTGGTGCTGAGCACAGAAAAGAAAAACAACAAAAGCAACAGTAATTAAAAGTCACAACTGAAAAATTGAACTGTTCATTCAGCTTCCTCATCATTATTTTCAGTATCTGAAACTGAAAAATTATTCTCTCTACTGTTTAAACATATTGAAACATACTCATTTATTCATGGGCTTTTATTTATTCAGGACTCTTTTTTTCTAATACTTGTACAATACTCGACTCCAGAGTGATGATAAATACAAACATTATAGTATTTTTTCTTTTGTAATTCACGAAGCCAAATGGTTTACTTAATTAATTATTCATTCCAATAAAATGGAGCATGCATGTGAGGCTAAAAAGAAATATCAATAAAATTGTATTGTTAACTAACTCATGAACAAAAGGTTCAGGCCCTACCAAATCATAGTCTATACAGTAAGAATTAACTCAGTCAGTGAAACTTCTTCAGATGGAAAGGGTAGTGATGAATTGATTTAATCAGGTATATAAGTGCAGGGACTTCTAATAAAATATCCTGACGCAATAATGTTCAAAAACCCACTGACTGCCAAATTTAAAATTCATTCACAAGGTGATTGACTTTTTATTTCTCTCATACACTCATGATAGAAAAACTCTATTAGCTTTCATGTGTATTGGAAGAAATATTATTCTGTGTACTTGGTCATAGATCAAGGACAGTAAATCTAAAGGCATCAGAAACACTTAGAGATGTTTAATTAAAGATCACATTTAACTTAGGTAGGAGGCTTGCTTTCTGGACCTATATGACACCATAATAAATTGTTAAGTAATAAACTATTTTTTGGATTTATAAAATGGAAAAATAGTACAATGTAAAATTTGAACAACTGTATATAAGTAAGTGAATTTTAAATTACATTTTAATACTAGAATTAAGTTTTTAGTTTTATTAATAAAACTGAATAAATGAAATCAATTATTCCAGTTTTCATAGAGTCCAAATAACTTCTAGCAAACATTAATACTTGAGGTGACCAATCTTTTACAAGCCACACAGTACTAACCAGGAATACTATAGCACTTACAGTTTTTCAAGTAAGCAAAGCAAAACTCAGATGAAACTATATGAATGAGCCTTTATTAAATGCCTTAATATTTGTTGGTTTTTATAACTCAATAGTATATTATCTAAAGTCTGTTTTTCATACAGATTTATAATACTTGCTGGCCTAAGTAGAGTGATAGCAATTAGGATTAGTTGACCAAATTGATAATTAGGCAACTGTCCAAGTTAGATCATTTCAGTATTTGAAACATCTCTCAAAAGTTTACCATCAGGGCTTCCCTGGTGGTGCAGTGGTTGAGAGTCCGCCTGCCGATGCAGGGGACACAGGTTCGCGCCCTGGTCCGGGAAGATCCCACATGCCGCAGAGTGGCTGGGGCCGTGAGCCATGGCCGCTGAGCCTGCGCATCCGGAGCCTCTGCTCCACAACGGGAGAGGCCACAACAGTGAGAGGCCCGCGTACCGCAAAAAAAAAAAAGTTTACCATCAAAGTAATCTCAAGTTGAAATATAAACATGACAGGCTCTTCTGCTTCCTTTGAATTCTTAAGCAAGTTCCTTTTTTGTTTGTTTCTTTGTTGAAGAGAAAGAAAATGTGTACACCTGTATATTCCGGTTCCTGTGAAGATAGTGCAAATCTCTGGCAGCCTGCTGGCTCATTCCCTCAAATCAGTACTGAAGAGAACCTAGAAGCAAGAGGGAAAATAAACATGAATTCCAGGAACTCCAGCGGCATCCAAAAACTTGAAAAATCTCTGGGGATATTAAAGGCTGTTTTGAATTCACATATCTGTAAGAATTGAGTTGCTATAATACACATAAGAGAGATTTCAGAGGTTTATGTAACAGAATAGATTGGAGGAAAACTTTAATATGTTTTCCTTGCCTCTGTCTGTGTTCCCTTTGACAAGCTTGCTGTTTTCCTCCAGGTAATATCAGTGTAGCACAAAATCTGTGCTTGGATGACAAGTGGAAGACAGCATTTAATGACCAGCTGCCCTCAGGCATTCACTGTCACTGCTCCTGAAATAAGGTGGCAGGACTGTTGGAATATACACTGTAGAGGCAGCCTCCTCCCATTAGGCAGCTTCTCCCTAAGTGCTTGGAAGTTAAATCAACCCTAGGTTGTTGCTCTCATCCACGTGGTCTATGACGCTTCCATCCTTAAACCCATTCCAAACGGCAAAATGGTAGAGAGGGAGGAAAAAGCCTCATTTCCTCCCTTGAAAAGGAATTACGGATGTCATACCTATCGGAAGTTATTTCACATCCCACTGGACAGAATTCAGTCACGTCATGCACATGGCCATGCACAGTTGCAAAAGAAGCTGGGAAATGTAATATATATTTTTTTTCTGTGTGAACATATGCCTATAAAACATTTGAGGGCTTAATTACCAAAGAAAATAGAATGTGTTTATTGGGTTACAACTAGAAGAATCTTCCATAGTCTATTCCCTTCCCAAGTATTTCTGCATACCCATCTCAGCCTTTTAAAGAATATAAACCCTCCCACTCACTGTATGAGACAATACAGACCCTCCTTCATTTGTGACATCCAGCTCCCAGTTCAGGACCTTAGGTCCTGTGTGAGCTTCTTCAGGTTATCTCCTTGCATCACACATAAAATTGTGTATTAGTTGTCACAGTAAATCTCCATTTAGAAATGGAGAGAATAAAACATGTCACAGTCACTAGTCAATAGCAAATTCCAGTTCTTATGAAATGGCAGAAACTTTCTTGTCAAGAAGAGTATATATCTTGGGTGCCTCATTTGGCTGTAACCAGTTCCGTTTTGCAGGAGGTTCTTCTTGTACTCTTCTCTCTGTGGCCACATCTGAGCCAGCACTGGAGAGCATTTATTTCTGTGTTTGGCCTGGCTTTCCCAGCCTGGTTACTGCTGATATTAGCTTGGTAACTTGAAATTGGAAAATGCGACAAATTGGTACGAATAATGTGTTAATAGTACAGATTCAACTTGAAACCTTGTCATGTCTGTGACCATTACATTGTGAATGGCACAACGAATTTTATGGGGATATCTTTCCAGTATTTGGAAACTATAATCTTTTCCAGCAAAGAAATCACACACAGGTGGTCAACAAACTAGGGAAGTTCCAACATATACTTTATTATTTCACTTTCTCTTGTTAATGTCAACTTTCATGTCAATGCTACACCAGTTCATTAGATGCAAGCTCAGTTTGTTTATGGTTGTGAGTTTAGCCAAATCAACGGCAGCATTTTGTAAGAATCAATTTACTCTTTGGAATGTTCAATAAAGTGTATTTCTTTTTTATTATTTGTAAATCATGTGCTGCACATCTCTAATATCAATAACATATGTTATGGTTCTATTTGTCTATCATCTGTCTATCTGGAAAGCTGGTTCTTAAACATTTACCGGCATGCCACTGGCCATCACTGGCCACTGGGTATATAAAGCTACAGTTTATGCATTTTCGTGTATGAATTTCACAAAATTAATATCAGTGAAATGAAGAATATATACATGGCATACTATGTACATAAATGCATAAAATATCCCAAAGTATTATATACTTGTGTACCTCTATTATTTTTCTCAGATATCTATGTAATTAGTAATGCATATACATTATTAACTACATGTACATGATTAACATATGTGTATGTGTTATCCACATATATGACTACAATTCATGATAGTTTTTGTTCAGTTGATCTTTAGAGAATAGCATTGAAATATGTTAAAAAAACCTTCAAATATATTTTTGAAATTTTATTTATTAAGATGAGCAGTGGATGCCTGAGTATGCACCATATTATTCCTTATAGTTTATTGTATGTTCAAGATATCTCATAATATTATAAACTTAAGAAAGAACCTATGTCCCCGATGATATGTTTGGGTTCTTGAAACAATGAAGCTGACAATAGTAATCTTACTATTTTTTATATTAAGTAAAGGAAAACTATATCATTTAAAATAGGTAGTGGAAAGGGAAAGTAAAGTAATAGTTTAAAATGTATACTATCACTATTTCTGAGAAAATTACTGGAAGCGATACCATATGCTTTCTAACTCTTTCTATTCATGTGTCCCTGGTATAAGTCATTATTTCTTGACTGTGCTACTGCTATTGCCTCCGAATGGTCTCTGTTCATTCTTGTTCTTCTGTCATATACACAGAGCAGTCAGTGCAAGCTTTCAAGCTTTCTTAAGGATAACTCAAATAATGATGCCTCCACTTAAAACATTCCTATGGCCTCCCATCATTCTTAGCATGATTTATTTATTATTTATCAGTTTGTACAAGACCTTTCATGGTCTGGCTGTCATGCACTGCTGTGACATCATCTCCCTCCTCTCACATCCCTGCTCACTAAACTCCAGCCAGTCTGGCCCTTATCTCTTTTCCATGGGCCAAACTCGGTTCCTTTGTACTCGCTGACCTTTTGGCTTAGAAACTTCTTCCAGATCTATGCATGACTCCCACCTTCTCAATATTCGTGACTGAACTCAATGTAATTTCCTCAGAAAAGCTTTCCCTGCCTGAACAAAATCAGCCTTTCAGTCACTTTCTAATTCATTATTTCCTCTTATATTCTCCATTACACTTAATAGTAACTACAGTCATTGTGTAATTACCATACACATTTATTTGTTAGATATGTCTTACACATGAACATGAATGAATATTTATATTTATAAAAAGAAGCATACACATATTTATATACATACATATACATTTATATACATATATTTATACATATTTATATATTTACTTTTATATATATGGACAATATATAGAGACAACCAATTTTTAAATTTATTTTCTCCCCCAGAGGGTAAGCTCACTTAAAATTGAAACAGATTCATCCTATTTGGTTCATTGTTGTATCTTCAGGTCCAAGACACATAAATGCATGAGTAGGTGTTCAGTTTAGGAGATCCACAATTTTATTCTGAGTTAACACACATCCAACTAAAATATATTAATATTCCCTACCCTTCCATAGGCCACGTGACCATGTGACTAAAGTCTTGCCAATGAGATATAAATGCAAGTGTTCTGTGGAACATCTGGGCAGGCTGCCCAAAGAGAGTCAACAAAGGTAAGATGAGGGCCTTCTTTGTTGTTGCTGCTTTTCCCCTTTCCTTCATTCACAGAATAGAATGTGTGCGTGATTAAACATCGTAGTCATCTTGGGCATAGCTGGCTTTGATTAGAGGAACCACATCCTAGCATGGTGAAGGAAGGGAGGTCCCCAGTGATAATCAAGTTCATTTTATCAGACAGGGCCACTCACTTCAGAATTTTCTTCTTCCTAAGACAGGAATAAATTTCCATCTTAAGACACTGCTATTTTGTTATTCCTTGCTGGATAAAATTCTTAACTAGTATATTAAATTATTATTGTAACAACGAAATTCTAAGGTAAAAGAAGATAAAGGAGATAGAAAGCATAGTTCCAATACACTTTTTAAATTAATAGACTTTATTTTTTAGAGTAGTTTTGGGTGTTAAAAAAGTGAGGGAAAATATAGAGTTCCCATATGTTCCCTCTCCTTCTCCCTCCATGGTTTCCCTAGTATTAACATCTTACCTTAGTGTGGTATATTTGTTAAAGTTGATGAACCAATATCGATACGTTATTAACTGAAGTCCATAGTTTACATATAGGGTTCACTCTTTGTGTCGTACATTCTGTGGGTTTTGAGAAATGTGTAATGGCATGATAAAAACATTTTAAATTACAGAGTTAAACCAAAATAGATAAAAATATGAGATTAATTTTTGTATTTATTTGATTATGTGTTTGTAGTATGTTTCTCCCTGCTAGCATATAAGCTCCTTAGGAGTAGACTTTTGTGTGTTTTGTTTATTATTGTATTTGTAATCCTTTTAGAGCAGTTTCTTGCCTGGAATAGATGCTCAGTAAATATCTGTTGACTATACAAATGAAAATTTGGATATACATGTTGAATATTCTTGAAACAGAGATGATATTCTCTAATGCAAAACAAAATGGAAAACTAGAACAAAGAATTGTAAACCATATTCGAAAATCTCAGAAATTTTGAAATGGTTTGGAGGAAAAGAGGGCAATAAAATAATTTGGGGGAAAAATGGATAAATAGATGTTAAATAAATAAATAAATAAATAAATAATTTGGGGAGAATTAAAGCATTTACAAAGGTGTGGAGAAGAGTTTAAAAAAAAAAAAGACGCAAAGGTTAATGCAGTACCAAGGTATAGTAACAATAGGGAGTTATTTCCAGCTCTAATACTTAAAGTACTAGGAAAGAAAAGCCAGAAAGAGGGAGAGGGAAAAGCTGAGGGTGTGTGTGTGTGTGTGTGTGTGTGTGTGTGTGTGTGTGAGAGAGAGAGAGAGAGAGAGACAGAGACAGAGACAGAGAGAGATGGAGAGAGCCACCAAGCAAGAATTCTCTCCCTTTGATAGATGCAACCAAAGCAAAGAGATCTGACATGATAGGAGTTAGAGAACCAAATACCTCTAACTCTCTTTTCATTCTGTGGATCTCCTGTCAGCATCTCTTTTTGTTGAAACTACATCATAAACTGAGAAGTAAGGAAATCTACTGATGTGGTCAGTAATGGTCAACTTCTCAGTTACAGAACAGGGTACAGAAAGTAGAGAATGACTGTAGGGTGGGAAACAGAAGATATCCTTTTCAGTCCTGGGTTTTTTGGGGGTGAAAATTTTGTACTCCTGACACAAAGGATACAAAAATTCTCTTTAGCTACCATATCCTGTAGGGTGTTGGCAATTGAGTTGCATTCTCAGCTGAAACCAAAAATATTATTCAACCATATAAAGTAGTAAGTAAAAAGAGAAGAAATGAATGAAGTAATACAGAACAAAACTTCTGTAACTGCTTATAAAGCTTAAATTGATATTTGTAGCTTCTTTTTCTACCACACATTCTGTTTCCTTTACCTTCTACCAGCACCTAGATGGACCTGGTTCTTTATTTGGCTAAATGACTCAAACTGCTTTCAAGATCTGAGTCCTCGTTAGCTTTGTCTTCATGTAGCCTCAGTACTTTTCCACTGAAAAAGACTTCTGGGCAGAGGCTGTAACACATGCCCTAGTGAATCCTCTGGGTTCCACTCATGGTCATCTTGGTACCAGTATAGACCAGAGTTGTTCATTTTCTGCTTAGGAATTAGGACCAACCAGCTGTCACGCAGTTTAACCACCCTCTTCTTTATGTATTGGTTTGGTGGCATGTGGAAGCTATAATGGACAGTGTGTTGTCTTAGCTTCCAAGTGACTGAGATCATTGCCATATTCCATGGTGGAAGCAATTTTTCCTTATACAATAAAACCTTGAAACCCATGGAGTCTAGTGGGTTATTTGACAGTAGTAAGAAGGGCCATTCCCACACCACATCCCTTGGTTTGTGGATCTATGTTTCTGGCTATGGAAGAGACAGCTACTGGTGATGTTATAAACTGAATTATTTAGAAAAGCACTTCAATCTTTCAGGCAGTTGTCTGCCAGCTGGCATTAAAACTGAGCATTCTGTGGGTTATAATATAATTCTGTCAAACCTGTTGCTTCTAGATTACATAGAACATGGTAAAAATATTCTGCGGGTGTGACTCCTTGTCTAGACTCTCTTTGTCAAACAGTCTATCCTTTCACCAGACGTGATAGTTAATGAGAAACCATGGCAGTGGATAAGATCTTCTAACAAAAGCCCTTGAAATACCTTTGCATAAGATATCTTTCTCCCAAAGGGCGGGTTTGGGGGGCGGGAATCACTGAATTCTCCACGATAGGAAGTGCTCTGTATAATAATGACACTGTATGGTCAGGCCATACAAGATAGTAGTTGTTCTCTTGATCTTTATATAGCGGCCCCCTCTACCAGTTCCTGCTTCACCCACATGGTTATCCAATCCTGTTGATTATAGGACTTAATCAGTAATTGCTTACATGCTTGCCCCCTGCCACAGCCTCTGGTTTCCCTGGTAACTGATGAGCCATTCTGACGTCAGTTCCCCTATAAATGGTAGCCGCCATCTTCCTTAAGTAGTGAAGATTTGTTATGTCCTTCTTGCCGGTGGTCGTACGCAGTGGGGTGTCACTCCGGGACCCTTTTTTTCTGGAAATGTAAGTTCCCCTATCCAATGAACCATTGGTGTCTCTGTAGCTGTCTGTAGGCTCTTTCTTCGGTCTCCAGGCTGGGCAATTACAAGGCTGCAGGTCTGCGGGGTGCAGCCCAACAGACAGCTGTTTCTTTTCCCTGTTGAATAGACACCCAGGCAAGTAGCCACAGTTTGGTCTAGAAAAAATGTAACATATGCAGTTATGGTTATATCTTAGGGCTCTATTTCAGAGACCTAGCTCCATTTGAGTATATCCTTTTCAGTAAACTGGCTTAGGTCTGGGAAGTAAGTATGACGTATTAGGTTTCTGCAAACTAAACCTGGATCTTTTCCCCCATGTGTGTTTAGCACCACTTTACAAGGATATACGTCTGTTACGTTTTCAGGGACATTGTCTCAGTCATCAACATTGATAAAGCCCAAGGCCAAAGATCAAAAAGAACACCACTGTATTCAATGGCAGTTAAGTTTATTATGTTGCCGTAGTAATGAAAAAACATTGACGAGATCATGAGATGTTTTTGTAAGGAGAGGGAATTATAGGCTTCCCTCTAATGAGCTAATGTGGGTTGGAGGGAGACAAACAATTTTTTAATGGGAGACACCGGGGCCAGTCCTGGTGCGGGTGGGTGGAGTGGAGCATGGAGTTTCCCAGGAAGGCAAACAAGGTGAAGTTGGATCCCACAGGGTGTGCTATAGGCTTCAGCTGTGTGAGGGTCCTGATGGAGGGGTAGAGGAAGGTGGGCTGGAATGCTTTGAGTGTCAGGGGCAGCTCAGAGATTAGCAAAATTCAGTGAGGATCTGCTGCTGCCACTACTCTCCCCAGAAGAAGCCAGATCACCCATTTCTCAAGAGTTCCATGGGGGCGGACAGGGTAGTCCTGGGATGAGAATCACCTGGCTACCCAGGTGCCGCAGGCCCCTCATCTCAGGCTTGCCCTGGGAAATCTAGCTCATGCCACCTATCAAGCAAACCCCAATCCTCCCAGACCTCGTCACCTAACTTGGAGTCACAGTGCCATGGTGCCTCTCTCCAGGGGCCCGGCCAGGTTGGGAGGGAACCTCTGGGCCAAAAGCTGTGCAGAAGCAGGACTTCCCAAAGCCAGAATGAGACAGTGAACTGCGCATGCCCAGGGGGCAAATCTGTATCCTTCCAGGAGACCTCAAGCCCCGGGGCAGTGACACTGGCTTCTGGTGAGAAACAGTGGGACTCCAGTGTGATGTCTTCCAAGGTCTGAGGCCACCTCATTATGGTATATACCATATGGTATATAAGATGTGAGCGATGCTATGTATTTATCCCCAGTATGGTGTGTAGGGGTGTGTTTGTGTGTGTGTGTGAGAATGTATTTATCTCAGGTGCAAGGAATGTAAGTAGAAAGAAATTATTTGGTATTTTGTTGTTAAGTAGTGCCCTTGTACCCTTACATCTGGCTATTTTCAGACATCATTGCAGTGAATTTAGAATGGTCTTGTTTTGGTCTTGTCCCATCACAGTGATGAAGAGTCCTCATCTGATGTTGATAGTCTGTGAAATTTTTCACGTCCAGTAGGAAACACTGCATACTAGTTGTTTTCTTCCTGTTGCCAATTGGATCCTCTAAGGGGCTTTTTTTCTTTCCTTCTCAGTTACTCCTTTGGCCAAGGGCAGCTGAAGCCAGACTAAAGAATATTACTCTGTTCAGCCCAGATCTATAGTTTTCAAGATTTTGTTGAGCAGAAAGTTGTTGTCTTTAGTTGGGCAAGAGTTTGTCTTTCCTATTCCTTCTGTGGCATGTTAAGTTGTTGAATTATCTGGTATGACAGTGGTGTCCCATTCTTCTTACTACTTTGAAACAGGATGCATTGGCCAGCTGCATTACATGCAGCTGACAAAAGAAAAGTTTATTTGTCCGTGTAAGGGGCTATGAAACCAGGACCTAGACCACAAACCCAAATCATGGAAATATCTCCATGCTTCCAGCTGAGTCTTTTATAGAGCCATTTGGTCTTCTATTTTAGAGAAGTCACATATTTACACCAGTGCAATAAGAATATTATATGGCACACATTTTTCCTTGAAGAGGAATCAAAGGGTATGTGCTAGTTTACGACAACCCAGTTAATCAATGTAAACTGATCTGGGGCATCACCAAAACAGATACTGTTATTGATGACATTTCCTAGGGTAAGAGACAAAATTTGGACAACTTTTTCCAGTTGTATCACTGCATCATTGAAAACGCAGCTTACATTATAAAGAGTGAATTGTAAGCTCTCCTGAATAGGTGGTATGGTTGTCCCCAGGTATCCATGGGAGATTGGTTCCGGACCCACCCCTGCATACTAAAATCAGTGGATGCTCCAGTCCCTTATATATAAAATGGTGTAGTAGAGTCGGCCCTCCGTGTGGGAGGGTTCTGCCTCTAGGGACTCCACTAGCTGCAAATGCAGAACCTGTGGATAGGAGGGCTGACTGTAGTAGCCTCTCTTTGAATATTTAGGGATATCTTGTTCAGGAAAACAGATGACATATGTTTGAGATGTATGAAAGGCTCTAACAATTGCACAGGTACACAGGCTAGCTGTGTGTTCAGTAGGCACGGTATGCCTGGTTTTCACATAAGATGTAGTATCCTAGTGGGCACGGAAAGAATTGAGAGTATAAGTATTGTTTATTACCATGAGGGCAAGTCAATTACTGGTATCTGAATGCAGGCTGACTTTCTGAGTGGATATAAATAGCATTTACAAATCAGGCTAGGAAGTCTCTGAAGAGAACAAACTGGATACAGCAGCAAGGATAGCCCCAATA
This sequence comes from Neophocaena asiaeorientalis asiaeorientalis, assembly GCF_003031525.2. NCBI lineage: Eukaryota > Metazoa > Chordata > Mammalia > Artiodactyla > Phocoenidae > Neophocaena > Neophocaena asiaeorientalis. The sequence goes on from NW_020173215.1 coordinate 12,125,142, forward strand.
TTTGTATCCTCTGGTGAGCTGTTTTTTGTTGACAATTCTAATATTATTTCAGTGAAAGTATCCTCTTGACTGGAAGTGGAGGTGAAAACCAATTTTTGTAAGACTGAGGTTGAGGTGAATAATGATAGGACAATTTATATATCACAAGGAACCTGTTGAAGAACATATACTTTATGAGTGGTGAAAGGAACAGCTATTAAATTTGTGTCATCAGAATCACATGGAAGATGAAAAATTGGGGCATCAGTAAGATTTAGAGCATGAATTATATTCTGAGAAAAACTGAGTGAGTTTTGCTTTTCTTTCTTTCTCTTAAGTGACAGAAGAAAGCCAGATGAGATGAAGAATATATGGTGAAGATATGGAAAAACAACTGTCAGAGGCCAAGTGATCACAAAGAGGTAACAAAATACAATAACTATAATAAGTAGTAAACCAAATGGAAATAAGCAAGTTGACTTAGAAAACTGTTTTATAATTTTGTGTGGAAGCTGTCTGCTTTGTCCCATCATATGGTTGATCCAAGAATCTTTTTTTCTGGCTTTATTGATATATAATTGACATATTACATTGTGTAAGTATAAGATGTACAATGCAATGATACACGTATATATTGTAAAATTTACAATAAGGTTAACACATCCTTCATCTCACATAATTACCATTTGTTATAGTGAGAACATTTAAGATTTACTTTTATAGCAACTTTCAAGTATACAGTACAGTATTGTTAAATAGTCACCATGCTGTACATTAGATCACTTATAAGTTTGTACCTTTTAACCAATATCTCCCCGGTTCCCCCACTCCCCAGCTCCCAATGATGACTAATCTACTTTCTGTTTCTATGGTTCAGCTCTTTGGATTCTACATGTATCATGCAGCATTTCTCTTTCTCACTCTGGCTTACTTGGCATAATGTCCTCAAGGTTCATCCATGTTGTGGCAGATGGCAGGATTTCCTTCATTTTTATGAATATTACATTGTGTTTATATATATATAAAACACTGAGTCTTCTTTATCCATTGATGTATCAGTGGACATTTAGTTTGTTTGCATGTCTTTGTGGATAATTCTGTAATGAACTTGGAGGTGCAGGTATCATTATAAGATAGTGATTTAATGTCTGTCAGATAAATGCTCAGAAGGAGGATTGCTGAATTATATGGTAGTTTTATTTTTAATTTGTGAGGAACCCCCATAGTGTTTTCCATAATGGAAATACGTCAACAGTGTACATGGGTTCCCTTTTTGCCACATCTTCACCAACATTTGTTATCTCTTGTCTTTTTGATAAAGCCATTCAAATAGATATGAGATTATATCTCATTGTGGTTTTGGTTTGCATTCCCTGATGATTAGTGATGTTGAGCGCCTTTTCACGTAATTATTGTTTCTTTGGGAAAATGTCAATTCAGGTCCTTTGCCCATTTTTTAATCAGATTATTTATTTGCTAATAAGCTGTATGAGCTTCTTATATATTTTGGATATTAACCCCTTATCAGAATATGATTTGTAAATATTTTCTCACATTCTGTAGATTACCTTTTCATTTTGTTGAAGGTTTATTTTGCTGTACAGAAGCTTTTTAGTTTGAAGTTTCACTTTTTATTTTTGCTTTTGTTGCTTGTGCTTTTGGTGTCATATCTAAAAAGTCATTGCCAAGACCAATGTCAAGGAGTATTTTCCCTTGTTTTCTTCTTAGGAGTTTTACAGTTTCAGGTCTTAGCACTAAGCCCCTAATGCATTTCAAGCAAATTTTTGTGAGTGGTATAAGGTAGGGTTCAAATTTTACTCTTTTGCCTGTGGATATCCACTTTTCTGAACGTAATTTATTGAATAGACTATCCTTTCCCAATTGAGTATTCTTGGATCCTTTGTCAAATATTACTTGATCATGCATAGGTTTTCATGCACAGGTTAATTTCTGAGCTCTCAATTCTGTTCCTTTGGTCTGTATGTCAGATTTATACCAGTATCATACCATTTTATTTACTATATCTTTGTAATATAGTTTGAAATCAGGACGTGTGATGCCTCCAGTTGTGTTCTTCTGTTTCAAGATTACAGATGGCTTTGGTTAGTATGGATGTTTTAACAATATTAACTGATCCATGAACATGAATATCTTTCCATTTGTGTCTTCATTAATTTCTTTATCAATGTCTTATAGGTTTGAGTGTATAGAGCTTTCACTTCCTTGGTTAAATTTATTCCTAAAATGTTTATTTTTGATGTCATTGTAAATGATTTTCTTTACTTCTTTATCAGATTGTTTGTTGTTAGTGTATAGAAACCCAACTGATTTTTGTATGTTGATTTTGTATCCTGAAACTTTACTGAAGTTGGTTAGCTCTAACAGTTTTTTCTTTTTGGTGGAGTCTTTTTAGTATTTTCTATAAATAGATCATGTAATCTGCAAACAGAGACAAGTTTACTTCTTCCTTTCTGACTTGGATGCCTTTTAGTTCTTTTTCTTTCCTGATTGCTCTGTCTAGGACTTCCAGTACTGTGTTGATTAAGAGTGGTGAAAGTGGGTGCCCTTGTCTTATTCCTGATCTTGGTGGGAAAGCTCTCAGCTTTCACCATTGAGTATGATGATATTTGTGGACTTGTTATATATGGCCTTTCTTATGTTGAGGTATGTTTCTTCTATCCCACTTTGAGAGTTTTTATCATAAATGGATGTTGAATTGTCAAAATTTTTCTGTATCTATTGAGAAATGATTTTTATCATTAATTCTGTTAATGTGATGTATCACATGTATTTGCATATGTTGAACCATCTTGCATCTCAGGGATAAATCCCAATTGATCATGGGGTAATATTGAATTACAGTAATGGGCTGTTGAATTTGGTGTATGATACTGTAAATATGCTCTTAAAATTGATTTGCTAGTATTTTGTTGAGAATTGGCATCTATATTCATCAGGGATATTGGCCTATAGTTTTCTTTTCTTGTTTCTTTGCATGGCCTTGGAATAGGGTAATGATGATCTTGTAAAATAAGTTTGTAAGTGTGCCCTCCCCTTCAGTTTTTTGGAAGAGTTTGAGAAGGATTGGCATTATTTTTTAAATACCTGGTAGAATTCACCTGCGAAATCATTTGGTCCTGGGCTTTTCTTTGCTGAAGGGTTTTTGATTACTGATTCACTCTTCTTACTCATTATTGGTCTGTTCAGATTTTCTGTTTCTTCATGATTCAATCTTGGTAGATTGTGTGGTTCTAGGAATTTATCCATCTTTATGTTGGCCAATTTGTTCCATATAATTGTTCATAGTAGTCTCTTAGATCCTTTATATTTCTGTGATATCAGTTGTGATATCTCTTTCATTTATAATTTTAGTTGAGTCCTCTTTTTTTTCCTTAGTAAGTCTAGGTAAAAGTTTATCAATTTTATTTATCTTTCAAAAAACAATGTGTAGTTTTATTCATCTTTTCTATTTTTCTGTTCTCTATTTCTGCTTTGATCTTTGTAATCCTCCTTCTGCTAACTTTTGTTCTTAGTTTGTGTTCCTATTTCTAATTCCTCGAGGTGTAAAGTTATGTTGTTTATGTAAGATTTTTATTTTTTCTTAACATAGGTATTAATCACTATAAACATCCCTTTTAGAACTACTTTTGTTGCATCCCCCAAATTTTGGTATGCTGTTTTAATTTTTGTCTCAAGATTTTTTTTTTAATTTTTTAATTTTTGGCTGCATTGGGTCTTTGCTACGCGTGGGTTTTCTCTAGTTGTGGCGAGCGGGGGCTACTCTTCATTTCGGTGTGTGGGCTTCTCATTGCAGTGGTGTCTCTCGTTGCAGAGCACAGGCTCTAGGCACTCAGGTTTCAGTAGTTGCAGCACGTGGGCCCTAGAGCACATAGGCTTCGGTAGTTGTGGCACTTGGGCTTAGTAGTTGTGGCTCACGGGCTCTAGAGCACAGGCTCAGTAGTTGTGGCACATGGGCTTAGTTGCTCTGTGGAATGTGGGATCTTCCCAGACCAGGGATCGAACCCATGTCCCCTGCATTGGCAGGCGGATTCTTAACCACTGTGCCACCAGGGAAGTCCCTCAAGATAATTTTTGATAATCTGAGAATCTTGAGTCAGCGTTGTCTTCTGAATTTAATCTACTTATAGGAGATTTCTAAGAATTCTCAACTTAAAGTGTCCCAAAGAAACAGAAGTGCAATAGTCCAGACAAAGCAGTGATTAAAAGAAAAAAAAAGAATACATAAATGTAAGGATTAGTATGTTGAAGTTGTAATGTTATGCTAGTTGTTAACACTACAATTAAAAGGTCATGTCCACAGATGATTAAGGGAGGTTTTTCCTTCTCGTCTGTCTCTGAAAATAAGCATCCATGTTTCAGGATATGCAGAGACTTCTTAAGTGGATAATTTGGGAAAGCTGGTAATACTGCTTGGTGATGGGACTGAGTGTCTTTTGCAGTATTTAGTCATATTGTCTTGCAAACAAGAAAGAACAAGTATCAGAGTTGAAGTTTTCAAATGGGTAAGGTATCCTGTTAGTAACTAAAAAATGGATAGCCTTTGGGTTCCAGAGGGAAGAAACAGTAATTATAAATAATGTCAGTGATAAAATATTTCTCCTGGGAAGACCTTTATTTTTTTTTTGCTCTAAATACTAAATAATTGCTGTTGTTTTGGTGGAGGTAGATATATATATATATGTATATATTATATATATATATATCTGATATAATGTATATATGTAAATATATTTATATGTTTAAATATAAATATAGATGAATATAATAACAAATATATGTATTTATATATGTATTTATTAAAATTATATATTATATGTGAAAAGTTCATATTAGTTCATCTTAGTACTTATCCATCCATTAACAGGTTGTATTCTTCATGGAAGATAATGCAAATAATTCCAACTATGTAGTACTATATATCCCATGTTTACATGGTATATTCAAAATGAGAATGATAGCATATTTATTCCTTTGTGGAATTCACTCTTTTGAAGTATTTCTTCTTCTGTGACCTTTGTGTAACTTTGCAAGGAAAAAAAAATCATTCTTTTTAGTTTTACCTAATCAATGAAAAATGCTGCAGCAAAATGTAAGAATACCTGTGGAAATATTTTGTCAGACTAGCGGTAGTGCTCAGTATAAAGCTATGTTCAAATAAAGGTATTTTTTGAACATTTCAGTGTTTGATCCATTTTAAAATGCAGACACAAGAGGATCAGCTCCAAGTTTAGTTTCTGCTATATGTAATTTTTGTTTCCGAGATATCTTTTTTCCGGTGTGAAATTTTAGATGAGATTAAACAGGCACAAAAATGTTTGTCAATAGCCAGATTTAATCTTGCACAGTGAAACACAAGTTTTAAATGGTTTCTTGAGCACTGATGTACAGAAATTGTCCAGAGTACCATTAGCTATACAACAATAACAAAGGAAAGGAAAATGTACTTAGATAAAAAAACAGAATAAAAAAAATAGTTTCAGGAAAAAGTTCAAATGTCAGTATTTATATGCTTCAGTTATTTACATCAAGCACTGGACACTTGTTCTAAAGCAACTAATTAAATGAATGTCAAATTCACTCTTATTCAGCCATTTTATCTTACTTTTGCAGAATAATAAATCTTTAGAAGTGTTTAATAAAATAAATATAAATTCATTATTTATTTTTTGGTGAATCTATTTTAGTAGAAAATTTTCAATTATGAAGATATTTGAAAACTGCTGGAAGTAACTCCAGAGAAGCATAAGCATGGAAAATATTGCAATTTCAGGAATTTACTGTCCAATAGAATTTTTAGAAACATCAACAAACTTATTTCCATGTTTGAGACTTTTCCTATTTGTGTACCTATTGCTTTATTTGAAAGAGATCTTTGAGAAATAAAATTTATAAAATATACATTTTAATCAATCATGAGAAGATAGATTGACTACTCTGGCTATATTGTTTATTGAACAAGGATGTGCAAATAAAATTAATTTTGAAAATGCCATTTACAAATTTGTAGAAGTTGTAAAAAAATATTAACTTTCTATGCATTACTGCAACAGACCAATATATAGATATGTCTTCCACCCTTTGCAAAAAATTATAATTATTACTTTTTTCCTTGTCAGAATAATTTTTATTTTGTTCATATTTATGTTTTCATAATTTTACTGGCATTATTATGTATATAAACTTAGGCATAAGAAGATTATCACTGTCTACATTTCTCTGCACTATTATAATTATCATTCCATAAATATTGTTAAAGATAATTTTGTTTTAGAGGTTATTTTTGTTTGTTGTTTCCTTTTAGGAACAATACGGTACATATGCCACAAGTTGTAGAGCCTTCTTTAGGAAACAAATCTTTTTTCTTTATTTTCCTAGAGTTGAAGTTCTTTAACAGAAAAATTGTTGATGTTATATAAAAAGGTTGTGACCTCAGAAAATTTGGTACTCAAAATCTGCAATGCTCAGCCAGTCTTAGGCATCTACAAAATTAATTTTGGGTCATTGACCTAGGAAAATTTTGAATAGCTTATAATCTTTTAGGATTATATATTATATTTCTTTTGGGGATATACTATGTTTCAAACAGTGAATTTTTTCCTAGTATAATTTCAATTTCTCTTTTGAGTCTTTACTTCCTTTCTGAGATAATGTATTTAACAAAAAGGATCAGTAATAGAACTTGTTCATTTTTTGAGGTTAGCAATGGGTCATTTATGTGGTTAGCAATGGGTCATTTATGTATCATATTAAAGAGTCGTAAGAGAACATTAAATTCTTAGATCTTGATTAGGGAATTGATAGAATAAAGGAGGGTTTCAGTAAAACCTAGAGGCATTTCAGTCCAAGAATATTGTTGATTCTCTTATGAGAAGGCAAACAAAACTGATTGTATGGATCTAAGTGAAAACTAAGGGAGAACAAAAGTCTACCAGTCCACCAAAAATGTGTGGCCGTGGGAATTACTGAAGACAGAGTTGTATTTGGGTTAGGACCCACCAAAATGTGAAAGATTTGAAGCTTGTTTATATCTCAGAAACCTATGAAGCTTTTTTTGCCATGGCTCACGGTCCCAGCCGCTCCGCGGCAGGTGGGATCTTCCCGGGGGCACGAACCTGTGTCCCCTGCATCGGCAGGTGGACTCTCAACCACTGCACCACCAGGGAAGCCCTATGAAGCTTTTTGATAGGCCACATAGGAGTGCTAAAGATCTAACGGAAAACATTATAAATCCCCCGTTTTTATGAAATCTTCTACAGTAGGGTAAGTCCTTTCTGTTTGGGTCCAGTTGATGTACTAATGATTCATGTGTGGAAGAGTCCTCGTGTATTTCTAGAAAGAGTCTTTGAAGAACTTTGATTTCATTTTCATATTTCCATTGAAGTTTCTTCCTATTACGTTTTCTAGAGTGGTGTTACAGAGAAGGAACTTATGTTGGTGAGTGAGAGGGCCAAGAGTTACAGTTACACATTTTTTGAGGGAAGAGTTTTAGGGGCACTTTAATGTCTACCACCTGAAGTGTTCTTATGACTCAGAGGAAGTGGTACAAAGAATGGTAGGAAAGTTATTCGTTTTAAGAGAATCACTGTACCAGAATCACTGGTACTACAGTCCTGCTTGGAATTCATTCAGATTCCCTCAGGATTAGGAACTTCTATTACTTTATTTTTTACCTAGGTAGAATGAGTCAATTAATTTTCCTTTGGCCTTTTTATTAATAATGTCAGCAAGTTTTCCTTTGAAGAATTTTGTTGTTTGTTATTTGTTGCAACTTAAGGGAGGGGATCCAAAAGCAGATCCATTAAGCTACTTTATTTTTACTGCCATTATTTTATTTGGAACTGTATTTAAAAAATCAATATAAAGTCTCTTACTATTGTTCAGCCAAATGCTGAAATTCATGTAGTGAAGCAATCTGCAAGCCTATTGTTTGTTTACATACCAGAAGTGTTCTGTCAGTAAGCTAGCAACCAAAGAGTGGAAAGGGCCACAAAAAAATCATCACTACAGCCTATCCCTAAAGACTGTCTCAAGGTTATGATTAATTCTATTGATTTGCCCTTTTGCCATTTGTGGAACTGGATTAATGTCCAATCTATTTTTAATAGGAAAAAACATACAGTAGATTTCCTTAAAGCTGTTCTACCTAATATGCTCTGAGATGTACTAATTCAGTAAAATTTACTTATCTTCAACTGTTGTCAGTTGTTTACTATTGCTAGGTTGAGGGGTCTCATCATCTGTGTTAAGTATCCCAACAGAATTTTGTTGGAAACTCTACCTGATAAAGCCCTGGGATCAAAGACCACTAGGAACATGCCTGTAATTAAACAAATGTGATTCATTACCTCACTGTAGCAAAGGTGAACATCCCAGAAGAAATATGGAGCATCTTGGTAACAATGAGTTGAGCACAGGACAATTGATTGACAGGTTATCTTATTAATTTTTGTCTAGGAAGTAGGAGGAACCAAAGCAGATTAAGAGTTTTTTACTGGAAAAGAAGCAGTAGCTAATCATGTTAGAGGAAAAAAGGAGATGATTGGTTACTTTGTGGCTGTGTAATGTAGTGGTAATTGTCCATTTTCAGATAAGATCATGGTATGATATTGTTTTTTGTCTTTCTTTATCATGGTCATGGAGTAATCTTGTTTGATACTATTTATATGTTTAAATTTTTTTCTGTTCAATAGAGAATATAACTGAGTTTAGCTGTCAGCTGAATGGAAATTATTTTTCAGTCTCACCACAAATCCCTGCTGGTCAAACCCTTTGCTTATAATTCCATCTTACTGAGGTTATTATGCTCACTTTCCTTCTGATTATTAATATTACCACCTGTCCTCTGCCACTTTGGGCTTGCAATATTCTCGCTGATATTATGGAAATAAATCCCATTTTAGTCTCCCCTGCAGTAATATTTCTCCTAAATTGTAAACTCCCATCACAGCTTTTCAAAAGGCAGATGTTCATTCATTCACTCAATAATTAATATATTAATGACTTGGCAAAAGGTGTGTTTTCCATGTCCCCCCAAAAGGTGTGGTTAGGAGTGGCTGATCAGACTGAATATAGTAGCGTAGTCAAGACTTCCTGCATTCTTGAGCCTTCAGTTTCTTTCATATAGCTTACATCAAAATATGCCATTGATTCTGGGCAACTTTTAAGTCAGATTATAATTAGCCAACCTAGCAGATTATTTACTGTTCTCTTGTACATGAGCCCATATATTAAATCCTGAATCCCATGTCAATATATGTAGCCCAAATCAAGATTGTATTTTCTCCTTCTTTGTCTAATACTCTTAGAAATCATTCCAATACAAGCTCCCCAGACTCCCACTGATACATATTAATAAGTTCCATAAGTATTTCTCTGTTGAGGCTATCCACTCCCAGTGTTGACCTTGTACTTCTCTATTTTATGTTGGGATATTCTGCTGAATGCTGGGACTTTTGCTACGAGACTAGAAACAATATCAAGTGTAGGTTTGGATCTAAATGAGTATCTGAATCCCCTTGAGAGGGAAATGAACTTGGTAAAGCAATAAAAAGCTTTTTATATGGAAGAAAGCTAACCTGTTCAAAAGAGGTAGTATGAACTGCTTCCACTGGCAAGGCAGGTTAAAAGGGATGCAGAGTTCTTATCCTAATGTGTAATTCCAAATATTCCCATAATAATTCTCCTTTATTACTAGGGCACCTACCTGAGAGCGAAAGGCCTGGAGATGTTAGCATTTTAACTTCACAGTAATTAAGTCAGGTCCTGGATTTGATCCCTTGACTATAGGAGGCAAGGGACTCCTTGAAATATGTCATAGAAGGCTTCTTAATTTTTATTTGTGTTTTGGAGTCAGAAGTTCATAGCCTGCAATTTATCTTTTCATATTATCTTCATGTACTTTCATGGTTGTAATCAAAAGAAGCCATCTGACAATTCTATCCAGATAATCTCTGTTTAACCAATAACAACTAAGAGCTACAGATCCTTGACCACTAAAGGCTTTTTCCTCTATCTGTACTTTATTCCACGCCACTGCTGTTGATACTTTGAATAACTCCGAAGCTGCAATAGATGATTAATGCCCATTTCCTTCCTGAGAAGTGAAACATCCTAGGACTCTTCAAACATATAAGCTGAAATATGTTTCAGAATTCTGTTTTGAGAAAGCAACCAGTATAGTCAGTAAAAGTAAGAAAAGTAAAGAATGAGAATAATGATAGAAAAATTAAAAGTAGATAAAACATAAATTAAAACAAAAGTAATTAGCTCTGTATCTCAATTACTTCATTAAATGTATAGGTAGCACTCCTCTACATCTATCTCTCTATAGAAAGAATGAGATCCTCAGATTGGTGAAAATGCAAACTGAGCTCTATATTGTTCATAAGAAGGAAAATGAGGGAAAAATATTGAAAAGAGAGGTTATGTTAAAAACAAACAAATGAACGAACACTGAGAAAATTTAACAAAAATAAAACTGAGTCACGAAAATATAATATAGATTTCATGGGCAAAAACACTAAATAAAACCAAGCAGGAAAAGATGTGGAGGTTAAAAAATTGTTAAGGAAGAGGATGGAATGCACATAGTATCTATGGCACCTAAAGTTGTACAGCAAACTTCTAGAAATAGAGGATTTTATTTAAACTTCAACTACATGAACATGATCAGACAATTACAGTGAAAAAAATGTTTATACATCTTTCAGGCTGTATGACAAAACAGAATGAAAATAGACAAGAAATTTAGAGACATATATATGCATAACTTACTTAACCCTCCTGGGAATAATTATTTTTTTGTGTTTGTGGACCATTTATAAAAATTAATCATATACTTGCCAAGAAGAAATCATTAATAAATTACCCCAAATAGCAATTTACAGGCTATATACATATATATTGATTGTGATTGTGATAAAATTATGCTATAATAATAGTAATAGTAATAATAAACTTGCCATAGAACTTATCTTTGTAAAAAATCAAAGTTTTTCCTAAATAACCATTTAACTGAAACAAATCATAAATTACTTTATGGAAATTAGGAAATATTACCAAAGGGAAAATCAGAACTACAATGTCAAATTGTCCAGAAAGTAGTAATAAAATGGAAAACATTTCATAAGAAAACCTAAGGGAAAATGTTAAGTCTGTTTCTAGAGGAAATAGATGTCTTCAATAATGAATGTCTTCAATAATTTTAATTATTATTAAATAATTTTTAAATTATTAATATTTTTATTATTACTAGTAAATGATTAGCAACAACAAATTTAACATTTTCTTGGTGAAATTTAAATTAATGAACCAGGAAATAATTATTCAACAGAATCATTTATTCAGCAAATGTTTTTGGAGTGCCTACTGTATGCCAGGCCCTCTTCTGGGCTTTGGGAAACAGCTTTGAATAAAGAAAGAAAAACTCTGCCCTCATGGAGTTTACATTTTGGAGAGTGATGATTGCTTTATGATAATTAGATAGCAATAATTGTTTTGTACAAATTAAATAGAAAAGAGAATAAGGAAGAGTAGTGTTGCAATTGAAAACAAGAAAGAAATGGTCAGTGAATATCTCAAGAAGTAGAATACTTTGGAGTAAAATCAAACTATTTGGAAAAAGCCATGTAACTGGAGAAAGTGCATTCTACCAATAAGCAACAATTTAAAGAATAACTAATAGCAAGTAATTCTTTAAAAATACCTTTAAAATTTCAAGTACTGACTTTTAAGAATCAAGTTTGAAATTAAAAACAAAATACTGAACATAATCAGATTTAGGAAAAATACTATATAATCATTCATAATGAAAGTACTAAAATAATCATAAAATGATATGCATATCTATGGCAATAAATTCAAAATGGATGATTTTCTAGAAAATCACAGATTACTTTGATACAGTAAGAATAGAAAATAAATAGAACAATATACAGAAGATAAGATGCTATAAAGTTGAAGTTCTACCAGTATTTTGGAAAGGCAGAAGAATCAGATACTAATGCTTGAGTTTTTCTGACCTCAAAAAGAAAATGAAAATTTATATAAAAATATATATTTTAAATTTATTTAAAAATTTGATTTAGACTCAATAAAAATCAAATATTCTATAAAGCTAGAGTAATATAAGGAGCATGAAATTGAAATGGGAAAAATTAAAAGGTCATTATGTCAAAGACACTGGAAAGATGAAGTGATCTTATAGTTTTGACTGGATAGTATAAGTGGGAAATGGACACTTTTGTATCAAAGTGAAATTTTGGATAAATGCAGTTATCCATGGTTTTTGGCTAATATCCATCAACATTTAAAATGTGTCCATTGAACTTTTAGGAATTTATTCTACAACAATACTTGTACTTTCTCCAAAGATGTATGTAAGTACAAAATTGTTTGCTGCAATACCCAATAAGTGGTAAAAATATAAGCATCTGTTAAAAAGACTTAAATGAAAATTATTTATCCATTTGAAAATCTAAATAATCAATTTAAACAATTTTTCTAAAACCAATTTTAAGTGAGTATAGATTACGCATGAGAAATTATAGTTCTACGTTGTTAGTCTTTTTCTATTTAAATTAGTATTTATAAATTTACTCAAATGCATTAAAATTCTGGAAGATTATACAAAATTTAAATAGAGCATAGCTGAGTGGAGGTAGAGAATAAAATAATCTTTAAGGCTTAATTTTTAAACCTTTCCACTCACATTTTTTAAGTTTTAAAATAAGAATTAATTGTATAACTGAGAAAGAAAATAATTTTAAAAGAAAAGAAAAAAACTATAAGCTAATGCAAATAATTTAAATTGCAAAATATTCCAGAGAAGTTTGCTAAAAGTATGTAGTTTGTCATTTGTTATTAAGGTTTATGTCTGTTGCTACAACAATAAAAAATTACAAACAAAAATTGTAGAAGATAGAAATTGCATTTTCCTTTCTTTCCTGTCCAACAAGGACCAGGATGAGGAATCCGTGGTGATAAGGGGATATTCATGATGTACTCCAACTCTTCTTAATTTGTAGTTCTACCTTCCCTAAAGCGCTGCTAATATTCACATGGTTAATCATGTCTTCAGTCAAAGGGAAAAAGGGAATATGGAGGAAGAGGAGTGTATGTTCATTCCCATTAAGGCACAGAGGAAATGGCATGCATCTTTTTTTTCTCACATCTCATTAGTGGAATGTAGTTATAGAGATTAGTCATGACATATCTGACAGAGAAGCTGAGAAATGTAGCCTTTAGCTGGGGTTTCAGGTACGCAACTACTAGGGGGTTTTTTGTTTTTATTTTTGTTTTGCGGTACGCGGGCCTCTCACTGTTGTGACCTCTCCCATTGCGGAGCACAGGCTCCGGCCACACAGGCTCAGCAGCCATGGCTCATGGGCCCAGCCGCTCTGCGGCATGTGGGATCTTCCCGGACCGGGGCACGAACCCGTGTCCCCTGCATCGGCAGGCGGACTCTCAACCACTGTGCCACCAGGGAAGCCCGCTAGGGTTTTTATTACCAGAAAAATGGTAGAAGGGATATTGAAGGTAATGTAGTCTTCCAAATTTTTTTGTAAAAAATGTTTCACATCACACAAGAGAAAGAATTGTGGTACTACTGGGATTGTAACAAGTATGTTAAATTAGCAGACATACAAGAGAATACAATTAGAATAGCTGTCAAAGTAGAATTCAGTAATGTGGATAAAATGTACATAAAAATTAGCTCTTTCTTCTTTCTCCCTATTTATTGCTTTGCCCTCCCTATTTCCCAAGTCTTTTAATCTAAATATTTTTAATTGGTGTTCTGCTGAGATAAATAAGCAGACGATACTATAGGAAAGATGGATTGCTTTTGCTGGTTTATGGGAGGGGGTGGACTTTTCATGGTTCCTTTCTCTTTTTAATCTCAAGAAAAATAACCTACCTTTATAGATGAATACTTCAGTTTAGAACATAACTCTATAAGCTATTTATCCTGAAAAGAGTTCTGCATGGCTGTTGCATTCTGTGTATCCATTTATGCATCTGAGGTTCATATCGATATCTAGATAATGACTTTAAGGAAGGTATTTCTGAGTCTACAAACAACAAATGTCACTTTCCAATAAATATCATCTTCCAGTTTCCATTGGGTTTCCACTGCCTTTCAATTCCAGGAAAACTAAATACCATTGATTATTATCAAAGAAGTAGCTGAGAAACATTAATTGTATTGTTATTGGATACATTGTTCCATAAATGGAGATTAGGTCAAATTAAAGGGTAGGTTTCTTCAAGGCTTTTATCTCCTTATTTAGTCCATTTAATTATTCTATAAATTACTAAGAGAGGAGTGTTTAAATCATGATTCATAATACTAGATTTGTCTATTTCTCCTATTGGCTCTGTCCATTTTTGTTTTATGTGATTTGAATCTTTGTTATCAAGTGCACGCACACTCAGGATTGTCATATCTTCTTATTGAATTGCTCCTTATATTATTATATATGTCCCCTTTTATAACTATTAACACAGTTGATCCACATTATTTGTGTATATTGTATTTATAAAAAACTCAAAATTTATTTGTATCCGCAAAATCAACACTTGGGGGCTTTTTCCATCATTAGCAGACATATGCAGAGTTGCAAAAGAATTGAGTTGCCTGATATCCACATTCCCAGCTATAATTGAACAAGGTGACATCTGCCTTCTTGTTTCATCTTTCATACACAGATGACCAGGGGATGGAGATCTTAGGGGACGAGGCAGTGTAGTTCAAGAAGCTCTAGCTCTGGGGCCAGTTGGATAGTGTTTTTGAGTCAACTTTGACACCTATTAGTGGACAGCGTCAGGCAAGTTTCTTAACAATTCTGAACCTTCTTTTCTATTTTGTAAAATGAAGAGAATAAAATCTAAAAATCAAATTTTTTTTAGAATTTAAAATTATAATCTATGTGAGATGTTTGTGTGTGTATGTTTATAAATATTAAATTTTCCTTAAGAGCAGTGGCTCATTCATTAATTCAGTGTTGTGGTAGCTCTGTAGAACATAATTACTACAAATAATGAGATTTTCTGTATTTCCTTTTTTTAGTGTCCACTTATGATATTAATGTAGCCAGTCTAGCTTTCTTTTGACAGGTATTTGCATGGTATACATTTTTTCAACCTTTTCCTTTAAACATTATCTATAAACTTATATGTCTGGTTGACAGTTGTTTTCTCTCTCTTCCCTCTGCCTTCATCCTTTTTCTTCTTCCTCCCCCTCCTCCTCTCCCTCCTCCTCTGCATTCCTACTGTTTCTCCTTCTGTTCAATCTGGAAATCTCTGCCATTTAACTGCATAGACCTTTTATATTTAATGCAGTTATTGATATGGTTGGCTTTAAGTCTACCATTTTGCTATTTGCTTTCTGTTTGTTCCACTTCCTTTGTTCCTCCCCTCACATCTCCATACCTTCTTTAGACTTTTATTTAATACCATGTTTTCAGTGAGGATTACTCCACATGTAGATGCACTTTTGATGTGTACATGAGTGGAAGTGAGGTCAGTGTCCTCCTACTCTGCCACCTTGATCTCCCTCTACAATGCATATCTTTAACATAACAATATACCTTCCTTACACAAGTATTCTTTGGTTCTTCCCTCTCATCCTTTGTACTATTGTTTAATAATTTTACCTCTGAATGTGTTTTAAATAATACAGTACATTGTCATTATTTTTGATTAAAGAATCAATTATTTTTGAAGAAATATTTAGAGGGAAAAAATCATATTTATTCACGTTTACTAATTCCATTACTCTTCATTACAGTGTGAAGTGCTGAATTTCCACCTAGTATCATTTTATTTCATTCTGAAAAACTTTATCTTTTTAGTAAGCAGGTGAAAAGTTCTTTAAATTTTTTTGTTTTTGATTGTTTTGTTTGAAATGGTATTTATTTTTCTTTATTTTGTGCGAAATATTTTTGCTGGCTATATAATTCTAAATTGAAGAATTGCCCCATCTCCCTTTCCCCAACACTTTAAAGATTTTTCATTTGCTGTTGAGGGGGGGAGGAGTAGGGCTTGTGTCTTACATCCAACAAGAAGACTTTGATCATATTAATCTTTGTTTCCTAGTGTTTCATGTGTCTTTTTTTTTATCTAACTTTTTTTAAAGATTTTTCTCTTTTCCATGTCTTTACTGTAATTTGATTAGTATATAATTTGATTTGGTTTTCTCTTTATGTTACTTGGAATTTTCTGACCATCTTAGGAAGTTTTAGTTTTCATCAAATTTGCAAACATGTAGTCTATCGCTTAAAATATATATATATATATATTTATATATGTATATTTAAACATATAATATTTAAACATAATTTTTGTATATAAACATGTTATGTATATTATATAAATTATATATAATGGCTTAGACATATTTTATATAGATAAAGAATATATATATTCTTTCCCCATTTCAAAGGCTCCAATTTCACTTATGTTAGACATTTGCTATTGACCGTTAAGTCATTGAGGCTCTGTTTATTTCTAGTATATTTTTTCCCCTTAGTGTTTCCATTTTGAACTGTCTTTGCTATGTCTTCAAATTCACTGATCTGTTAATCTCATTTAATGAAGCTTTCATCTCTGACAGTGTAATTTTTGATTCTAAAAATCCATTTGGTCCTTTTGCATATGTTTCATTTTTCTCCTAATTATGCTCATGTTTTCCTTTATATCCTTGAGCATATTTATTGTGGCTGTTTTTAAAATCTCATCTGTCATTTTCTTGTCTCTTTGCATGTGTGGTAATATATAATTAGATCCTGACGTTGTGAGTGCTGTGTTTTTGTGTGCCTGGATTTTGTCTCTTTCTTTAAAGAGGGTCAGCGTTTACTTTTGTAGGCAGTTGAGTATTTTTCAGTTAAGCTTTATCCATTGGAGACTGGTTTTTAAGTTTGGTTAGTGTATATCCAGAGCAGAGTTTTCACTAGGAACAATTTAGTCCTATTACTAAGGCATGAATCTTCTGTGGTGTCTATTGAATTCTTCCATCATTCAGTGAAATCTCTCTAGTCTGTATGGTCAAAATATGAGTATCTTCTAGCCCTGTGTAAACTCTGGGAATTATTTAGCTTATTCCTTCCTGACAGTTCTTTTTCTCAGTATGTTAGAGTTTTACCCTAGGCATGCACAGATTAACTTTCTGCAACATTCTTTTAGATTTCTTCTTCATGACTACAGAGTACCCTCCACTCTGGTACTCTGTCCTGCCAGCTTTCCTCTTTCAAAATCGTACCCTCTGTCTTCTCAACTTAAAGAGACTCCTATGTATTTTCTCTAGATTCCTCCTCTATGCACTATAATCTGGAAGGTTACTTGAATAGAAAGTGCTATTGTAGGGCTCACATCATTTAATTATAAAATCAATTGTTTTGTTTTCTATTTTTTGAAAGAACATTCTCTAGAACTTAGAAATGAAGAAAATATGAGTCTAAGCTTATTTCATTTTTTAAATTATTGACTTTACCTCCTGATTTGAAAATAATATACTGTCAGAAATAGTGAAGACACTTGTAGTACATAGCCAGAAAAAAAAAAGAAAAAATATTATGGAGATATGTTAGGCAGGTAATACAAATATTTTCTGGATTTTATGTTGCCTATGGCATTATCAAACTTTTTGAAATTTAAAATTTGTGTTTATTCTTTCATATTAATTAAATATTTATTTTGTTTCTAATTTTGTAGCATAACATTGTATTATTTTTCTTAAGAGAATGCCATTAAATTATAATGTTCAGTCCCATAAACCTGGACTTATATCCTAGTGGGACATACACTCTTACCTGAGGGAGAAATACTAGGGAGTAACCTTGTTGCCAATGAAGGCCATGAAAAGAGACCAGCAAATATTCTGAACATATATCACAATTTACTACAGTGTTACATTTCAAGTAAATGTGTCTGTAAAAATCTGATTGAAATTTTTATCCTTTTTTAGTGAAACAGATTTTAATCATAATTATTTTCTAGATATTGTAATATTTCTCACAATGACAGTAATTTATACATGTAAATAAATGTATTTGGTGAAGCACAATTCTGTTTGTATATTTTTTAAAGTTGTTATTGTTCATATTTCCATATAAACTCTCAAAAGTTCTCAAACTATATTTAAAATTTTTTTAACTTGTGGTTTAATGTATCTATGTTTGTCTCATTTGGTTATCTATTTCAATAAATATATGAATAAAATATTCTTGTTACTCTTCCTCAAAGAATATAGTAAACCAAGTGAGATGAGAAATGCAAAAAAGACAGTAATCTTCACTGTCAACAAAATTAGTGGGACGTGGTGAGGGCTATTGTGACCTGAACATTGAAGCTCCAAATTGGCTGGAGCTCCAGCCAGTTGTCACCATAAGAGAATAAGGGGGGTTGGCTTTCAAACCCTTTCTCAATAGAAGCCAAAAGGGTAGATTTTTATGTTACATGTCCTAGTTTCTTATGAAGATTTTTTAATGTTTTAATTAATTTATTTTTATTGAAGTATAGTTGATTTACAATGTTTCAGGAATAAGCAAAGTGATTTCATTTTATATATATATATTTAATATATATATACTTTTTCAGATTCTTTTCTGTTATAGGTTATTACAAGATATTGCATATAGTTCCCTATGTGCTCTACAGTAGGTCCTTGTTGTTTATCTATTTTGTATATAGAAATGTATATCTGTTAATCCCAAATTCCTAATTCATTCTTCCCCCACCTTCCCCTTTGGTAAGTATAAGTTTGTTTTCCATGTCTGAGTCGTTTCTGTTTTGTAAATAAGTTCATTTGTATCATGTGTCCTAATCTTTACATGCTCATCTATTGAACATTGTCTACTATATAATCATTCTCTATACTGAATTCATTCTAAGGTCTCCAGACTGTGACTTTGCTGTTCATGTGTCAGTGTTTGTAGGTATTTATCTTGTCCTGGTTTTCTTGAATTGATACTGCTTAATTTGAAGAGAAATATAATTGGAGAGGCTCTGCTGCTAAATGACAAATATCTGTGCAACATAGTTCTAGAAACTTGCAAACTTCTATTTCGTCATTTGTTATTCAATTAATGCTAGAATCATTGCTATTTCAATAGCTGCTACGATTTAAGTAGCATAAAATAATTGTCAAAATCTAATGAACTCAGTTACTATGTTGACAGATCAAAATGATCAATTGTGTCTCATATTGGAACATAACTTCCTTTTGACTGTTTCCTAATCTCAGCATGTTGTTATTACCAACTAACAGCCAAGATAGCCCATCAAGACATAAAAAGAAAGTTCTGTTAATTATGCAACAAAAATGTTGTGATACGTCACTGAACTTTTCAAAATTCTTATTTTTGTCAGTGTTTCATAAAGCATTTCCATAAAGACATAAGAAATAAACAACAAAAGGTCATTGTTTTAGACTATTTTTCATAAATGATTAAGGGAAAGACAAAAACATAGTTTTGCACTTTTTGCAATATTTTACAAATGATATTCCTCAGCTAAAATTTTTGAAAATTTTGTATTAAGTATAAAGCTAATTAAATATACAGAATAACATGGCTCAGTTCTGAAGCCCTTTGAATCTGCACTAGGATAACATAAGCCTTTGATGGGTTTGCATGTTAAAAGAAATCTGCCTTTTCTTTTTGATGTGAGAACTGGATTTTTCAGAACAGACTTTTGTACTTTATCTTACTGGTTTAGCAAAATCCAGGTGAATAATTTTTATAGAAGTTTATAAAAAAGCAAAATGTTAATTTTCCAGATTAATTATAAAATATGCTTCATCTCAGACAGGTAAACACACATTTCTATGTAAAATCTTTGATTCAATAAATTTTTATTGAATGTCTTTTAACTAACAGACACTGTTCATGGTACTGAAAACACTGTAGTGAGCTGAGAAAAAGACAAAATTATGCTGAAATGAGGATCCATTCCGCTGTTGGAGACAGAATGACCATGGGCTTGCTTTACTTTGTCATCCTTAGTTCTCAGCCCTAAAGCTCGGTGAGGTCACAGATGCCCTCTGAGCAGAGTTAGGACACCTGTGTAATGGGGTCTCCTCCCTCCGAGTGGGGTCTCCTCCCTCCGAGCTTGCTCACCAGCTGGTAACTGCTGTTGGGCAGAATTAGAAGCCCATCTATCGTTCGTGGTCCCCTTGACAGCAAGACTCTGGGGTCAGGTGTCCTCTGGATCAGACACTCTTTCCTCATCAGAATTTATATATATGTAGATGTAATTAAATACATAAAGACGCAAAGGAGCTGAGAAGAAATTTCAAACAGAGTAAATAGCAATCATAAATGCTCTGAAGTGAAGGGGATCATACCTGAGATATTTGAGAAACAAGGAGGTTGATATGGTCACAGAGAAACAAATCACAAGGGCCAGGTTATACAGGGCCTTATAATTCATGGAGAGAGACTTTGAGTTCTATTCTGATATTCTAATCTCATTTACATCTTAACAAAATCACTGGAATTGCTATCTGAAAATACATGAAAGACAGGGGTAGAAACAGTGTACTAATTTGAGTATTATATAACACCAAAGTGTGATGTGAATGGGGCTTTGGCCAGGATAGTGACAGATGGATAGTTAAATTCTGGATATATGTATAAGGATAGCCTGCAGAATTTAAATGAAGACGGGAGCAAAGTGAAATAGCTTACTGCGTAGATGTCTGGGGAAGGAGTATTCCAAGCACAGGGGATTTCAGTGCTCATTGCCTTGAGGTGGGGATGTGCTTGGAGTAAAGGAAGCCCATGTGGCCTAGCAGAGTGAATGGCTGAATGTTGGGAGCTTAGGAGGAGATGAGGTCAGAGAAATAACAGGGGCCAAGTAAAGCAGGAAAGGGTTTGGTGCAGGAGAGAAAGAGAGGCATCTAGGATAACAACAAGGTCTGAGGGCCTAGGTAACAAGAAGAATTGAGTTGGTACAAACTGAAATGGGTAAGGCTAGACGTGGCGTTGGTTTGGAGGAGAATCAGCCTAGTAGAGTGAAGATCAAAATTTGAAACATGGAAGTTTCAAATATGTTGATAAATATTCTGCTATGAAATTTTCATTAGGAGGAACTTGTCAGACAGTCGAGATATGTGAGTTAGCAGTATTTAGATGAGATCACATAGGGAGTAAGATAGAAAGAGAAGTGGTTCCCAGACAGAAACTTGGGGTTTCCACTAGTTAGAGAATGAGACGAAGAGGAGAGAGCCAGGAAAAAAAAACTGATTAAATCTTGATCCTTTAAGTACGACCTCCATTCCTAATGCTTTGATTTATTTTTGTGTGTTCATATGCAGATTTCCATATGATTTCATAAAGTGTTCTAGAACATATAAAAATATTTACTATTTTCACAATAAATTTGCTCTTCTATTTTCCTGAAGTTTAAATGAGAAAGTAATTTTAAAAAAATGTTATCTATAGTTTTGGGAAGTGGGGGAAATGGGAAATGGTGCAGGGACTTCTAAATGGAGATCTTTTTATATTCTTCTTGAATTTTGGAAAAGAAATGTACTATCCATTAAAAATAAAACATTTAGAGCTATGATTTTATTCTTAATGTTGACAGTAGCTGATCTTTTAAGGCTTGTTTTACTCATAGTGTTCTACAAATGAAGCCCAGTTCTAGTCAGAAAAACATTTATGAGTTTAAGAGGCAATCTGGGGCTTCCCTGGTGGCGCAGTGGTTGAGGGTCCGCCTGCCGATGCAGGGGACATGGGTTCATGCCCCGGTCCGGGAAGATCCTGTATGCCGCGGAGCGGCTGGGTCCGTGAGCCATGGCTGCTGAGCCTGCGCGTCCGGAACCTGTGCTCTGCAACAGGAGAGGCCACAGCGGTGAGAGGCCTGCATACTGCAAAAAAAAAAAAGAGGCAAATCTGCATAAAGTAGTGCAAGTAGATTTCAAGTTTAAATGATTTCTCACATTTTTCTATGCTATATATTCAACATTTAAAGATTTATGCATTTAAAGATGGTTTAGCAAACTGTTTTCATTCTCTATAAAGAAAAGTCCAGTTATCTTTTCTAGTCATGTATTTTCTATTGGTTTTGACTTCTTGAAAGGGTAGTAGAAACACATTTTAAACGCTTGGCCTTTTCTACGTGAGATGTTGTTAAAGGGAACAGACTTACGTTTCTATTTTGCATGCTTTCCACACTTATAAGCTTACTGCTAACTATTTTGTTGTTTAAATGAAAGACTGTACTGACAATTAAATGGAGGCTCATGCATGCTCCACTGCCATATCTTATTATCATCAACGTGAGAGGAAGCAGAATGCTGAAATTACTGGTTTTCACCTGCATCTGCATGGCCTTACTATGCCCACCAAGGTGAAAATGTCAACTTGAAGAATGTAATTATATAACTTAAACTGCAGTGGTGGCAAGGTTAAATCCTTGCTTTACTGACCTTAAAAGCGACTATAACTTCTAGGTTTGGAAAAGTCTTTTGTTTATGAATTTGACCTCTCACTTTTACTCCCTTTCTTAAGTTTCTCTTAGATAAAATCTTCCACACGGGTGTTAATTCAATATAGATTTTGGATTTTTTTTTCCTGTTTCTCTCTTTAATACATAATATTTCCAACAGAGAGAAGGCAGGTAGCGTATTTTTACATTTGACAGCTGCCATTTCAGATCAAATATAAAATGCTTTTGAAGATGCTATGAGATAAAGCAACCCAAGGTATTTGTAAATAATTTTAATTTTCAAATGTGATTTAGAATTCATATAGTTTAATACATATATTATTAAAAATTGCTAAAAATTAAATATCTTTAGTTAATATTTAATTATCTATTGGAAGCTCAATTATCCCAACAATTCCTTTCCCTTAAGTTGTTTTTTAATAAGTTAAACTCTAAATATTATAAAATCCTATTTTATAACTGTAGGGTTAGAAACAATAATATGCATTTAATTATAAATTAAAGATGTTATTTGAAATAATTCCTGTCCCTATTAATATGTAATGGAAAAGCATTATAACTTTTAAAGACATACCTTAATAAGAGTATAATTTATTAAATATAACATTTACTTAATATGTACTCTTTGCTGGGCACTATGGAAGACATGAAGCCATTTGCTCCAATCAGATGTTATTACTGAAATGATAGGAGTAGAATTTAAATATATTACAAAGCCATGCAGATGAAGAAACATATGAATAATGTAAAGCATAGTAAAGAATTCAGTGAAAGGAGAACTTCTAGCCAGAAGGATCTATGAATGGTTATTAGATTATGTTAAGTGTTAGAACTAGTCTTGCTGGATAGGTCATTCAGGATGTAGGGAATGGGAAGAATAAAGGTATAGATGTGGGAAAGTATATATTAGAGTTATTTTTTATATCTCTAGTCTGATCATAGGGCAGGCAGCATTTGCAAAAAATGTTTGATCAAGATACACGTTTGAAAACAAAATGTGTAGATAGTATACCCTGAGGATAAATAAGTTACAATGAGAAATGGATTTATGTAAGTAACCAAAATATGGTCTAACAGATGTGTGCATTGTTACCAAGAAAAAGAATAATCAATTCATATTTTTTATTTACCTTGCAATAGAACAAACACATTTTAAAAGCTAGTTTATTTTAAAGAAAAAATTTTCAAAGCTAAAAATCAACTTTAATTTTATAATTTATTTCTAATTGACAATGTGCATATTTATTAAAAAGCTAAATATTTTAAATATATTAATGTATATTTTATACATATTTTCATATTGTATCCGTATTCAACTAGAAATGCCCTCTGGCTTAGGGAACATTGGACTGCAGATATAGAAACAGTGAATATAAGCTTTTTATTTCAAAAATAGGAATTTGAAATGAAACCATTTCTGATTACATACTTACACCTAGAACCATGCTTATGCCTATACCTCTGTCTGTGGCTATACATGTATTTATGTCATCATTAAACTACAGGATATGATGTGTAATGGAATATCCGCCAGCTTAGAGAAAGCCAGAAAAATCCTTCCAGCTGGTGAATGGAGGGAGTAATTTAGAGGGAAAAGAATGGAGACAGATGCTCTGAGTCCTTCATAATGTGGCACATGTGTGCTCATAAACTTAGACGTGAGTCTGTGTGTGTAGTGGTGGTGGCACCAGGGAAAAGACAAAAACTCCAACCCCGTTAGCTACAGGGAACCTGCAAACAGAAAGCGCTTCTGTTCTGTTTCCTATTAAGCAATGTGCTGAGCCTGTTTGCTCTCAGTTACGTTCCTTCATGGCCTTTCCTTAGTAAAATTCAATGTGTAATTTTTCTCCATCCCTGATGAATCCCACCTGCACAGCCAGCAATAGGACACAAAGCTTTAGAAAGTGAAGGCAGTCACTTTTTTTTTTGCACTTCTAAATTGAAATATACACACAGTATCTTTTCAGCAATGCTATTATTTCTATCCATCATATAGTTCTTAATATTCAGAAAAGTGTTGTTCAATCAGATACTCATTTTTAAAGGCAACAGTAATTCATTGCCTATATTTAATCTTTTCTTGTAGAAAATGTCCAAAGTGTATTTGGTCCTATGTGGTAAATCCTCATTGTGGATGAGTTGTAGCTAGGAGCATTTCTCTCTTCCCCAGAAGAAAATAACGCATTAAAGGAGGGTCATATCCCCTTTATGTGAATTGCCCCTTTTGACCATGCAGATTGATAATAGACTAGATAGAACTCTCTCCCATGTAAATCTAAAAATTTTAATTAAGCAACACAGGGATGACAGTTGATGAAATTGACATATATTAATGGCAGCTAGAAGAAAAGTACATTTACCTATTAAATATTTATTACTATATCTTGTACCATCCAATGGAATTAGAACTAAGGTTATATTGTTTTTAGGAAGAATATATGTTCTGCACTTGTGTGGTTTACAATATAATAGAAGTCATAAAATACGAATAAGAAAACATAAAAATATAACTTCAGGTTGTGGTAGACACTGAGGGAATTGGTTAAAGAACAATGATAAATAAGGTGAAAAAAAAAGGTCTACATTTTTCTATGGCGATTAGGAAGGACTCGCTGTGGTGACTGAAATATAAGCTGAATCTGAAGTTTGAGAAGGAGCTTCCATGTAATGTCCATTCTAGAGAGAGAGAGAGAAGAAAAGGTTTTGGTATGTTAGAGAAAACAAACAGGAAGAGTCCAGTGTATTTGATTTGAAGGAGTGAGAGAGAAGATGGAATGAAATGAGGTTGGAAATTTAATTGGGAACTAGATCCTCCAGTACCTAATCTTGACAATATTGAAATAATTGGTGATTTTGACAAATAGTTTAGATGGAATGGTGGTGGCATAGGCCAGATTGTATTCTGTTGTATTGTAATTGGAGGTTTGAAGGTGGGGACATGCTGACGAATATTCTTTTTAGTTTAACTGTGAAGAGAGCTAAAGAAATGGTTCAGTAATAGAAAGTCACATGGGGGCAAGAGAATATAATTTAGAATATGAGATACTAGAGAATATGACTGCTAAAATCTCCACAATTCCTTTCATTCCTTCCATTTCTACATGTTGGTTCTTTGATTTGATGAGATATTATAAGTAGAAGACATATCTTTTTGTTCTGCTAAGCATCTCTCTAGAAACTACCCTCAGGCTAGAATAGCATAATTAATTCTGCACCTGAAATACCCCAAGCATAGCATGAGTTAGTCTCTGTCATCCTGGTAGCCTAACCGCTTTGAGCACTTCCAAGGGTAAACATGTAATCATAGTGGTTAAGTCATGGATAAGCAAGAGAGCAGACTACATCCATTAAGACCTTTTTCAAGCTTCATAAAAACATGACAGCAAAGGGAAGGATCAAAGTAATACAGAGTGAAATTTATTTGAAATACGTGTTTGATTGAGGTGCAGCTTAGGTCATGTTTTGTTTACTAATCAAAAAGTATGATATTTTACTTTGGTACTAGGGAAGTTCTCTTTGACCTCTTTATGAGTTTTTGTGGGCTTCTGTGTAACAAATAATTCATTGTCTCACAGTTCAAGAGGCTAGAAATCCACTATCAAGGTGTAGGCAGTGCCGTGCTCCCTCTGAAGGTGCTAGGGAAGGATCCTTCCTTGCCCCTTCCAGCCTCTGGCAGCCCCAGAGATTCCTTGGTTTGTGGCAGCGTAACGCGAATCTTCATGTGATATTCTGTCTCTTCACGTGGTCTTCCCTCTGTGTATGTCTATTTCTGTGTTCAGATTTCCCATTTTTATAAGGACCCAGTCACATTCGATTAGGGCCCACCCTCATGACCACACTTTAACTTGATTACCTCTGTAAAGATTCTCTTTCCAAATAAGGTTAAATTCTGAGGTACTAGGAGTTAGGACTTCAACATATTGGGGGGGAGGGGACACAATTTAACCCATAACATCCTTTTATTCCTGTGTCCAAGGATGTCTTTAGTGTAATTGTCCCTGGCCTTGTACCTATTGCTTAGTCAATTTTCCCCAAAAAGGAGGAATGAGTTACCTGCTTAGTGACGACAGACTTGGGTCCACGTTCTCCTGGGCCCGTGGACCTGCTCTATTTAAAAACCATCTACCTTATGACTTTATTTTTTTGTTGCTTCTCCTTAACCTTGGGCTAGTAGAAAGAAACTGCAGATCTCAACTTCCCAGTGGATGGGATCTTACAAATTGGCTCAGAGAGGAAGCAACAGGTAGAACATATTAACAGCCCCATTAACCCCTCCTAAACCATTGTCTTTAAAGAATTTTATGATAATAATGGTTGTGTTTGGCTCCCCTACCTCTGATGCCTGTCAATCTATCAATTAGTATCACATTTCTACAGAGAAAAATGTTGATATAATTGACATTTCCTTTGAAAATGCAATTTAAGGTACAAATGTTTGTCTCTCACTTTGGCAACTCTTTTTTTATTCATCGAGTCATGAAAAATTAGTCTGCATGATGCATATGATCTATATATAATATACTTTGACTATTATCATAAGTATAATTCCTAAGAATATAAGACAAGAGACATTAAATTTCAGTGATAGCAATTGCATACAACTATAGCGTAGCTAATAGCAAAGTGCATTAATGCATATATCAATATTTATTATTTCAAATTGATTTGTTTTGTGAATTTACTTTATTTTCTGTTTTCATATGCCATTAACAAAAATATAAAAAGTGTTTATTTTTTTACGTGTAAAAATTACAATGTGGCTTAGAAGGAAAAGTTTCACTGACAT
Organism: Neophocaena asiaeorientalis asiaeorientalis; assembly: GCF_003031525.2. NCBI lineage: Eukaryota > Metazoa > Chordata > Mammalia > Artiodactyla > Phocoenidae > Neophocaena > Neophocaena asiaeorientalis. The sequence continues at coordinate 12,152,377 of NW_020173215.1, forward strand.
TTATGCAAAACTAAATATCTCATGGAACACATATTTGGTAATACGAGTTGAAAAAAATATTTCTTGTATCATTGAAAAAGTACAACGGCCACCTCTGTGGTAATTGTAAGAAAATGAATAAATATCATATCTAATAAAGATTTTTAATAACCTCATACATATCTATAATTGAGAATCCTTCAGAGTATTCAAGGTGGACAAATACATAACCTCTTGAAATTGAAAGTTAATTGAAGCAATTTGTAAGATCCCTTATTGTTGCACTGTCCAATAACATAGCCAATAGCCATATGTGGTTATTTACATTTTAATTAATTAAAATTAAATAAATTTTTTTCAGTCACTTTAGTCATGCATGAATCCACAAGTGGTTACTGTCTACCAGATGAACAGAGTAGACTACAGGACATTTATCATCACAAAAAGCTCTATTGGGCAGCGCTTCCTTAGAGTCTAGAGATTTCATGGATTTAATTGAATATTGATTCTTTAAATGATTTCTAACGAATCAGTTACTCATAAATGTTAGTTATTTCAGTGTCCTTTCCTTACACTGTACTAGAGCACCACCCCTAGTGCTAACTCACACTCTGTGACTCTAGTGGGCATCACCATTTTAGGAGGTACATGATACATTAGTTCTTTAATAATGAGGGATGGCAGCCAACACCTGGAGCTGCTCTGGGCATGTGTGGTAAGGTATAAGGAGATGTGCAAGTTTTCTCAGAGGACCATTACATTATGCATTTTGTTTTCAGCTCATGTCCTAAAACACAAATGACCATCCTTTTAGATGAAACAGGATAATACCATTCTCTTTGAAGGATGATAGAAAATGCAGAGCACAGAAAGAAAATAGAAAAGTGACAAACACTTAGGTCACAGAGAATAGCTGGACAAATAAAATTTATTCTAAGCTAGACAACCAGCTTTACAAAGACTATATTGCGAGAGAGCAATGCTGCGATTAAAAGGCAAATGTGGACTTCTGTAAATGTAAAGATTAGGGACTGTTCGCATCTATATCAAAGGATTCTAAAAGACATGGGTATCTGAGGGAAAAGGTGGGTAGTTAAAAGAAGATTCTATATAGCACAGAGAAGACGAACCTGAACGTAAAAAGAACCAAAACAAGAGAAACTTATACAGATGACTATTAACTGGCCATTATTATCTGATCTTTAATGCAAAGAAACTAGGTGTTTATACAAAAAAAAATTTAGTAAATTTATTACCTCTTTAAGTTTCTGTATGTAGAGTATGTTTGGGTTAATGTGTAATTTACATCTATATAATTTTGCTAAGGTTTTACTTTTAATTAGTTATTCTCAATAAATTATTTCATTTTAGAAAAATGAGTTAATATTCCTGATACACACCCACACAACTAGGAGAGTGAGCTATACTTTATTATTAAAAATAAAAATTTTCCCCTTGAACAGGAAACACTAATCCTTCCCTAATGATTTTTAGAAAATGACTATTTCTTTGTGGTATACAATGATGTATTATGCTATACATGTGTTCAGCGTAATAAATCTTATCAAAGTACTTGGGTTTTGGAGTCATGAACTCTGAATTTTGGCTGTGCTATTTACTACCTGTCTGACCTTTGGAAATTACTTCAATTCCATAAAACTCAATTTACTCATCTGTAAAATAATGGTAATATTGCCTATCTAATTAACTTATAATATTTGAATAAGATGATTTTAAATCACTTAGAAAATATTCTGCTACAAGTAAGGAATAAGTAATACACTTTAAAAAATAGCTCTACATACAAAGATGTTTTAAACCTAAAATATTGAATAGATGCATATTTATTTATGCTATAGTTATCGCTCACATTATTGCAGCAATTATAGCGAAACATATTTTGTTGTGTGATATCAATTATTTGGGAAGGAACTCTTCTGGGACTTTGAAAGGAGTGTCTTGTTGCATTTCTTGTCTTGACCCACAATGACAGATAAATCGGGTATTTCTTTATTCTCCCAAGGTCATTCCTTCCAATTGTGCATTTTACTTGGTATTCAGGTTCGCATGCCATCCTTTGAAGTTGTAGACTTGTCTTATTCCTGATAGATCTTAAGCTTCTTTTAAACTGGAGTGAAGTTTGGATAACAGTTCTAATCACCAAAGAATTCCTTCCAAACAGTGTGATTTTTTTCTCCCCTGTAATCAGTAGGCTTTACCTTATAAAGGAAGAATAGATGACTTTTAAAATGTACTACTGATGTGAAACTTTAAATTTGCAGACTTCTTAAATTCTAGTCATTCTTATATGATGTTTTGGGAGGAAAAAAGAATAAAACCCTAGGTCTTAGGATGATTTCCCATATTCAACAATAGAAAATCAATTTCTTTATTTATTTGACATATATAAAAAATGTTTTTGGAATACTTTGTTTTACATATCATTAAAGGAAATTAGTTTTTCCTATTATCTTTGTGCTCTAAGAATACTGAAGATAAAATCCTGTCTGTACTTTTTCTTAGTTCTAGGTTGCATTTATACTAACCAGGAAACTCTTCAAAATATTTAGTACATAATTTTAAACCACAAATAATTTTTGAATTATTTTGTATTTCAGCCACTTCAATTTATGGAAGAGAATGCCAGAGACTTAGTAAGGGTTATATAAGAACTATACTAGAGCTAGGATTCAGACCTAGTTTAAGGGTAGGGGTGTATGTGAGTATACAGGTGTATATCATTCTTTTCTTTCACAAAAAGTAGCATAATAAATACGTTATACTACATGTTGATTTTGTACTTAACAAAATATATAATATATCCTGTATATCACTGCATATCAGTTCACAAAGACCTGCATTTTTATGCCTGCTTTAGACTTCCTTTTAAATGTGTTCTTATTTATATTTATTCACAGGTAGTTTATTTTTATTCAAGCCCCCAATAGATGATTATTTAAGAGATTTCCAAGGGTTTGCTATTACAAATAATGCCACCATGAAAAACCTGCTAATATGTTATTTCATTTGTATGGAGGTGATTCTTCAGGGCAGATTACTAGGATTGAGATTTTAATTTGCTCCTCTGACAGAAGAGAACTGTACAGGGGAAAGATGCTAGGGAGAATTGATTTTAACCTATAGAAGTTCCACCTGTACCTTCTACCAAGTAAACTCTGGTGGTGCATAGGAAACCCCTCCTTTGAGAATGGTTTCCACTTCTACTTAAGGTACTTCCTGGAGGCTACAGTGGGCAGTATCTGAATCATCTGAATAAGGATTTCTGACTCAAAAGCCCTTATCATTTATCCATAAACATTAAATCCATGTAGGGAGAAAAGTTATTATTTACCTGACCATGACAAAAATAAGCAAAGATGAAAATTTTATACATTCTGATGACAACAAAAGTATGTTTGCTTATTGACAAACTGACATGAACTAGGGCTTTTATATAAACAGTAATTATGGTTTCAACAAAAGCTAAACCTATCAGCGATAAACATAATCCTCTTAAATGGGTTCTGACATTGACATTCATGGTTTCATAACCTTTCATCTTGAAGATTCCAACAAGCTTTGTAATATTTTCTAAGCAACTTATGAAAAGACAAACCAAACAAAGGGATTACTACAACACACTCAGAAATAAAATGCTCAACGCTACACAACTGTACATGACGGAAAGTAAAGCATGTGACATCTGATTGAAACTACCTTTAAGATTTAGGGGAACAGGATTACCCAGCTTGGAATCCAGCCAGGAGAAGGATATAGAATTTAGAGTTATCATAGAGGGTCCTAACTGCTAATGCAAAGCATCAGCTTCCGTTGTTAAGGTGATTTTCTGATAGGGAGGGTAAATGTTATGTATATGTCATGTAAACACACACACACACACAAGTTAACATATATGTACAAATTATTTCAACACTCTGCATAGTATAAAGGATTTACTTTTCATTACAGCTGCAACTACAATTTAAAAACGTTGCTTGTGGGAACTTCCCTGGAGGTCCAGTGCTTAGGACTCATGCTTCCACTGCAGGGGGCACAGGGTTGATCCCTGGTCAGAGAACTAAGATCCTACATGCCGCGACATGGCCAGAAAAATAAATATAAATCAAAATTTTAAAAAGAAACTTTACTTATGAAGAGACACTACCTAACGTTATTGAACCTGAGTTGTCTTCTTTCATCAAATCCAATTAATTTTCTTTAGTGATTGTTTTAAAATCGGTTGACACAAGTTTTATTACAAAAATAATCAAAAATGGCATGCTGTCTTACTTCACTCTGGATGACAGACTGTAGGTCCATCCATGTCTCTACAAAGTCAGAAAGAAAAACAAATATCGTACATTAATGCATGTATGTGGAATCTAGAAAAACGGTACAGATGGACCTATTTGCAGCGCAGGAATAGAGACGCAGACATAGGGAAGGGATGTGTGGACATAGTGGGACGAACTGGGAAATTAGCTTTGACATATGTACACTACCATGTGTAAAACAGATAGGTAGTGGGAACCTGCTGTATAGCACAGGGAGCTCAGCATGGTGCTCTGTGACGACCTCGATGCTTGGGATGGGGGGGAGGTCTAGAGGAAGGGGATAGCTGTATACATATAGCTGATTCACTTAGTTGTACAGCAGAAACTAACACAACATTGTAAAGCAACTATACTCGAATTTAAAAAAATAATTTTCAGATACAATCATCTTTATTAACAAGATTTTTTTGTTAATATTTATAGAACTATCTTAGTAGTAGTAGAAACATATTTTAAACTTTGGATTTCAGTAAATTAGCCCACTTTTCTGAGCTGAGATAATTTGTGTAACCAAGGGGGTTCATTGTGTCCTATAATTCATCATTTACACATCAGTCTTATTATCCCACAGAGTGAATGCTTACCTCAGGGAGGCTCTTACTGGCCCAGTTGGGATGGGGTGGGGGAGGGGAAATAAGCCCTGGACAGCTAAACAAAATGTCATTCCATCCTCCAACAATTTCAGGAATCTCCTTCAGACCTGAACTGGTGAGTACTGAACAAATACTACGAAATAAGATTTTAAATATATGGACCTAATATATAACAACATTTTGAGGAATCATTCTGTTTGCTGTGAAAAGAATGGCTGGGGCTTCCCTGGTGGCGCAGTGGTTGAGAGTCTGCCTGCCTATGCAGGGACACGGGTTTGTGCCCCGGTCCAGGAAGAACCCACATGCCGCGGAGCGGCTGGGCCCGTGAGCCATGGCCGCTGAGCCTGCGCGTCCGGAGCCTGTGCTCCGCAACGGGAGAGGCCACAGCAGTGAGAGGCCCGCATACCGCAAAAAAAAAAAAAAAAAAAAAATCAGGGGAAAAAAACCATGAATATTAAGGAAATATAAAAACTAACTTCTCGAGCAAATTATAAATGAGTAGTGGAAGCAGGGAGGACGATAAGCATTTACGAAACAGGTCAACAGCATTGCAGTTCAACGTGGTTACTTAATATTACATAGGATTTTGTAGTTAAAGTGTTTGTTCAGATTATCTCAAATTTGTGGTTGTTCAGAGTAAGAAGAATCACAGCGAGCAGGACAGCCTATCGTTCTAGTTCATCAAATTCAGCCTCCAAAACTGAGAGCTGCAGGGAGCAGGTGGAGTGTAGATCTAGGATAGATTGTGGTCCACAGTATCTAACTGATAAATTCCAGCTGTGATCCTGTCTCGCAGTAATTATAATCCATTTGTGAGATGACATTAGTCCACCTACTTTATTAGAAAAAAGGCATTCTATTATGTGAACTCCTGTGGGTTTTCTATCAGTGCATTATAATTCAAAAAAAATCTATGGTCAAATAAATTGCATAAATGTGGTTGTAAAACAGTCAACATAATGAATAAATTTAGAAAAGGATACTATATACCTTTTTCAACCCAGAAACAATCTAGCCCTTTATTCATAAAGCTCTTCTCTTGGTGCGCTGAATGTTGTGGATCTTACTGTTGCTCACTTTCTTTTTTGTAATAATGTTCGTGAAAGAGCCTGTACCATCTGCAGACGTATATATGATGTCAAATCCAATAGGGAATGAGAAACAACAGTTTTCTACTGCCCTCTAAATTGCGAAGAGATTTACGGTAGATTGTTAAAGAAAATATACCTATTTTGTGGGCTATTCAAAAGTATGTTTTTCATTATGGATTTTAGGAAATTATTACAAAAATGAAAACATTCTTCTATATTCTATTTGTTGACATAATAAGAAAACCTTATTTTTATGGGTCATGTATTCCAAACCTATCTACTAGATGGTCCTTCTCACAGGTTTTATTATTATTATTTTTAATTAATTTATTTTTTTTGCGGTACACGGGCCTCTCACTGTTGTGGCCTCTCCCGTTGCGGAGCACAGGCTCCAGATGCACAGGCCCAGCGGCCATAGCTCACGGGCCCAGCCTCTCTGCGGCATGTGGGATCTTCCCGGACTGGAGCAGGAACCCGCGTCCCCTGCATCGGCAGGGGGACTCTCAACCACTGCACTACTAGGGAAGCCCTCACAGTTTTTATTGTTTTACAGCATATGTAACAGTGAAAATGGTAACTCTTCAGAACCATGTGATTTTTAAATAGGATTAGATTACTAAATGGAATCATCAAGAACATAGGACTTTCAAAAACATTTTTTATCAAAGCAGGGATGCAGCTTATTGTTTCTCAATTTGTAAAAGCTAATTGGGTCATGGCACGATTTCTGCTCTGTGAAAGGCAGAATTCTAGGTAATCCAAGCAGCTCGCCATAGAACAGATGGTGAGAGAGGGAAATTAAAATCCACATTTTCAAATGAAATATTTTTATTGGGGGAAAAATCTAACTTCTATATGGTAATTTATGACCTGTGACAACCCGGAAAAATTTTTACTTTGTTAATTTCCACTATTTCTTACATACTGGTATTTAACTTTTTAGCATTAATTACCAGTTCTGTGTTGATCTTATTCTTCCTACAGTTGGATCTTTTTTTACTAGCACACTTGTTGAATATGTTTGGGAACTCAATTGAAACATTTCTATAGCTTCCTTTTCCTCACTGAATGTATCTAGGGTAAACATGCATTTAGAATTGAACCTCAGAGATGATTTACCAGGGTGGTGGATACCCGTTTTTCTTGATGTCTAATTCACAAATGATCACAGATAACATTAAGTTAATTATTTTTGAGTTTCCATGTCACTCCATTTAAGCAGGCAAGGAATTTATCTCATTATCCAATGTTAATAGGCTACCTTAAAAACCTACAGAAAAAGGTAAAAGTCAAATGCAATGTCAGGGCTACAAATCTGGAATGGTATCTATAGTTTAACATGTTGGGAAAGGAAGAGCTTGTGTACTGTGTACCAAGTAGTGCTAGATATTCCGTGTAGGATTTGCGTGATGTTCTGTGTCCCTTCAAGTCCCATCAACTCCAGAACTTTCTTGGTAGAATGTAATATAAATTAAAACTCTTATGTATAGAATGCTTCTGTGGCTTAGTCCCTAATAATAAATGCAATATAGTCCTTTGGATGTTCAAAATATAAGAGTTCATGACCATGAACAACGTACCAAAACAAAAACAATAACCCATGTCACGTGATAAGAATCTATACCAACATCAATACTGATTCTTAAACAACATTATCTGGGTAAAATGTTTCAGGAATGCTACCGTCTTTATTTGTTCCCAGACAGAGAAAGGAGTTTTCAGCATAGTTCAGGTGATTGCAAAGGGGATGTGAGAAAAGTGTCATCTTGGAAGTACTGCAGTGGAATAGTGGTGAGGTCAGGCAAGTTTTAAAGTGACCTGAAGATATGACCAATGAAATTTATAAATTGTAGTGATTTTTCCATCTTTTATGAATCCATTTATCCATGCGTACACATTTTCTATTTGTCTTTAAAATTATTTTAAGAATTATTTTACTTCAGAGAATGTTTACACTAACAATACAGAATTATTAAATTACTGACTTAGTGTTATTAAGCTATCCCAATATTAAGAGATTTTAATCATCAAATAATTTGGGAAGAAAACCATCTTCAAAATTACACGTTCTTTTGTTTCCTTTCGTTACATACCATATAGTATGGAAAAAATGTTTTGGAAACGTATTATGAAATACTTGTCCTCATTTCTGTGTATAATCTAGGAATTTAAAGTATTAACTGACATGTTAGTAGTATTAAAATATTTCAGTAATTATTCTATTTTAATTTATATAACTTTGTCAAATAGCCTTATTCTGTAACCTATACTCACTCTCTCCTACTATTTTAAAACAGAGAAAAAGTTGCATTTCTAGTGATGATTGTATAAGGAAGAAATTTCAGTTTATGTCAGTTTTAAAGTATTCTTTTATGTTATTATATATTTTCTAAATAATAACTCAGTATTGGGATCTTAGTAAGTTGACTAGAGGTTCACATTTACTTTTATTTTAAAATATTTGATAATTTAAATTTAATCATGATGCTTTCTTAAACTACTTAAAGTAAGACTAGAACAGTTTGGGTCACTATCGTTTGCAATGTAACTGAATACCTGAGGATTTTTACAAGTCATTATAATATATGGCCAGAAAAATGCTTGAATATAATGTGTAAATGGTAAGTTAGTAATTGATTTGTTTTGTATTTATTTTAATTTTCTTAATTTCTTGTTCCAATGAATTTTTGAGGTTTATTAAAATAGAGCTGAGCTAAACACAGTGGAATACTTAAATTGAATAAAATCGAACTGTTGAATTTATATGACCAAAATGATAGTTATTTTATAACTCCATGGATTTTTTCTTTGAAAAACATTGGCAGACCTGAAAGTAAACATTAGCTATGAAAAGAAATGCTGTTGTAAGCAATTCCACAAATGATCATTTTATAATCATCTATAAAGTAATCCTAGAACTGATGATTTTATGAGACTATCTCTACATCAAAGATCCATAATCCTGTGTCTAACACACTCCCTCTATTTTCAGTAATTAGATAACCTGAGAGTTTCCCATTCTCTCTGTATGTTACCAGTAAAGAAATAAGTGTTATTTGATGAGGAAACAAAATAATTGTACCAAGCTGATATCTTATCAACCTAACATTCTCTCCCTATCTAAAATTTTAATATGACAGAATCAAAATATTATGTTTTAAAGGTAGTAGACCACCTTCTCCTCGGGATAATTTACAATATCTTTTTCTATAAACAAACAAGTTTATTTGGGCGATCTTTCAACATGTGCAAAACCCTAAGAAATCATGTCCCTAATGACACTTTAAAATTGATCTAATTTTTTGAGAAAAACATTTAGATAATTGCAAAACACAATGCAAAGTTGTTTTCAACTCACTATAAAGAGAGACCCTAAGTAAGCCTTCTGTACAGAGGTCTTTATGAAGGTCTGAGTGGAAATTTTTCCTCTTAATACACGTTTGCTCTTTGAAATAGAGACATAAGTATTTGAATCAGTGTTACTTAGTTTCCCAACGTGAACAATCAATATTCAAATATAAATATTAAATGAGTATTATGACTGAGGCCCTTACTTACTTTACAAAGTTGTACAATAAACTAAGTGCTTTAGAGATTAAAAATATTGTAAAATGTAAATTTTGCTTATTCTTAAAAGTTATATCTATCTGAAGTTGCACATTTCTCTTTTGCCATTTTCCCTTCTTCTCCAGACTCCCTGCAGTGTTTCAGAATGGTTGAATTTTAAATTCTTTGGTCCAAGAGATCTTTAAATTGTCTTATTTTGCACAAGTACTAATGTAAAATGCAGAAGGCTTACAAAACCTCATAGAATTCCAAAATCACTGCACGGAGGGTGGAGTGGGTTGTAAAGTATACCAGTTGCCATTAGCCACTAATAAGAAAATCATTTTTACTTGGTTTAAATAGGTGCCCTCACCTGAGGACAATTCATCAGGCATAAAAAGGATCAGAACAGACAAAGCTGCAATAGCAGCTTGATGACTCAGAGCACTGCTTGCAGGAATGGAGGCTCCCCTTCTTCAGCTCCCCATTCCATCTCTTCACTCTTTCTCCTCCAGAGTTGCTTCTGCGTGTTCGGTTTTAGTCCACTTACCTAACCATTGCAGGAAAAGGAAAGTGAAAGAACAATATAAAGATGGGGAAGAATATGAAAGATCAACTGACAGGTTCCTTTATATCTGACCCGAATTCTAACCTATAACCCAATTTATGACAATTAACAAATAAAATAAATATGGAAAGGACTTAAAGGCATGTTTTTTATTTATTTATTTATTTATTTAATTTATGGCTGCGTTGGGTCTTCGTTGGTGAGCCGGGGCTACTCTTTGTTGCAGTGTGTGGGCTCCTCATTGTGGTGGCTTCTCTTGTTGCGGAGCTTGGTCTCTAGGCACGCGGGCTTCGGTAGTTGTAGCACGTTGGCTCAGTAGTTGTGGCTTGCAGGTTCTAGAGCGCAGGCTCAGTAGTTGTGGCGCACGGGCTTAGTTGTTCCATGGCATATGGGATCTTCCCGGACCAGGGCTCAAACCTGTGTCCCCTGCATTGGCAGACAGATTCTTAACCACTGTGCCACCAGAGAAGTCCCAGGCATGTTTTTCTTTGTATGTAATAATTATTTGACTGACTGATAAGAAAATTAATCAAATTAAGCCTACCTTAGAAGGAGTATTGTGTTGACCAAAAAGTTCGTTCAGGTTTTTCCATAAGATGTTATAGAAAAACCTGAAGAACTTTTTGGCCAACCCACAATATATTGGCATGGTTCTGAGAGTTTAATAGAGAAAAAATTAAAATTAAAAAAAATTTTTTTGCAGCAGTAGTTTAAATATCTCTTAATACAGCAGTTGCATGTTTGAATATATGAAGTGTTTTATCACAAAGATCTTCTTTAAAAGGGAGAAATTTAAATGACTATAACTTTAGAAAAAAGAGCTAAAATTAATGTGATTCATTCATTTCTCCTCCTTTCTATACAACTTCGACTTCAGTTTTGTGCTCAATAAATGCTTTTAGGGAATGCCCTGGAGGTCCATTGGTTAGAACTTCGCACTTTCAATGCCAGGGTGGGTTCAGCCTCATGTCACAGCCAATGAATAAATAAATTTTTTTAAAAAATTAAAAAGTAAATGCTATTAGTGTTGTAATAGTAATCTTTCAGTGATTCATAAGGATGTATAAAATAATATCAAATATTATAATCAAGTATTTATTGTATTTTAAGCAAATTGCAGATAAATATATACGCACCTACTTGTAAGTATATAGCTATACAAATGATGATGATTATACTTATAATAAGTTAATTATGCAGATTAATTTATGGTTACCTGATACATGCCAGGCATTGTTCCACCTGCTGGGAATAAATACAGATGAACTACCTGCCCTCTTGAAGCTTACATTCAAATGCTTAAACTATATCAGTGAACACAAACTACTTAGAAGTTGAATTTACTGTTTCTGGTATACAACAAACCTGGCAAAATGTACTACTCATTTTATTTGTAAATGAGAACACTGGAGCAGTATGTTAAGTTTTCAGGATTATTTACCTTGTTATATAAAAGAGTCCAAGATACAACACTCTCCATACAGAAATATATGTTTGCACATATTAAAATATTAGCTTGGCTTGTGAATGTGTTAATATTCTGAGAGGTACATTTTGTTTACATTTATATTAGTGGAATTTGATATTGCTAAAGAAAAATCTACTTGTTATATCCCATAAAAGTAACTGTAAAGAGAAGTAGAAAGAAGGTGGAAAAGACAATTTTAAGCTAGAAAAGGATATTTTTATTAAAATATATTTGAAAGCAATCTTAGAATTTCATTAGTTTTCTATAGCTGTCACAACAAATTGTCATAAATTGAGTGGTTTAAAACAGCACAGATGTACTATTTTGGAGTTTTGCAAGTCAGAAGTCTGCCACAGGTCTCACTAGGCTAAAATCAAGATTTTTGGCAGGTCAGGGTTTCTTTGTGGAAGCAGTAGGAGAGAATTCATTTCCCTGCCTTTTCCAGCTTTTATAGGCTGTCTGCATTCCTTGGGCCTTAGCCTCATTCCTCCCATCTTCAAAGCCAGCAACATCTAATCTCTCTTGGGTCTGTCTTGGGTAGTTAAATCTCCCTCTGACCACAGCCGGATAGGTTTTCCAGTTTTAATGACTCGTGATTGTATTGGGCCCATTTTGGTAATCCAGAAAAATCTCCCATCTTGAGATCCTAAGCGTAAGTTTTTAAAGTCCCTTTTGCGTTATAAGGGCAACCATGTTCATGGCTCCTGAGTACTGGCAGTCAGACATCTTTGGAAGGCCATTCTGCCTACCACAGAACTATGTAGCCTCCTCTCTTTACTGACAAACAGGAAAACTGAGTTACCAATGCATAAGATCATTTCCTCCAGGTAATTTAATAAATGAATGACAAAGACAGAATCAGGATTTAAGATATTAATTGGATCCATATATTTTTAGTATTCCCAATAAATTTCTAATACAAATCTGGAAGGTGTTCACATGAAACAGATCTACTTCAGATATTTGCCTTTTTTTTAGATCTTTTATGATGAATTGTTTTATCAAAATGCATTCTTATTGTAACCAATTAAAAATATACACTACATATTGTTAATGTTTTTTAATTCATTCTCCCAAAGCACATCTCGTCATTTTACTTCAAAGCTATTACTCCTTTGAACAACCAAACAAAAATCAATAGAGGAAATTTCAGTGCAAAATATTCTCAGGGATCTATCTGTTGGAGAATTGAGGACAGTCTTCTCTCCCTCCCTCATTTTCTTTCTCTCTACATATATACATATTTTTAGAATATGCTAGTGTTTTTTGGTTCCAAGAAGGAAAACAAAATTTTTTAAAAATTAGAAATATATGAAGTATCTCTAATAATAATTATAAAAAGGGATGAACAGCTAGACATGGGGGAGAAACAAAATGAAGCTTTCCTAGAGATTTTTGTACAGCCTAAGATAATACTTGTGTCTCTAAGTAGCACAGATGCAATTGATAAAAAGCTAAATGGTGACATTGTAATGCCTAAGTGACATTTGTACATAGATAATTTTTTCTATGCAATGGAATAGGAATGGCTGAAACAGAATTATAATGTTTATCAGGGAAGACTATATTAGCAGCAGGAATACTTTTTTCTCTATCAAAAAATGAGTACCTATACTCTGGGTGTACTAGTTTAAGATCTCAGTTCATTTTCTCACCTCCCATGCACACCTGAAGAATAGAAACCCTGGCACATCACTCCGCTCCCTCTACATTGTCAGCACCCACCAGCCTTACTCTGGTGGAAAAGGTGCCATTATTTTCACTCCATTTCATTTATGCATTTGAGATGCTTGCCTGATCAAATTTATCTCACAAGGTGTCGATTATTTTTTTTGTCAGTGTCTGGCTTAGAAAGTTGTGTAGGCTTTGATTTATCTGCTCCAACTCTATCGTTCCATGTAATATGTAACTTTTAGAGCATAGATTTAGTAGAACTTGAATTTTTAAGAGTCTTTGAAGGGAGTGCAGCCCTGCTGATGCATTGATTTCAGACTGATGACCCCCAGAACTTTGAGAGAATAAGCTGCTGTTGTTTTAAGCCACCAAGTTTGTGGTAATTTGGTAACAAGCCACAGGAAACTAATAGAATTTTGCTTAAATTTACAGGAGAAGATATCTTAACAGCTCAGTTAGCCAGAAGGTAGTAGGATATCCTGACTGAAAGCCTTTCACATACCCTGGAATAGAAGAAGGGCATTTCCCAAAAGGAATTCAGGGAGAACACACACACACACACACACACACACACACACACACACACACCCCAGATGATAAAGGTATTCTGAGAAAGTGAAATAAGCAAATAGACAAAAGAATTCTGTTGGATTCATAAAAATTCCTAAAATTACTATTAGTTTTGATTATTAGCATTTGCAGAATTAACATGATTTGACATGTATCCTTCAGAAATATCTTCTTCAAAGTACATAGCAAAAACTAGTAATATGGCCAAATCCTTAATAACTGAGCCATCTATTTTTAAAATAACACTTTGATATCACTTTATCCAATAGTTATTTAAAATGTATTTTATTACTGTTAGCTACATATTTTGATGATATTTCTTGATTATCAACATGATTACTGACCCAAAGATTTGACAGCTCTTCAATAGAGGATTTCATCAAAAGTGTCATGATCTTATTAGACTCACTATCCAAGGCAGTTATATTATGTTAATCTCCTAGGAAGCTTTAAACAATTTTTTATCGGTTTCGTTAATTTTGATATTCCTGTATTGTTTATAATTCACAATTCTCTCTTCAGCTGAAAGAAAATGCTAGTGATCGATGTTAACTATTACTGTAAGAATAATATTTTCATATATTTCTTTTTCCAAGCCGTCTCTCACTCATAACACATACTAAGATTAGAATCATTTGTATCTCCCAATTAAAAAATAAATCATTCTAAAGAAGGTAAGTGCCTCCTATACTATTATATTGATTACTACTTACTACTCATTGAATAACTGTAGTTGGACTTATGAAATAATATTCTTTATTGTCAAGGGTGGTATAGAAAACTTAGAGTATGTATGTTGGCAAACCTCACAAATATTTCAGGATATTTTTAATTTTCCTTATTAAACATTTTTATTTTTGATATACATCGAAGCTTCCTCTTTTAAGTATATAAGTATTTTATCTTAAAAAACAATTTACATTTAAATATACATCAAAATATAAACAAAAATAATACCAAAGCCAATTTTTCTCCAAAACACATACGTTAACAAAAAATTTTCTGAAGTGGAAAGGCAACAAAGCATAACCACACATATATAAACAAAATAATAAAACAGATATTTGCAAGTTATATAGACTGAAGATATTCAATAAAGAGACAGTTAATTATCAAAATAGTACTTGCACAATTTCAGCCAAACCACCAAGATTCACACGTCTGAGCCAAAAATAGAATTTTTAAAGTCCACATAAATTCAGAATTATTCCCATCCCTTAAAAAATGTTGATGCTTTCAGGGAAATATTTTGTTTGTAGTACCATATAACACCAGTTAAGGTTTGTATACCTACATTCATCATGGAGAGTTTTTTGGAAGCCAAGACCTACTCTTCTAGTTAAGTCTGGTACAATTCTGTAATAAATTTCTAAAGATCAAGTGTGATATCTGGTTAACAATTTGGTATAGAATCATTGTTTTCCAAGTCTCACAGATGTCCTGACTTCATCAAGATGACACTGAGGTTACTATCAATACATATATTTTAGGTGAAACCAGTGGATGGGACTCCAGATACCCAACCTACTTCAAGCTGAAAACACAACAAAACAAACAAAACAAACCCACTCTTATATTTTTCATATTTTATTGGCATAATGGTCATACTTTAGTGTTTCTAAGATTTTTATTAAAATTTACTTTATTTTGATATAACATGTTTAGGAAAATGAGTTACTCTAGAATTTTGTTTATGCTAAGAAATAAACTTGAAAATATAACTTCTATATTCTTTCAATAAAAAAGGGGATGACCTGTATTAAAATATAAAATAGGTGTTACAAACCTAACTCCCTAAAATATATATCTAGTTTCCAAACCTAAAAAATAAGTAGTAATTATTTATATGTTGATTTAAAAAGACCAAAGAAATAAAACTATCTTTAAAGCTAACCAGAATGTTGGAAATCATACTCATTAAAGCAAAGCATATTTTTTAGAATTATTTTAGGTGGAAATGATAGAGATACCAATGCAGTAAGTTAAAAATAAAACAAAAAACAGGAATATACGCTCTTTCATGTCACCAAACTTGAAAGATCAGGAGACGTTTTTGGCCTTGAAATGACTGCAACCCTAACTCAAACCATGTTTCTCTTTCCCTCCCTCTCGCACTTGTTCTTGCTTTCCATCTCTGTATTTCGTGTTGCCCTATGTCTAATTCATAGCTTCCATCTGTTCCATTGAAACTGAGATTTCTACATTTTGCAGAAAAATAGGACCACAGACAGTTCTGTGGTTAAATCCTTTCTCTTTCACTCTTTCATTCCTTCTTTCAGAGAAGAATAAGAAATATTTCTGCTAGCTTTGGTGAATGGATGGAGGAATATGGTGAAGGAGTCTGATTGGACTGGCTTGCTTATCCCTGGTTCATAAATTTTGAAGGGTAGGATACTATGATTGGTTCAGTTTGTATCATTCACCCCTCTTTTGACTGCAGGTGAGAGATGGCATCTGTTCCCCTAAAAAGGGGTGGAGTGGCAGAGACATAAAAAATTAGCAATTGTATCCCGGAGCACTACCAAGTTTCTTATGATAAGCAAATCAAAACTGTATTTTACTGTGCTTTGATGACCAGTTACCTCAGAATTTAATTTACTCAAAGCAGCAGAAAATGCTCTCCATGTCAATGTTTCTATATGGACAGTAAGATACTGTTGGCAAGAGCCTTAGATATGTTAATTCCCTTTGGCACATCTTTTAGAAATTTATCCTAAGTTGTTAATGTTAGGTAAATATACGCTTACCTCCCACACCTCCCCACCTTTTTTTTTTAACACTAAAGAATAACTCTTGTAATGCAGGAGCAGGTAATACATTTGTATAAGGCTGTTTTTTACAAGAGAACTTGTCTATAATAGATTGGACCTATTCAAAAAGTGTTGTTACAGGTTTGGGTCAGTCTGAATGGCCAATACAAATTTTCTTCAGTGATTAGATATTTTAATGCTAGATAACAAATTTCCCCTAGGGCCCTTATCTCAATCCTTATTATGAATTTATTTCTTCATTCCCTACTTTCTAAGCTCTTCTATATAACATTTAGTTAACATAATTTGCTACTTTTTTTTTTCAAATGGTGGGAGAAATCTCCTTTCACAATAAAAGCGTCACCTTCTTACAGGTTGACGTCAGCATGAGAATGTTATTCTGATTAGTTTTCTAAAAATGTCCCTTTAAAAATCAGGTTTTCAAAAAGAGTTATTTTTCTTTTACAAAATACAAAGTAGGAATAGTACCTTCTTCTGATTGCTAAGTTAACAGTTTTATTCACCTTATCTCCATTAGCCTCTTAAGGATTAATTTTTAAACAACTTTACTAGTATACGTGCTGTGTAAAGCCTTTTTCTTCTTTCGAATTTGATTCTAAAGACATATCTTGAGTTTCAACAGTGAACAATGGATACTTGATGGTGGGAGCAGATAATAGTATCCTGGAAAGACTTTAAGGACTTGACTGTGTCTCTCAGAATAGCCTTTAACCTAGCACCAGACAAGGTAAGATTCAGAGGCAAAAACAGAGTAAAAAGATAGAAGAGAAGGTGACATAATGAGTCACACATACATACAGAAAATTAGTAAAATAAGAAAGAATAAATCCATCTCTTCCATAGTTTGCCAAATTTTCAATTTGTTAAAGCATTCTTATATGTAGATTTTATTTTTCTTGGTATGTATATATGCTGTTCAGATGAACGTGATTGGCAAATACTAGAATTATTGTCAATTTCTTTATAATCATGGTTTGATATAACAGTCTGTTACCTCTGATTATGTTATGTTCAGATTTTACAAATTTGGAATATTATTCTTTTAGCTACATTGCAACTATTAGTGGCATATCCAAAATTTCATTACAAGAGTTTGGGTAATAAGGGGGTTTACTGTAACTGACTTGGATTCTTATTTTTCTAAGCCATACATTTTACTGTCACATTTAATTTTATTATGAGCTTATTTTTGCTAAGCTAAAATGATCCTTGTCTGTTTGCTTGGTTATGGTTTTAAGGCAATTGAGGAAAAACACACACATGGAGAAAAAGCCTATTTAAAAAAAAGTAAAGGTAATAATTGGTTGATAAATTCTGCGTAATTCTCTTGAGGAAAACTTGCTGCCTTAAAGGTCAAGTTTACTGTTCCTTGGAATTTTTCACTTCCTCTGACTAGGCCCAGGATACACACCTAGGAATATATCTGATAGTAAGCATTATAATGCTACTGCTTGCAAGCTACTGCAGAAAGATTGTTGATTAATGGCTACTAAAAGGCATATCTTTCTAATCTCATTTATGAATAACTTGGGAGATTGTAGTCCGAAGCATTGGTTCAGAATAGGAAAATGTCCAAAAGACTTCTGATCTGCCACTCTGCTTCCTTGAAGGTGGTAAATCATTCCATAAAACCTTACACTGATAAAATAGTTAACTGATGATGATTCAACTAAATTAAGAAAACCCACTGCCCCACCTCTGTAAATATACTGTACCTGCCCCCCCACTACTACCACCATCCTCTCCATGGTCACATTCAAATTTAGTGAACGTATTTCCTCACTATAGATTCTGAAATCCCTCATTTAATGGAATTGAGGTCTGAGGACTTTGTTAATCCATGAAGTGCAAAACAAAAATGAGGTATTCTCCTAGCACTCAACACAGAATAAACTTTTTTTGAAAATAGAGCTGGCTAGAAATTTAGACTGCATCCTAGAGACTATAGGTCATCATCAAATAAAAACAAAATGAGGTAGACTAGTGTAGAAAACAAATGTAGGAGTCAAGATTTTAAGTTTGGTGAAGAAAATTCAGGGCCTGAGGATGGTAAATAGATTTTGCTCAGCCTGGAATAATGGACTGCTCTATGCTTTTTAAAAGCAATTATGTTACTTTTATATCACATACATGAGGATCATACAAACTTGGTGTATTTTGGTGTATGACAGAAGTGACAAAACGTGATACTTTAATTATTGTATCCAGATTCCTTTACTACCAGAGTCACTCAACCAGGGAAACAGATTGCCTTAATGGTTATAACATTAAAGATACAGCCCTTAGTTTGTATATTCTTTACTTATACCAACTATGGAAACACTCCTTTTGGAGACAGACCTCCCAAAATACACAGCGATTAGTGTAACCTATTATATCATAGTTAACTCGAACTATTATCATCATCAGGCTATGTGTGTAAAACCATATGAAACCACTATAACCCCTGATTATTTTATACAATGTAACATATAATGCCTGAAATTAAAAGGCAAGATTAGATTTTTAAGAGGATAGAATTAAAGTGTTCTTGAGTTTTGTGAGAAATTTCCTATTACCTGAACACTGCTTAAAGCCTTGTTTTAAATATTTTCTTAGAAATGCATATTACTTCAACTCCTATAAAATGAGTGTTAAACTGAAACTTTCCCCATATTTCGCAAAATAATGCCCCATTATCCCAGCACATTTTAAAAATATATGACCGTTAGAGAATCTGGATCACTCACATATTTCTAATAATAATGAAAATGGTATAGCTACTCTGGAAAACAATATGGAAGTTTCTCACAAAGCTAAATATGTGTTTTCCATCTGACCCAGCAATTGCACTATTGGGTATTTATCCTAGAGGAACAAAAAATTATGCTAACATAAAACCTGTATAATTAATGTTAATAATAGATTTATAATAGACAAAACCATAGAAATATTGTCCTTTTATAGGTGAATAGTTAAAGACTGTGACATCACACCACAGAATACTATTCAGCAATGAATAGTATTGAAAAGAAACAAATTATTGATCCATGTAACAACTTGGATAGATATCAAGGGAATTATTCTTTTTTTAACTTCTTATTTTATATTGGAGTATAGTTAATTAACAATGTTGTGTTAGTTTCAGGTGTATAACAAAGTGATTGAGTTGTACATATACATGTATCTATTCGTTTTCAAATTTTTTTCCCATTTAGGTTGGTACATAATATCGAGCAGAGTTCTCTGCGCTATACAGTAGGTCCTTGTTGTTTATCCATTTTAAATATAGCACTGTGTACATGTCAATCTCAAACCCCCTAACTATCCCTCACCCCAACCCTTTCCCTCTGGTAACCATAAGTTTGTTCCCTAAGTCTGTTTCCGTTTTGTAAATAAGTTCATTTGTATCATTTTTTTTTAGATTCCATATATAAGCGATATCAGGAGATATTTTTTTCTCTGTCTTACTTCACTCAGTATGACAATTTCTAGGTCCATCCATGTTGCTGCAAATGGCATTATTTCATTCTTTTTAATGGCTGAGTGATATTCCATTGTATATATGTGCCATATCTTCTTTATCCATTCATATGTCAATGGACATTTAGGTTGCTTCCATGTCTTGGCTATTGTAAACAGTGCTGCAATGAACACTGGGGTGCATATATCCTTTTGGACCATGTTTTTCTCCGAATATATGCCCAGGAGTGGGATTGCAGAATCATATGGTAGCTCTATTTTTAGACTTTTAGGGAACCTCCATACTGTTCTCCATAGTGGCTGTACCAATTTACATTCCCACCAACAGTGTAGGAGGGTTCCCTTCTCTCCACACACTCTCCAGCATTTATTGTTTGTGGATTTTTTGATGATAGCCATTCTGCCTGGTGTGAGGTGCTATCTCATTGTAGTTTTGATTTGCATTTCTCTAATAATTAGCGATGTTGAACATCTTTTCATGTGCCTCTTGGCCATATTTATGTCTTCTGTGGAGACATGTATTTAGGTCTTTGGCCCATTTTCTGATTGGGTTGTTTGTTTTAATGATATTAGGCTGCATGGGCTGTTAGTAAACTTTGGAGACTAATCCGTTGGTCATTTGCAAATATTTATTATATTTGAAAAATTATTCTGAGTGAAAAAAAAGCCAACCTCAAAGGCTATATACTATAAGTCCGTTTCTATAGCATTCTTTTGGGTTTTTTTTTGTTTTTTTTTTTGCATTACACAAGCCTCTCAGTGTTGTGGCCTCTCCCGTTGCGGAGCACAGGCTCCGGATGTGCAGGCTTAGCAGCCATGGCTCACGGGCCCAGCCGCTCCGCGGCATGTGGGCTCTCCCCAGACCGGGGCACGAACCCATGACCCCTGCATCGGCAGGCGGACTCTCAACCACTGCGCCACCAGGGAAGCCCTCTATAGCATTCTTAAACAGATAAAATCTTAGAAACAGAGAACCAATTAATAGTTGCCAGGAGTTGGTAGGGAGCAAGATGGCTGTGGCTATACAAGGACAGCACAAGGAATCCCTGTAATGAAACGCTTATGCTATATCTTATTGTGGTGTATTCATACGAATCTACACATAAAATTGCATATACATACATAGACACACATACACACATGAGTGCATGTAAAACTAGTGAAATCTGAATAAGGTTGTTGGATAGTGTCAATGTCATTTGACTGTGATATTATACTGCAGTTTTGCAAGGGGTTATTTACCATTGGGAGAAAATGGGTAAAGGTATATGAATCTTTCTGTATTATTTCTTATAACTGTTTATCTGAACATCTCAAAACAAAATTTTTAAATGATACGTCTTTTAGAAAGCAAAAATGAGTTCTCTGAAGGCTTGTTTATGACTCATGAAAAATGTTATACAGTTTAGGCTGCCCAGATACTCGTAAACTTTTTAGCTTATTGCAGTAACAGGAACTACAAGAACAGTACAGTATAGGCTGTAAAATATATGAAATATTTGGAACAGTCCATTAGCCAGACTATTAGATTCTGTGGTAGATTAGATCATTGTTCCACAAATATTTTTTCCCTTCCTCTTTCCTCTATGGACTTTGGCCATGTGATTTGCTTTGTCAAATGGATTGATAGAAGAAATGTGAGGAGAGGCTTGAAAGGTATTTGTGTGGTTGGGTTTGCCCTGTTCTACTTCTGTCCTTGCCATGAGAAGAGCATGCCCCAGGAAACCCACTGGTCCCAGGAGAATGAAAAAGACAAGGAACAGACCTGAACCAAACCCATGGTCAAGAATTAATCACAGCCTTAGATCAACTGAGCTCCAGCCAAACCACCAAAAGAGTGAGAAATCAAAGTTTGATTTGCATGCCACTTTTTTAGAGCAGTTTGTTATATAGCCTTATTTTGGCTATAGTTGACTAATACAGAACAAATAATTAATGAGAATAGATTTCAAGACACTCTTACTGAGATTATGGCTTAGGTAAAATAGAATGTGGTATAGAAGCGTATATCATAACTGACAGTTATCAAATATCTGCTTTTTCAAAGTTGAAACTGACAGTTTAAGTACAGATCTTGGTTATCTTTTTCTCATACTTATTAATGCTTTATTTTCTCTCTGCCCCAAACTTCATAGGGTTAAAAAGAAATCTTAATGGAACTATGGCTACACTTTGATTTTTCATTGAAAGTGGTACAGCAAGAAGTACATTAACAACCTCTACCCCTCAACAATTTGATCTCGATTTTTCCGCTGATGTGTCAGGAGAATAACTTTGTCAGCTTTTGTTTACTGCAGTGTCACTAGTACTTAAGCATTTAATAAATATAAATATTTATTAAATAATTGTTCAACTTCCTTAATTTCCCATCCCCCTAGAATTGTTTGCTAAGTTGT
The DNA here is from genome assembly GCF_003031525.2 of Neophocaena asiaeorientalis asiaeorientalis. NCBI lineage: Eukaryota > Metazoa > Chordata > Mammalia > Artiodactyla > Phocoenidae > Neophocaena > Neophocaena asiaeorientalis. The sequence continues at coordinate 12,174,829 of NW_020173215.1, forward strand.
TTTTAGTCTCTCACTCCTTGCTTTTTAAGTCTGTATTAGTGATATGAAAACTGTCTGCTTTTTCTGGAAAACATTGTTGAAATTTTTGTTTATTGTGCTACTACGTGTAATCACCAACATGGCAATTTCTATCAATTTTTACTTGAAAGAAGACAAGTATTTCTTACAATGAATCGGCATGCTTTTATCCACCGATAAAAGAAACAAAAAACATTTCTCTAGTTTGTTTTGGCTTCCATGAATATGAATCCAATTTAATGATCAATAATAGGAAGTCCATAGTGCCGCTGAATACGTAAGAAGCCTCTTTTTAATTACCTTCATTTCTTTTAACTAAATGAAATAAAATATTGTTCTACCAAATAAAAATACTCATAAATAAATCACAATCTAGAATTATTGAAATTTATGAAATATTATTTCATCAATTAATTTTATCCTTCTAAAATATACTTCTGAAGACCTGTCAGAAGGTCTTCAGAAGTACTGACTGTCTTCAGGGCAGACTGAAAAATAATGTCTTATATGCAAATAAGTGATTATGTGATTCTTATAAAAGAGTAAAATACTCTTAAGATAACCTGCTGGGGAATGTGGGTGTTTGGAATAGATATGGGAGTTATAATAGGGCAGAATGTGGTAGACTTGGATAGGACAAGACAAAGGCAAAGGAAGAACTTGAGGGAATTTATGGCTTCCAAAGCAGAAGTAGCAACAGGAAATCTTTAAGCTAAAAAAGAGCATGGGTTGCTCCAATAACAAAAAAGGAGACCTGGACACCTGTGTACTAATCAAGGGACTATTGTTTGATATAAGTTTGAAAAAATAAACGGGTTGAGACATGTAAGCCCTGCTAAGGATTAGGGTTTAATTCTAAGTACTATATGAATCCATTGAAGAAATTTAAGGAAATTACATGATCTTATTTATGGTTTCTTAATGTGGCTATCTATTGTGGGGGAAAAAGACTGGCTCGAAGTAAACAGGAAACTACTGCAATCACCCAGGTGAGAGGTGGTGATGGTCTGAACAGGCTGATGGCAGAAGCATATTTTATTTCATAAAAGGTGACCTAGAATAAGTGATAGTATAAATAATAAAACTACTAAGTTGCATATTTATTTTACTCCATGAGGTTAAAGTTTTAAAATAGTTAATGGTGATGAATTCTGAATATATATTTTAAAATAAACTCCAGCCAAATTAAAAAATGTGATAATAATGCAAAAACTTACTTCAATGACGTCTAAAACAATTATCAGGAAATTTTAGTTAATAGACCTCAAGTTAATGTATATGGCATTTAATATACAACTGATGATTAATATTGGAATGTGGTGGCAATCAACTGAATAATGCTGCTATAATGTAAGCACTTGGATTTTATCTGTATTGTACACTCCAAATAAATTTTCAGTTTATGCAAGAGTTGGCACAATGTGCATGGATAAATATAGTAACACCTATATTTTAAAAGAAAATTTAAATAAAGAGAAAGTTACTGGTATGTCTTTTAAGCTTTCTTGAACTTATCTGAAGGAAGAAATAAAGAGTAAAATTAACACCATTTAAGGGAACATTTATAATTCAGACCTTCGGGGATATTTTTACCTCTGGGTTTAGATGTAAAAAGATAAAATACTGGTTAAAAGTAAATGTGTTGAACTACAGCTATTTAGTGAACAGAACAATATTTTGGTAAATAGACCTTTTGGTTTAGTCAAATAGACTGATTTAATTAGTTCAAAATTATAAAGCAAGTGTTGATATCCTCCATTAAGAGGCTCTAAAAGAGGGGACTCTTAAATAGAACTTCTACATGATTTATGTTTAAGATTCAGATTATTTCCTATAGGGGAAAAATGATTTAACTTGTTCTGTAAGCTAAAACTCAGGGCTCTTTTTTACTAGTAAAGGGGAAAAGCTGGAGGATTAAAAATCTATTATATCCTCATGATTGAAAGAAAGTGCTTAGAAATATATTCCCCATGCCACCACATGTAAGTGCTCCACCGATCACAGTGAACAAATTTATAATGAAGGAAATAAGTGAAGTATCATAAGAAGCATAATTTGCTTAGAACAAATTACTAATTGTGATAATTGGATGAATACAGGATTGCTATCTTCAACACAGTTGTGATTAATTTGAAGTTCAGAGTTATTTCTTCAAAGTATGTGTACTTTTAATTTTTTAAACACATTTGCTATTTGGAAAAATATATCTTGTGAGACCTTTGAGTATACATAGAAAGACTCAAGATGGCTCTTAATAGCAATGTCTCTATAGAGATTTATCTTCTGTAACTGAACTTAAGATTTTACTTCTAGTCTTAAAATAATAACAATAATATTAAATACTGACTAGAATTCTGTTAGAGGTTTGGCAACATATGCTGCCATATAGAATGAAATACAGAATTAGACAAGGAGCTGAGGAATATCTGGAGTAAACTGAAAAAACCTCCACAGAAGTTTCCATATTACTTAGGTAAAAAGGCAGTAGACTTATGTGGTGGTTAATTTTATGTCTACTTGACTCTCCATACATACATGTATACATATATATGTATATAAAATATATATACAATGTATAGTATATATAATATGTATATATTTTATATGTATATATAATTTTATGCTCTAATAAACATTATTTTTTATTTTTTTGCGGTACGCGGGCCTCTCACTATTGTGGCCTCTCCTGTTGCAGAGCACAGGCTCCAGACGCACAGGCTCAGCAGCCATGGCTCACGGGCCCAGCCGCTCCGCGGCATGTGGGATCTTCCCGGACCAGGGCACGAACTTGTGCCCCTGCATCGGCAGGCAGACTCTCAACTACTGTGCCACCAGGGAAGCCCTGAACTTTATTTTTTAAAAACCATTTTTCTATTTTTTTCTTGGAAATTAAACCCTTTTAATTTTTATCTACCTTATACATAATGGTTACTGAATACTTCACAATATATTAATCTACATGTTATGATACATGTATACACTTTCAGGCTGTATATACCCATTGTCACGAATAAACACAAATGCGGGAAGGGGAAGCTATGAAACTGTATAGGGCTGTATTTATACTTGTCTAAGCTTAATGCAGGAAATTATTCTAATTTCCAACAGTTTGTCTAAACAGTTAAAAAAATAAAACTATGAACAGAGTTCAAATACAGGATTCTTTTGAGGAGAATTTCTAAAGTATACTTTTAAATGTAGTTATTTTTACCTTTCACAAAACTGGGTTACAAAATATTTTTGTTTTACAGTGCATCCTTTGCTAGGAAGTCTCATTGAAACACATATTCTATATACACACACACACGGTATGTGAATATACAGACTCACAAACTACTGGTTCTGTTTCTCCAGAGAACTTTGATTAATACTACTTCTCTTATTCTCTTGGTATCAGGAAATTACATATTATGTGAAACAATGTTAAAAATGAATAACTGATAGATTAAAAGTTGTTTAGTTGAAGTGTTGAGCCCTGCTGTTTTGGCTTTTTATTTTTAGGCTAGTTTATTCAGTCTCTGATGGATCTGTGTTGGTTCCTAGCACTTCCTATAATTTTAAAAGAAAATATTTCAGATGAAATAATTTTTTTTTCTGTGAATTTCTTCACATATAATTTTATTGTTTGGATGACACATGTCCACAACATACGCTTTGTGGAATATGAACTCTTCCAGAAATGTTTCCCCCTTACACTCTATACAGACATCTTCTCTTTAAAAGTTTTAAAACTATATTGTAATACTTTCTAACATCTTCAGTATCTTATTTTACACTCATACTAAAGTGGAACTAGAAAAAATAATACTTTAAAATGCTGCATTAAATTGAACCTGAAATGTGTGCAGCTTTAAAAACACTTCCAAAGTGTTGTGCAGTTATCATAACAAATGTATCAATATACAAATGAGTGGAAACATACTTCTGTACTTTTATGTGCACATTATTCAATATTACCCATTTTATTTTTTTCTTATTACTACATTTGGGCAAAAATCAGTGCTTTCTAAAAATTTTTATTGTGGTTGGATTACAATGCTGTGTTACTTTTAGGTGTACAGCAAAGTGACTCAGTTATACATATACATATATCCACTCCTTTTTAGATTCTTTTCCCATATAGGTTATTAGAGAGTATTGAGCAGAGTTCCCTGTGCTATACAGGAGGTACTTATTAGTTATCTATTTTATATGTAGTAGTGTGTATATGTCAATCCCCAATCTCCCAATTTGTCCCTCCCCCTGCCCCAGTAACCATAAGTGTGTTTTTTACATCCTTGACTCTATTTCTATTTTGTAAATAAGTTCATTTGTACCATTTTTCTAGATTCCACATATAAGCAATATCATATATTTGTCTTTCTCTGACTTACTTCACTCAGTATGACAATCTCTATGTCCATCCATGTTGCTGTAAATGGCTTTCATTCTTTTTTATGGATGAGTAATATTCCATTGTATATATGTACCACATCTTTATCCATTCCTCTGTCAATGGACACTTAGGTTGCTTCCATGTCTTGGTTATTGTAAATAGTACTGCAGTAAACATTGGGGTGCATGGATCTTTTCAAATTATGGTTTTCTCTGGATATATGCCCAGAAGTGTGACTGCTGGATCATATGGTAGCTCTATTTTTAGTTTTTTAAGGAACCTCCATACTATTCTCCATAGTGGCTGTACCAGTTTACGTTCCCACTAAAAGTGTAGGAAGGTTCCCTTTTCTCCACACCCTCTCCAGCATTTATTGTCTGTAGATTTTTATGATGGCCATTCTGACCAGTGTGAGGTGATATCTCATTGTAGTTCTGATTTGCATTTCTCTAATAATTAGTGATGTTGAGCATCTTTTCATGTGTTTTTGGCCATCTGTATGCTTTCTTTGGAGAAATGTCTATTTAGATCTTCACCCATTTTTTGATTGGGTTGTTTGTTTTTTGTTATTGAATTGTATGAGCTGTTTGTATATTTGGAAATTAAGCCCTTGCTGGTCACATCATTTGCAAATATTTTCTCCCATTCTGAGGTTGTCTTTTCATCTTGTTTATGGTTTTCCTTTGCTGTGCACAAGTTTTTAAGTTTCATTAGGTCCCATTTGTTTATTTTTGTTTTTATTTTCATTCTAGGAGGTGGATCAAAAAAGATCTTACTGCAGTTTATGTCAGAGTGTGTTCTGATATTTTGCTCCAAGAGTTTTATGGTATCCAGCCTTATATTTAGGTCTTTACTCCATTTTGAGTTTATTGTTGTGTGTGGTCTAGGAAGTGATCTAATTTCATTCGTTTACATGTAGCTGTCCAGTTTTCCCAGGGCCACATATTGAAAAGACTCTTTTCTCCATTGTATATTCTTGCCTCCTTAGTCATAGGTTAGGTGAATATAGGTGCATGGCTTTATCTCTGAACTTTCTATACTGTTCCATTGATCTATATTTCTGTTTTTGTGCTAGTACCATGTTTTGATTACTGTATCTTTGTAGTATAGTCTGAAGTCAGGGAACCTGATTCCTCCAGCTCCGTTTTTCTTTCTCAAGATTGCTTTGGCTATTCGGGATCTACTGTGTTTCCATACAAATTGTAACATTTTTTGTCCTAATTCTGTGAAAAATGCCATTTGTAATTTGATAGGGATTGCATTGAATCTGTAGATTGCTTTGTGTAATATAGTCATTTTCACAACATTGATTCTTCCAATCAATTTGGAACATGGTATATCTCTCCGTTTGTGTCATCTTTGATTTCTTTCATCAGTATCCTATAGTTTTGTGAATACAGATCTTTCACCTCCTTAGGTAGGTTTATTCCTAGGTATTTGATTCTTTTTGATGCAATGGTAAAATTCGTGCTTTTTAAAATGTATATTAATGTTGTGAGTTTTTAAAAATTTTTATAAAAGTATATTTGATATCTTGTGAGTTAAGCATCAACCTTAAAGAGAATAAATTGAATCATAAAGATGTTTATTATCACCTGAGTGAGTTTTACGTATTTAAAATTCATTCCAAGTAGTTACAAATAAATTTTTTGATATTATTTTATTAATATTTTGTACATTTCTTAGAACCTAATTTTCAACTCTGAATAATCAACAGCCAGATTAGTAGTGATCTATATGGTACTTAATTTGCATCACTGCTGTTGAATCATTATATGTTACCTGGAGATTGATCTCTTTTGTTATTTGTACATTCACAGGTAGTTGAAAGTATAAATTAATAACTGAATGTGTATTCTTGGTTTTCTCAATGACTGATTCATGAAGTAACTGGGAAACCCTTGGGATAGCAAATCGAACTAATGAATTTTTCATTAGAGGTCCTATTATAAATTTTTTTTTTATCTCTTGAGTAAATACCTAAGTTAAAATCTAGCATTCACCAAGCAGCCTACTGTTCATTCTTATGTTAATGAGGCTAATTGCAAATTTCCCTAGGTAATCTCAGTGTCAATTATTCATGAACCACTGACAACAGACATGACATTCCGAATGACAGCTCTAAATCCTTTTGCTTACAAGTTTTAAAATGTGCAGGCTGATTTGAAAGACTTTAAACATAAAACTTGCCAAAAGGAAGTGGAAAGGGAAAAAAAAATACAACTCCTGAAGCTTGAATACCTAAGATGTTAGTTTAGAATTTATTTAAGGCTAACATATTTTAGAATTTGAAAAGCTTTAAAGGAAAAAAATATTTCAAAATTCTCTTTAATTACATTGTTGGATTGATGTTTTTGAATAGAAAATATGCCTTTCCAAAAGGATTTTATCTAATTGATAAAATTAGATAAAATCTAATGTTATATAAAATCTAAAAACATCTTTTTTGGAAAGATGTTTTTCTTTTTATTGTTGTTCTTGTTATTTGTATTATTGTAGTAACTTTTTTTCCCCAGGACGAAATGTCTCTAATCTCACCAGAGTTATCAAGTATAATTTTATTTAAATTTTCTTTTCCTTAATTAGATCTTTTTCCTCATGTTGGTCATTTTCTGAGCTGTTAAGTTTCTCCTAAAAGGCTAATGAGTCTTGATTTTTTTATTCAAATTTGTGTACAGTAGGTGGTGTGAGTTTCCTCTTCAGTTGGGCAGGCCTATTTCCCATGGGATAGTCAAAGTAAGTGAGAACTTGTATATTTTTATAGGATTTTGTATGTTATATATGGATTAGCAAGCACCACTTTATAGTGAAAAAGTAGTGGTAAGGCATTCAGATTGCCTCTGCTTGCCATCATGTAAAAAAATAAGAAGGGATTTACTCCAGGAAAACAATATCCATTGTAGAAAGCCTAGTCCTCTGCAGAGAGATCATTCAGTTCTTCAGTGAGCTGTTCTGCTTACCTTGGGGAAAAGAATAAGCACTGACAAATATTCTTTTTATAGAGAAAAGTGGGAGGACAAGGAGAGACAAAAAGGGAGGATGCAACCAGCCCAGCTGTTTCACAGACATTCGTTCCATTTATTTCCATGATGACAGTCCTTTATGTTCTTACTTTTAGAATTGATGTAGGTATTTCAAATTTGAAGTCTCTACAGGCTCGTCCAGAAAGACCCACTTCTACATGTTCTGTAGCTTTGCTTAGAATTGTTCTTGAGTATATAAATATAAATACATACATATCCATATATATATATATCTTTAGTCCTGATCTGGACTATGGAGTCCTTAAGAGACCCTGAAGAGTTTCATTCACATAGTGGCTTTTTGAGATTCTTGGCGATTAAGAAAGCACTCCTTTTGGAAATCTCTATTGCCATTTCAAAGGGATTTGGAGAAGGGGGTGGGGGGGCACTCAGCTGGCAGTTTTTTTCTGTATGCTTTCTGTCAAGTCCCAAAGCAGGAACTGAAAGGCCATCTTTCCTGATTGTTCTCTTAATCTCCTTTTTTTTCTTATCCAAAAGAAGGAATGTGGAAAATATTTATACTTGCAAGCCTGAATTTTTCTTTCTTCTCTTGTCTTAACTAAAGAGGGAAAAAAGAGCAGATAAATAAGAGATGACTGAATTAGCAGCAGATAAATAAGAGATGATTGACACAAGTCCACATAATCACTACACACACACACACACACACACACACACACACTTGTATTTTATATGTAGGTTTTGGAAACAAGAAATACGTTGGGTGAGTACATATGTAAGTGTTATGGGTATGGGCAGCGATTGGAGAGGCATAACTTATCACTCTGGATAAACTGTATAAAACTGTGTTAAACATTGGCCCACACCTAAAATGAATGCCTAATCCTCAATAATAGATTAACAAACTAATAAAATCCACCATTTGAGTAGCTAATTTAATTAACCCAATCCACCGTTTCAACACAATGCTTTTTCACTCCAATTATACCAAACTACTTGTAATTTCTCGTTCATGTCATAATGTTTCACATTACTGAGCTGTTGCATAAGAAACTCACACAGAAAGACCATTTGGCTCTCTTACATCTAATTTAACTCATCCTAAAAAGTCTGGAATGTAACCAAAAATAAACATACTCCTCACAAAATGTACATAGGTTTTTTTAAACCTATCTGTAGCCTATTGTCCAGTGTCCTGGAGTTGTCTGGTTGTTTTTTCTTGTTTTGTTTTGCTTTGTTTTCTGATACATACATTCTTGGAGAGAAAGGCCCACGTCTTGATCGATTTTGCAGGACCAGCCCCTGCATGGTGCTTCATACACAGTAATCTTCAATAAGTTTGTGTTGAATAAATGTGTTAATTGTGCTGCTCTTCCTTATTATTCACTTCTATTTGAATTCATATTTGTAGGTTCTTTCAGTCTTTGTCACTTTCCCTGTTACCCCATGCACCTACTGCTTGCATTTTCCAACCATTTGATAAATCTGATTAGAGTAATGCTGCAACATTAATCTGTCATTGTTCTGGTTCTCTTTGCCTCTTGTCTCAATGTTACACTTTCACTTTGCCCAACTACTCATTAATAATTCTCAGGGCTTTGGGGAATTTAACCTTTGGCCATGGAACCACAACTTTAATTACCTCACTCTTCACATTAATGGTCTTCCAGGGATTGCTCAATGACTACAGAGCTCCAAGGTCTTGCACTTTTCAGTCTGTATACCCATCTGGATTTATGAAACACCTTGGCTAACCAGACCAGAAATCAAAATGGCTACTGTGGTTACTATAGTTTCTATGATAGAAAAATATTGAAGGAAAAAGGCTTCAAGTGAACATTTAGAGACAGTTTCTTTTCCAGCTCTTTCTGTCTTCTTTCTCCTTAGACACTGGAGCATATACATGTCCATACACATAAGCACACTTCCTTTCCTATATTGCATTTTGGATAATGAAGGAATACAAGTGAGTGATGTGTGTTTGTAGATATGCATTTGTTGTTATTGTTTAATGACAGAAGGAAATGTGCCCCAAAGAGTGATGCACTCATTCTGATCACCACATCTCTCTTATATCTCTGAAATGTGGTTCCCTTTATCCCACTCTTCTCTATTACAAGCAAGGTGTGAAGTGTTATTTATCAAACTATTGATTAATAACAGTAGTACTAAAAGTCCTTTAACTCTTTCTTTTAATAATGAATCTGTGTTACAGTGGCATTATTAGTGTTGGGTGGGCATTAATGTATTTTAGTGGTTAAGTGCATAGGGTTAGGGGTCAGATAGACATTAATTCAAATGTTGACTTGAATGCTCAAATGTGTAGCTTTGGGAAATCTTCCTGAACTCTACCTCTGTTTCCTCATCTGACAAACTGATATGATTATAACAGCAATCTACACACGGGGTAAACCTAGGGGAACATGCAGTTATTCCAAGGGAAACTCAGCCAGGAATTGTTGCAGAGAAAGCAATTTCCTGATGCTGATCCCCTGAAGTACTCTTTCCTAAAAGTGACCTGGCTGAGAAAATGCCTGTGATTAAGGCCCCCCTATGGGTTCTTTCTTATCTCCTATTTCACAATATCCTTTCTTACTCGTAGGGAGAGAAATTCACACCCCTCACCCACATGGAATCTTAACTCCCTTGCATTGACTCTGGGTGCAAAAACTTTAGGTCATTAAAAGAGACATTGGGAAATACAGATGCCTCCTTTGATTAAGGCACCATATCTGTCGCCATTTATTCTCACTAAGAGGTGCATTTAGAATAAAATTTGTACCCCTTGTGTTAAATAATCATTTATACAAATTTGTAATATATGTATACATGTTTGAATGATTACATACTCATAATTATTATAAAGTTAAATCCGGTAGGAACATTTTGTTTTACTGAAATTAGATATGAACTGTAATTTAGGTATGTTTTTGTGTTTCAGAAAAGTATGGTGTTTGATAAGACTTTCAATCAGATATAGTAGAGTAGAATAAAATTCTGTGAGGAAAAAATGGAAACATGACTTAAGGAGAAAATTAAAACATACCATCATCAACTATTAATAAAAATTTTGTTTATTTTTAAATGTATGATGATTGGCATCAAATTGCTAGGGTTTTTATATTTTATTGGATACATTTAAAAAATAGATGTCAGTGTCTATTTAACGTGCTCATAATTTGCTGTTATGGTTATATGATGCAATGCATATAAAATGAATAGCACAGTTCTTAGTGCTTATTAATACCCACATAAAACTAAACTATATATAATTTTAATCTATGAAAAAGCTATATTAATTTTAGAAGAAAATGACATTTAAAAGGACACACATATTTAAGTACCATCTAATACTGTCACCAAATGCATAACAGCTTCTTCCCTTAATTAACTGGATATGTTTTAGAAATTATGTAAATTATATATATTTAAGAAGGATGTTCATCTTTAAAGTGATGTCAGTCATTGTTTTTAATAACTTTTGAACATAAAAATTATAGATGAATACTGTAGCAAATAGGTATGTTTTGGTCTATCCAACTCCATTTAATTTATACTTCTTAAGTAAGCTCTCTTTCCTTGAAAAACTTGTCCTCCCTGACTCCTTCCAGAAGTTTGAGGTGGGGCTGCTTATTTCAGCACCTTGACCGTGGGGGGTGAGGGGGCTCTCTCTACCTTACCAATCAGTATCTATAATATTTTTAGGCCAAAGATATAAAGATAATCCAAGCCATATTAATATAAATTCCTCCCTAAGATTTTTTAAGTGGGGCTGGTGAGAAAATGTCCTTTCCTTATTGATAGTACAGTTAATCAAAGAACCCATTTCAGAAGGATTCCTAATATGCAACAGGGGAAAGTCAAAAGGCAAAGCTGGAGGATGTAAAAAGATTCAAATGCAATCTAAGAAACTGAGTGAGAGGGACAGTTAGTAATCAGAGTGGCCTCAGTAAACTAAGGAATTCATATAGATGGCATAATTATGAACAGAGCAAAAAGGTTAGTGACATTCTATCCTCACTGTAAGATCTTGTTTGCTGTGGGTGGTGTTTTAAGCTTTGTGCTGGGAGTCAGAGAGGGGTCAGTACCTCCTCTGGTCAAAACTGACTGGACTTCTTCTGACAGAGGGGACCCTGTCCCAAAAAGGAGAATGTAGCGGTAACACAGTAGTGAAATCTGTATTAGGTATTCTGAATATTTTACAATTTACTCACCTTTGAAATGTGAATCTAGCATACAAAGGAGACTAAACTAAATTTATTTAAATTAATGTCTAAGAGTAGTATGTTTTACTTAATAGCTAGGAATTGTCAACAGGTTATAGGTAAACACAATTATTTACTGAGTCATCAGGACAACTTTTTCCATATTTTAGTTTACAATGCAAAGACAGAGATGCTTTACAAGTAAAAGACCATAATAAAATATATGTGAAATATTGAAATTATTACAGGAATAGCTATAGGTTGTAGTCCATGGCAATTTGAAAATTCTACTTATAAGTTAAGAGTAAATGATATTTCTAAATCTCAATTTGAAATTCTACAATACATGGAAACTTTTGTCCATGTGGAAATAAAGAGTAAACTAGTTTGGTCAGAATATTCTAATTCCAATAGAACAGTGTTATGAGGTAGAATTTATTCCTCATGGAAAGAAGTCGATTGAAATATTTAGCCTTTATGAGTTCAGAATATATTAAGGAAACTAAACCAGTGGCTAAGGATACTTAAGTATATGTAGGGTACTTAAATGAACTAGTGAGTAAAAGTATTATTGTTTACTTATCCATCAATGCCACTTAACAAGACGAAGCCCATGAGGTTTAAATTGTGCTACATTCATATCTGTCAATTTCAGAGGCTACATAATTGGATTAGCAACTGAGGGAGTCTAAAAGAGATGAAAAATGTACCAACAACCCAACCTGACTAGACTGTTTTATAATATAATCCATTTTCAGTGTAAACTCACACAATAGATCTGGTGAATTCACTTATTCAAGGTTGTAACTAAAAATCTTGCCTTTTATACAATTTCAGTATCATGACTTAATTTTGTCTTATTGTAACCTTCTTTTACAATGTGGCAGGACCATATAGCTTTCAAATTTTTCTTAGTTCTGTATAAGAGTTTTTGGAACTACCTCCAAGCAATTAAATACAGTAAGAGAGGCAGCCGTGTGTTGGACATTATTTAAAAGAAAGATCATTCAGTCACTAAATTATATTTGGATCCACATATTGTGAACTAATGAAGGTACTAATATTAAGTTTGAATCTGCTCAGTTATCATGTTTAAAGAATGGGACTTTTAAAATGATACATTCAAAGAAAAAGTGGGGATCTTTTAGGGGGAAATAAGATTGTTGGTGTGTAAATACTGTTTCATAAATAAGAATTTGTAAACATAGTAACACCATTACTGACATATCATATAATTAATGCCATTGTTCTAATTTCTTTTTTTAAGTATCATATTTTATTCTACATTTTATTTATTCATTTAAAAACAATATTACTGGTTTAAAGTTGATTATATTTTTTATAATATTTTCTTTTTGGCAATTTCTTAGAAGCAAGTGTGAATTTATTACCCCATTTTGTACTTACTAAACATTACTGCAGATATCCTTATATAATTCTTTTAAACATAATACTTTGGGTGAGCAACACTACTTTACTCAACAAGGGAACAACACAAATTATTTTAATTTTGTTCACAGAGGGGAGCTATGTTCTTCTGACTATTCTAATTGGCTAAAATAGAAGTTGACCTAATTGTATTATATTTAAAAGCCTCTGCCTAATCTCGCATTCAGATGGAAATCACTATCAGGGTTGTCAAGAGCAAACAATAACAAATGTCTCTTTGTTGAGATGCAAATGTGACAAAATATTTCACAATTTGGATGTCAAATAATGGTCTTAAATTTGGTGGTAACATATTCTTCAAACCTCTGTAATTATCTGGATATTGTTTGAGTGAACTTGACCAATAAGAAAACTTGTTGCAGAAACCAAGGAAACACACGTGAGGAAAAAGAAAGGATTTGGCCAAATTATCATTTGAAATTAGAATTGTCATCAGTCAATTAAATATAACCAAACAAAAAGAAATCTTTGTCCAATTGAAAAGGTTAATCCTAAGAATGACCCTTGACTGGGAGGATTGTGAGTATCTAGAATGGTAGATTGTTTTGGTTTAATGTCTAAGGAGAAATTAAACAAACTGAAGAATAAGTACAGGTTAGAAATCCATCTGCTTCTAATACATATGGCATCTTATTCAGAGGACAAATAATTTAATAGCCAACTTCTAAAGTGCCTTTTAGAGTTAAGTGTTTTATGATTCAAGTTAGAGTATTTAAAAGTGCATTAATCTACAGGGTAATTTTTGTTATTTACCACCATTGCAAATCCAGAAGAATAAGGTTTTTTTCTGCACAGAATCAGTTTCAACAAAGGACAGGCAACTTACTATATAGATGAAAACTACTAAAACTCTCAAGTAAGAAAATCTGCAGCCACAATTCCTATGCCGTTAAGAATAGACAAAAATGTGAAATAAAATGTGTTGAATTTTCCTGATTAACCAGAAGCAATTAATAAAAATGCTTCAATTTCTTTACCCTTCTGAGTTTTAAAAAAAATCTATAGATGTCATGGAAGTTGCTACAAAACATTATTACAATCTCCACAAATTTTATTCTGAAATTTTAATACTAAAATGGGACAGTGTTTCTTAAAAGAAATGATTTGATATAGAAAATTATATTTTACCTGAAGAAAATGTTTAGACCATGCATTTTTACTGGGAATAATATGAAGTATTTAGGACCTGAATTACATTTTTAAATATTGGCCATAACTAAACACTTGCCATATTTTTATTTTATCACTTATAATGCAATTCAAGTACTCTTCACATTTTATTGTGTTTGGCAATATTCTTTATCATTTTGCTTAAAAAAATACAATATCCTGAATATAATATCTAGAACAACAATGGTGATGTTCTTGTGAGATATTGAAAAAAAATAAAAAAGGGATAAAATATTCACCATTGCTAAAGAAACATTTATCTTTAGGACTTAATCTGACTAACAGTCTCCCACTATGGAAGAACTGATTATGATGAGAGTATAAGAATTAATTCAATTCAATCCTACATGTTAAAATTCTAGTAAGATCCTCTTAGGGATGGAGAAACTTGGAATTTTAGCTACAAAGTTACCATGAATTTGTAGTCGTAGTTCCTGTATTTAAAGGAAAAATATATCTGTCTGAGTTTGTTAGAACTGTCATAACAAAGTACCACAGACTGAGTGGCTTAAACAGCAGAAATTTGTTTTCTCACAGTTCTGGACACGAGAAGTCAAAGATGAAGGTGTCAGCAGTTATGGTGTCTGAGCCCTCTGTTCTTGACTTGTAGATGGCTGCCTTCCCTGTGTCCTCACATGGCCTCTCTTCTGTACAAGGATATCCCTGGAATCTCTGTGTGTTCTAATTTCTTCTTATAGACACCAGTCAGATTGGAATAGGGCCACCCTAATGACCTCATTTAACTTAATCACCTCTTTAAATCCCTATTTCTAAATACAATCATTTTCTGAGGTAATGGAGGTTATGGCTTCAACATTTGAATTTTGAGGGACACAGTTCAGCCCAAAACCACATCATGTTGATTGTAATAAGGAAATGCAAATTACCTCAATTGTTTTCTTAGATATACTTTCCAACCTGTGAAAACAGGGAAAATAGGACAGTCAGGAAATATTTGCAAGAATCTTCAAAGAGTATTTAAATGACTGTAAATTTTGTTTTAAAAGAACTGATCTCTCACCTAAATAAATTAAGACAGAGTAAAAAGAACATCAGAAAGAAGCTGGTAAAGCTTTGTGTTAAGAAATCATAGCAGAACAACTCCCTACTCATTCCAAAAAATGAGTCTGGGACTCTCCCCTAAACAAAGTTTAGAGGTATACTGAATCTCTGTGTATCATATACAGTCTATAAATAGTTACCTTAATTGTGATTGTAAAATACGAAATACATAGTACTAGTTCTAAAAATTAGCGAAATGGTACAGGTATTGGCACAGAAGACCTACTTTAACCACTGCATCTTTCACAGCATGTTCCACAATATTTGGAATTCCACTGCAGTAGATGAGGACACGTTTTTAAAAATTTTATTTTATTGAGGTATAGTTGATTTACAATGTGTTAATTTCAGCTGTAAAGCAAAGTGATTCAATTATACATGTTCTTTTTCATATTCTTTTCCATTATGGTTTATTATAGGATACTGAATATAGTTCCCTGTGCTATATAGTAGGACCTTGTTGTTTATCTATTCTATATATAATAGTTTGCATCTGCTAATCCCAAACTCCCAATCCATCCCTCCCCAACTTCTCCTCCCCCTTGGCAATCACAAGTCTGTTTTCTGTGTCTGTAAGTCTGTTTCTGTTTTGTAGATATGTTCGTGTCATATATTAGATTCCACATATAAGTGATATCATATAATATTTGTCTTTCTCTTGCTGACTTACTTCACTTAGTGTGATAATCTTTAGGTCCATCCATGTTGCTGCAAATGTCATTATTTCACTCTTTTTCATGGCTGAGTAGTATTCCATTTGTGTGTGTGTGTACATATGTCTATATATGTGTGTGTGTATATATTATATATATATATAATATATATATACCACATCTTCTTTATCCATTCATCTGTAGATGGACATTTAAGTTGTTTTCATGTCTTGGCTATTGTGAATAGCGCTGCTATGAACATAGGGGTGCATGTACCCTTTCGAATTATGGGTTTTGTCCAGATATATGTCCAGGAGAGGGATTGCTGGATCATATGACAAATCTAGTTTTAGTTTTTTAAGGAACCTCCATACTGTTCTCCACAGTGGTTGTACCAATTTACATTCCCACCAACAGTATAGGAGTGTTCCCTTTTCTCCACGCTCCCCCCAGCATTTGTTATTTGTAGACTTTGTAATGATGGCGATTCTGACCGGTGAGAGGTGGTACCTCATTGTAGTTTTGATTTGCATTGCTGTAAAAATCGGTGATGTTTTGAGCATCTTTTTGTGTGCCTATTGCCATCTGTATGTCTTCTTTGGAGAAATGTCTATTTAGATCTTCTGCCCATTTTTCGATTGGGTTGTTTGGGTTTTTTGTTATTGAGTTTTATGAGTTATTTGTATATTTTGGAAATTAAGCCCTTATTGGTTGCATGATTTGCAAATATTTTCTCCCAGGCCGTAGGTTGTCTTTTTGTTCTGTTAATGGTTTTCTTTGCTGTGCAAAAGCTTATAAGTTTAATTAGGTTCCATTTGATTATTTTTGCTTTCATTCTATTGCCTTGAGAGACTGACCCAAGAAAACATTGATACAATTTATGTTAGAGACTGTTTTGCCTCTGTTCAATAAGGATACCTTTTTGAGATCCAAAAATCTCTTAGGAGGGATAAGAGACACAGTTGGGCAGATCAGAGTGAATTCAGATGTCGTGAAGACAGTATAAATAGAAAAGTTTGGGCAAGAGAATCCAAAGTCATATTATTGTACTCTACAAGTGCATATATTTTGTGGTGCATGTTACCACCTACTTATATTCTTTACATGCTAATTCCTCTGTTTAAAAGAAATATAAGTGTCTACGTGGAAATCTAAGATGCAAAGTAGACAGGTATTTTGTAAAGTCACTTGATTCTTCTGCATAAAAAGGAAATATTAGAGTTACAGAAATTCTTCATACCTTTATAGTTGAAAATTTAGGAGTCAGGACTCTGAATTAAGATTCAGGCTGATCCTTTTTATTTGTTTTAAATATTATTAAAATAATACATTTATATTATATATATTTATATATTTAAATCAGATTCACTTCAAAAGTTATATAGAAATCATTTATTGTTACAGAGAGTCTTAGTAGTTAATTCAAAATAATATGAAATGCAACAAAAATGTTATGTAATAGGTGCAGGTCTCCAAAACAACGGTCCATAGTGGTTACAAATGAATGCTATTACAATCACTGTTATATTGCTGCAAAAGGGATCTTTTTCCTTCAACATATAGAAACTAAAACATGAGAAGGGATTTGTTTCTATAACAAAGCAAAAAGATAAAAAATAAAGGCAATTTTAGATAAGATTATGTAGTTTATTTAAAATTGGGGAAATATTTATCTGCTGCTACCTGTATAATATATATTTAATAAATGTTAAAACATATATTTAATACATTTATCATAGCAGCTTTATGACCTAATTTTCACAGATTAAAACTATATGATCACACTTCTGTGAAGACGTATTATAAAAAAATTAATATGTTGTAAAAATATTTTCAGATAGAATGTTATATGACTAATGCTTAGGGTAAATGTAGGTATTATATTCACAATTATCAAGCTGTAGCTGTTAGAGCTAACATATAGAATACTTAAGAAAACCACCACAAGCAATAAAATGCCTTCTGCCATACTAAATCTTGCACACTTCAGAACTGGGTAAAATATTGTTTTTCTTTATTTATAGCATTATAAAATGAAAAGAACACAAAGCTTTCACTAAATGTTTATTTATATATACTTTTACTTTCTTAGAGAAACTGAAGAATTTAACTTCCATTTCTTTTTCAAGTGTCTAAATCTCCACATAAGTTTCTTAAAGAGAAAGTGCAAGAAAAGTCAAGTTGCAGAGAAAACTGTGATTTAAATTCTGCATTAGTTTCTTGTGTGTGAGAGAGAAAAAAATGGGTAGAAAGAAAGTTAGACACATAGCTGGATAGATAGATTTCAGATTGAAGAAAAATATGCCTGAGAAAGAAAAGTGGTCCTTTCAAAGCAATGAGTTAATGTCAATTTATTACACACATGATTTCAGAGAAGATTTACAAGATAATATGATTTTATAACTTAAATGCAGAACACTTAGCAATATGCGATATGTATCAGATATCTGCTACTGCAATAAAGCTGCATGATAAAGGACTACAAACTCTCAGTAGTACTAAACATGTGTTAACTCATAAGTCTCATTAGTCTGGGCTTAATTGATCAAACTGGGCTCACTCGTATATCTGTTGCCAACTATGGGTCATCTAGGCAGCTCAGTTGACTGAACGGGCTTGTTTGCTTTTGGGGAGAACATCTAGCATGGCTAAGGCATTCTTGCTGGAATGACTAGGGGAACTCAGGACCTTGTCACATACTCTCATTGTCCTGCAGACTAGGAGGTACAAGTTTTCATCGTAACCACAGGAAAACAAGAGTGGACAAACCCAATCAGGAAGGTGTTTTTGAACATCTATTTACCTCACATGGGCTAATATCTTATGAGCTAAAACAGGTCTCAAGGATTAATTCAAAATTAAGGAGCAGGAAAATATATTTCTCTTTTCTTTGTTGTTGTTTTGGGTAAAGAACAGTATCACCATATGACAAAGGGCATGGATACAGCATGGGGTGAAGTAGAGGAGCCTGCAGTGTAATCAATCTACCACACCACATTAATCTGATAATTTGGAGTTTTTTGGAAAGCCAAAAAACATGAAACTAATATCTACTAATTTTCACATGGTCAACTCATTAGATTTCTAAAAAAGGTAATTCTGTAATATAAGGGTATGAGTATTAAGTATGTTTACAATACACATTCAATTATCTAACATTGAGTAAATGTAGGTACAAGTTTTCCGGGTTTTTTTTTCCAGTCGTTAAAAAAATATATAATTTTTGAATGGCTAAAACTCACTATGAAGAGGATAAGAAAAATACAAAAAATATTTTTAATATTTCCTCAAGTTCGGCCACCCTAAAATGATGGTATTTACATTTCATAACAAAATTGTACATTTTTACTTATGCTTACATGCTGCCGGAAATTAGTAGGTGTATGGATGGATGAATAAATGAAATAAAAGTAAGGTCTAATTTGGAATCACGCTATAGTTAGCACATTTTTTAAAACCATTTAAATGATATTTGCATTTAATAAAAAAATTTATATCATGTACTTAGTACAAAGATTTCTTTACTATAATTTGCCTTTAAAGATTAAGTTTATATAAAAATAGAGATATATACATGAGTAAACAGATAGACAGATACAGAGATAGATAATAATTTGTTATGTCTCCCTATTTTAGAACAGTTTCAGGTTTACAACAAAATTGACAGGCACAGAGATTTCCCATATACACTTTGCTCCCACACATGCATAGTCTCCCCCATTATCAACATCACTCCCCAGAGTGGTACAAGTTTTACCAAGAACCAACCTATATATTATTGATACATCATGAGCATCCAAAGTCCATAGTTTACCTTAAGGGTCATTCTTGGTATTGTACATTCTGTGGGTTTGGGTAAATATTAATCCATCATTATAATATCATGCAGAGTATTTTCATTGCCCTAGAAATCCGCTGTGTTCTGCCTATTCATCTCTCTTTTAAAAAAATTTTTTTTAACATCTTTATTGGAGTATAATTGCTTTACAATGTTTTGTTAGTTTCTGCTGTATAACAAAGTCAGTCAGCTACACATATACATATATCCCCATATCTCCTCCCTCTTGCATCTCCCTCCCCCCCTCCCTATCCCACCCCTCTAGGTGGTCACAAGCACCGAGCTGATCTCCCTGTGCTAAGGTGCTGCTTCCCACTAGCTATCTATTTTACATTTGGTAGTGCGTATATGTCCATGCCACTCTCTCACTTCGTCCCAGCTTACCCTCCCCCCTCCCCGTGTCTCAAGTCCATTCTCCATCTCCCTCCAACCCTTGGTAACCACTGATCTTTTTGTTGTCTTTATAGTTTTGCCTTTTCCAGAATGTCATATAGTTGAAATGATACAGTATGTAGTCTTTTCAGATTGGCTTCTTTTACCTAGTAATATGCATTGAAGGTTTCTCCATGTTTTTCAGGGCTTAATAGCTCATTTCCATTGTCTGATGTATCACAGTTTTTTGTTTGTTTTTGTTTTTTTTAATCCATTCATCTACTGAAGGACATCTTAGTTGCTTCTAAATTTTGGCAGTTGTGAATTAAGCTGCTATAAACATCCATGTGCAGGTTTTTGTGTGGAGATAAAACTTCACCTCTTTTGGGAAAATACCAAGGAGCACAATTGCTGGTTTTTATGACAAGAGTATATAGAGTTTTGTGAGAAACTGCCATACGGTCTTCCAAGTAGCTGTGTCATTTTGCATCTGATGAGCAATAAATGAGACTCCTTATGGTCCACATCCTTGTCAGCATTTGGTGTTAATCAGTGTTCTAGACTTTGGCTATTCTAATAGGTGTATAGTGGTATCTCTTCATTTTTCTTTGCTATTCCCTGATGACATATGACTGGAGCATCTTTTCATATGCTTATTTGCCATCTGTGTATCTTCTTTGCTGAGGTATCTATTAAGATCTTTGGAACATATTTTAACTGGGTAGTTTGCATTCTTGATGTTGAGTTTTAACAGTCCTTTGTATATTTTGGAAAACACTCCTCTATCTGATGTCTTTGGCAAATATTTTCTCCCAGTCTGTGGCTTTCCTTCTCATTCTCTCAACATTATCTTTTGTAAAATAGAAGGTTTTAATTTTAATGAAGTCCAGCTTATCAATTATTTTATGATTGTGTCTTTGGTGGTGTATCTAAAAAGGTATCACCATATCTAGGTCATGTAGGTTTTCTCCTATGTTATCCTCTAGGAGTTTTATAGTTTTTTGTTTTATATTTAGGTCTATCATCCATGTTGAGTTAATATCTAGATTTTTTTTTTTTTTTTGCATGTGGATGTCAAGTTGTTGCAGCATCATGTGTTGAGACTGCCTTTGCTCTATTACACTACATTTGCTCCTTTGTCAAAGATCAGTTGACAGTATTCAGGGGGGTCCATTTCTGGGCTCCCTATTCTCTCCCGCTAACCTATTTTTTTTTTTTTTTTGCCAGTACCAAACTGTCTTCATCACTGTAGCTTTCTAGGAAGTCTTGAAGTTGGGTATATTCAGTTCCCCCAAGGGAAAGGCTATCTGGATCTTTTACCTCTCCATGCAAACTTTAGAATCTGTTTGTCAATATCCATAAAACTACTTTCTGGGATTTTGATTAGGATTGCACTGAATCCATAGATCAAGATGGGAAGAACTGACATCTTGACAATATTGAGTCTTCTTATCCATGGACGTAGTATATGTCTCCATTTATTTAGTTCTTCTCTGATTTCATTCATCAGTGTTTTATAGTTTTTCTCATATAGATACTGTAATATTTTGTTAGATTTATATTTATTTCATTTTTGCAGGTGCTAATATGAATGCCATTGTGTTTTATTCCATTTGTTTATTGTCACTATTTTGGAAAGCATTTGACTTTAGTATACTTTGTATCCTAACCTGCAACCTTGCTATAATGGCTTATTAGTTCCATAAGGATTTTTGTTGATTCTTTTGCATTTCTACATAGATGGTCATGTCATCTGTAAACAGACATTTTTAAAAATGTATTTTATTGAAGTGTAGTTGATTTAAAATGTGTTAATTTCTGTTGTAGAGCAAAGTGATTGTTATATATATATACATGTTATTTTTCATATTCCTTTCCATTATGGTTTATTATAGGATATTGAATATAGTTCCCTGTGCTATACAGCAGGAAGTTGTTTATCCATTCCATATATAATAGTTTGCATCTGCTAATCCCAAACTCCCAATCCATCCCATCGGCAACCACAAGTCTGTTCTTTATATCTGTGAGTCTGTTTCTGTTTCATAGATATGTTCATTTTTTGTGTCATATTTTAGATTCCACACATAAATACTATCATATGGTATTTGTCTTTCTCTTTCTGACTTCACTTAGTATGATAATCTCTAGTTCCATCCATGTTACTGCAAATGGCATTATTTTGTTCTTTTATATGGCTGAGTAGTATTCCATTGTGTGTAAAGATATTTTTCTTTCTTTCTTCCCAATCTATATATCATTTCATTTTCTTGCCTCATTGCTTTAGCAAGGGCTTTCAATATAAAGTTGATAAAGAGAGATGAGGGAGGATGTCATTGCTTTGTGCCAGATCTTCATAGAAAAGCTTCAAGTTTCTCACCATAAAGTTAGCTGTACTTTGTCTTGTGGATAGTGTTTATCAAGTTCAGAAAGTTCTCCTCTGTTCCAAGTTTACTGAGCGCTTTTATCATGAATAGGAGTTGAATTTTGTCAAATGCTTTTTCTGCATCTATTGATATGATCACGTGATTTTTCTTTTTTACCATGGTTGATTTTCTAATATTGTTGAGGATTTCTGTGTCTATATTCAAGAGAGATATTGGTCTATAGTGTCCCCGTTTTATGCCTTAGTCTGATTCTGGTGTTAGGAAGTTATTCTCTCTGCTTCTATCCTCTGAAAAAAATGGTAGAAAATTGATATCATTTCTCCTGTAAATGCCTTGTGGTATTCACCAGTGTACCCACATGGGCCTCGTGCTTTCTGTTTTGGAAGGTTATTAATTATTGATTCAATTTTAAATAGTTATAGTGCCCTCTGAGCATCACTTTCATTGCATCCCACAAATTTTCATAAATTATGTTTTTATTTTCATTTATTTCAAAATATTTTTAAAATTTCTCGAGAGATTTTTGGACCCATGTGTCATTTAAAAGTGTCTTGTTTAATACCAACGTATTTTAGAATCAGTATCTTTCTGTAGTTTAATTCATTGTGGTCTGAGCACAAATATCCTGTTTCTGTTCTTTGCAGTGTGTTAGTGTGTTTTCTGTTCTTTTCAATGTGTTTTATAACCTAGAATACAGTCTATCTTTGTGAATGCTTCATGTGAGCTTGAGAAGAATGTGTATTCTGTTGTTGGATGAAGTAGCCTATAGATGTCAATTACATTCGGTTGACTGTTGGTATTGTTGAGTTCAACTGTATCCTTACTGATTTTCTGCCTATTGGATCTTTCTCTTTCTGTTAGAGGGGTACTGACATCCAACTGTGGTAGTGGAATCACTATCACTTTTTCCTTGTAGTCTATTAGTTTTTGCCTCATGTAGTATGGCACTCTGTTTTAGGCATATACACATTAATAATAATTATGTCTTGTTAAGAAAACCCAGAGTGTTGGTTACCTTTGTGTGATTGGCATTACAAAGGTGTATGCATTTGTCAAGTAATTGAATGGAAAATTTTTAATTTGCGTATGTCACTGCACATAAATTTTTACCTAAATAAAACCATAAGCTAGTTTAAAAAAAGAATTATGTCTTCTTGGACAATTGACCACTTTCTTATTATGTAATGCTCTTCTTTATCCCTGTAATCTTCTTTACTTTGAAGTCTGCTCTGTTTGAAATTAATATAGCTACTCTTGCTTTCTTTTGATTAATGTTGGCATAGTATATTTTTCTCTACCCATTTACTTTTAATCTATATGTATCTTTGTACTCTTTTAATCTATATGTATCTTTGTACTTAAAGTAGGTTTTCAATAGAAAAATATAGTTGGGTAGTAGTTTTTGATCCACTCTGAAAATCTGTCTTTTAATTGGTACATTTAGACAATTGATAGTCAATGTGATTATTGGTATAATATCTACCCTATTCATTAGTGTTTTTTTGTTGCCTTTGTTCTGATAAGGATTGATTCAGGTATTTATTGATTTTCTGCTCATATTTTCAAACTCCCACTAAATCATATTTCCATTATTTTTTCAATTACTACATATCATAATCACATTATCTTGGAGAAAACTTCCCTTTATGAAAACAATAAATTTCTAGATTACATCTGGATATTTATTACGCTTTAATAACATACCTTTTACTCAAATCCTGAATTTTGTTGATATTCTTAAATGCTATTACTGGGTTTTATTTTATAATACAATTTTTAAAAACCTTACTAAAAACATATTTCAATCATATTATAATTATTTGCCTGACAGGGAAGAAAACAATGTCCACTGAGCACCCAATATGCATCATGTTGGTGCGGGCTCCCCACACATTACTGAAACAAACTGTTGATAAGAACAAAGTCTGTTATTTACCATAATAATGGACAACACCACTTCTCAAAGTTTTGGCAGTGTTTCATAGTGGGGAAGAAGTCAATATTTGTTTATATTTATTTAATTAAATATTTAATTTTTAAATACATTGTAAAGTTTTATATTACAGAAAAATTCAGACATATAAAAAATAATTAAATATAATCAACCCACATATACCCATCATCTACCTACAATTACCATCATTACCTTTCTTGTATCTCCTATAACTTCACCTTATACCTAACCCCTCATAAATTATATTTTTTTGCTTATATACATACCTATATAATGAAATGTGCATATCTTGAATTCCATCTTAAGACATAGATCTTCTCAAATCAAACCAAAATATTTCTTCTAACAAGTGAATTCAGTCAACATGGCATGCCATTCCCTTACCCCTCACCTACTTCTTGCCTGCAAAAGTCAATTAAAAAATTGTTTTCATTGTCGATTAGTTTCACCTATATGAATTCATGTAATGGAGTTATGCAGTCTGTACTTCTTTGTGTCCAACTACTTTCCCTCAGCATAATAGCATAATGTTTGTGAAATCTAGCCAAGTTGCTGTGTGTACCATTGATTTTTGTCCAGTTTATTTCAGTAAAAATAAATATATACTAATGAACCAAATGGTTAAAATTAATTAATGTTAATCACTTCCAATTTTGCATGTGATTTTTCTATTTAGTCTTTTCATAGATTCATCATATTCTAGTTAGGACACTAGAATATCCACAGGTATATTGAGCATAATTTCATTGGTCTGAATACTTTTGTTTACTCTAATTCACTACCACATTATCTGTATCATATGATTTAGACTGTCATAATTGTGTAAAAAATGTAATTTCCTAGCCATCAGAGTGAGTGGAGATAAAGTATTTTATTATGTGATGAATAATTGCTACTTCTTACCACAAAAGTTATACTTTTGCATATATAATAGTTATTTTAAATCTGGACTATTGGCTTATATTATAAATTTCAAAATACATTTTTTTAAATAAAGATACACCTTTAGCTCACTATTCAACAACAACAAATACAGCTTGATTACAAAGCAATGATTATAATGATTAGAATAAAGCAATTGGATACCTTTAAGATAGTCACATTAGTTAAACTCTCATTTTGTTTTCTCAAATATTCCATTATTGGAATTGAGGAATGATTGATATTTTCCTACTCAACAAAATCTATTTTGGAATTGAGGAATGATTGATAGAGTATTTTCCTACTCAACAAAATCTATTTTGTAGTACATATTGATTAAACTAGAAGCTTTACCTAACAAACATTTAAAATGATAAATGAAATGCTAATAGAACCATTCTTTCTTTAATCATTTATTGAGCCTCTAGTTTGTAAAAAAGTTTTAGACGAAGAAATGTTGATTTAAGATGGGTAAAATTAGATTCAAAGGGATCACAGGTAGTGAAGAAAGCAGACTATAAAATGGTGTTATATACAGTCTCTAAAAAGGCAGTGGAGAAACACTGGAGCACTAAGTAACATACATACTCTAGTTTCTTGGGTGATATTTGTTGAAAGTAGTGGGAGTAGGAAAGTCAAGAAATGTGTAAAAGGGAATCTAAATATTTAAGACTAACTTTTTAAATAAAAATAAGGGGTTGCCAGACAGTCAAGCACTGTACCTATATGTAGGCATATCTTTATGTATGTATATAAGGGTGTGGATTTCATGATCCTTTTTAGAAAAATAGAAAATTAGGTTTGGATGAGAAAATATACTGGTACATAATTACTGATAGTCTGAATAATCTAGAGGCTTAATCTTTGGAAATTGGGTCCATAATAACATGATAGAATTTAGTCAGACTTAACCACAATAATGATAATTAATCATTATAATTAGTAGAACCAGAGAGGCAACCGTTCAAGGCTCATAAATTTAATAGCAGGACATCCTTGAGCCCAGGGTTTGGTGTAAAGATATGGCACAGGGTAAGGTTGGGCCTACACAAGTAATGCTGAGCCCATTACTCTGAAGATTGCAGTGATGCAGAGGGAAAGATTCAAGCTGGTTCATATTTAAATTTGTAAGTAAACAATGCATTTGCACTGACCAAATATTAGATACTTGATTTTATTCAGCAAATTGGGAAAGTGCTGTTAGAGTAAAGTTTAAACATTAATATTAATTTATAAATATGATACCTAAAAAGGTTTTTCTTTCTAATAACAGGCCTTATACATGCCAGGTAAGAATAAATACATGCCAGGTAAGAATAAATACATGCCAGGTTATGTTATAGTTCATAACATGTTTGTTTTATGAGTACAATTGCTTTAGAACTGAAAGAAAGGCTATTGGAAACAGCTAAGGACCATTATCTAGAACTCATATGACAGGTACTGAACAAGGCACTCTATGCATCATTATCTTAATTCATTTACAGAATAACTGAAGGACATATATATATAGTTAATATCTATAGTGTTACAGATATGAAAGTTGAATTGGAAAAGGTTATTAACTCGCCAATATCACACAGTTAGTTTGGCAGCAATGGGAATCCTTGAGATTTCAACCTTCAGATATAAAGAAAAGTAAAAGTGAAGACGTACTATTGCCACAATAAAGGCTAGTTTACTAGAGTACATTAAATATGGGCACAGTTTCTTTGCAGATCTACCCACAAATAAATCTATTTCCATGCTCCTTGAATCTGGCCTATCATTGTAACTTGCTTTGGCCAATAATGACAATGTTTCACAACCTCACTTTATACCCATTTGCAACACCACCCTGCATCCATCTTGCCATGAAGAACCAAGGATAAAAGACCTAAGAGATAGAAAGAAGCCCAGTCACACAATCTCATCTAGTAAAGACCTGCTCCCAGCCTAAGTGAAAGCAATAAAGACACTTCCCAACCAACCCCCAGAATCATGAGAAATAATCAATCACTATAGAGCCCCAAATTTGGGGATGGTTCATTAGCATCTATCAATAACTGAAACAATCATTTTTAAGAGTTGGGGATTTAAATAAAGTAGCAAAGAAATCTAAGCATGATTTCAATAGAGACAACCTGAGTTATAAAGTGAAAGTGGAATTACAAGATGTATGTATTTATTATTTATTAGAAGAAACTACTTCAGGGTGATCGAGGGAGTTAAAGAAGATGAGATATTTTATCCCACCTTCACTTCTATAGTAACCCAGTGTATGAGGTTATTAAAAATTAAACAGCAACTTCTGGTTTTGCTTTCAACAAAATAAAAATTGTATACATATATGCTGTTTTAAAAAACTGAAATTGTTTTTGCAACAAACTATTATTTGGGGAAATTGTAGAGAAATGTTTTTATATAAAATTTTTAAAGTATTCTTAGTACTTTAGGCTGCTAAACTGTTAAAGTTATACATTATAAACTGGTTCTAATGAATTTTTAAGAATTTCCATTTTATTTTAGATTATGCTAATATTCTATATCAGTTTAGGCTGAATTATACAAAATAATTTACTCGTGTGAAAAGTAAAAAATAAATACAATAAATAATTATAGAAATATGAAGGAATCAGAAATCATTATATCACATCATTATAGACTGCCCTGTTTTATTCATTCTTTACTCACTTGACATTAGAAAAATATTAAATAATTAAAATCTTAAATGGATTAAAATTATTTTATAACCCAAAGTAATTATTTAGAGTACATTTAAAAATATATTATTAGAGTACATTTTAAAATATATTATTTACTAACAGATTGGAGTGTCACCTGTGTTTATCAAATCTGACAAATGTTTTTTTAAAAACTGCTTACCAGACCTACCAGAATGAAGCTGTCTCAGAACAGTGTTGAAATTTGTATTTTTTCAGTGAGTTGACTAAAATACAGAATATTTTAATTACTCAGATTATTAAAATGACATCTATCATTATATCTGGAAGTTAGTACACAAGATAATGACAAACATTTAAATATATTTAGTTAATTAAGTTATACTAATGAGCTAACATCTAATGTGCTTGCTGTAATCTTACTAAGCAGTACCTCTGTTTAAACTAGTCTTCCTTAAGAGAAACTATTGGTTTCCCTCGAGAAAAAATCTTATTTTAACATGGTATAGCATTGGTTTTATGTATATAATCTGTGTATAAATATATGTATATATATATTTATATAAAGATTCCAAATAGAAGGAAAATAAATAAATGTTCGCAAATTAGAAAATGAGCAATGGGACCAAATTTTGCAGGTTAATGAAAGTGGGTTGAACATTAAATCTAACATTTGTAAAGCACTTAGAACAGTTACTGATACATATGAAGTGATATATACATATTTGTGAAAATAAATTCCAGAACAATACATAGAATAGGAAATGAAATGTTTAAGAAAGCTATTCCTGCATTTATGTATAAAGAAGTTTAAGCAATAAAATGTAACTATAGAGTCTTCTGTATAATCCATTTATGAGGTAAAACAGAATATATTCAATCAGATAATATCCTTTATTATAAAAAACTACCTCAAAGTTCAACTAGAATTGTTTGGTTTAGAATTCCAAGTAAATGTTGGTTTAGTAAAAATTAAATTTTGAATTAAGAAAATTGGACAATAAGGTAAAAATATTGAATTATGGAATAAGCCACTGAAACTAAGATAATGTTAAATATAATTGATTTGTTGACTGTGGTATCAACAGCTGTAAAACAAACACAGGGACAACCTGCCTATTAAAGGTAAAGAAATTTTGATGCACAAGCTGGAAAAATTCAAGTAAATTATTATAATTTTGCTATTACTTGAAAACTTTAAAGTCACATAACAGGAAGCACAGATGGGAGCAATGATAACATGTAAACATTTCCACTTGAAACAGATTAAGTTCAGTAATCATATTGGACTTCTAGAGGACAAGCACTCTTTCTAACCAGTAGAAGCATCCTGCCTGCCTTTTAGTGATAAATGCTCTGATTTTTTGTGTCATTGCATCTCATTTCAAATGTTGGCAGGATGTAATAATTTGATAATAAATGAAAAAATCTTTAAGTGCAGTGTTGGATGCAAACAGCAATTGGTAATCTTCCATATTTATTTCATTCCATTTGTAGTTACACTTGTAATCAAGAAGGGAGTAAAGCACTGATATTTGGGCAGACACATCAGGATAACCTCAAAAATATTAGGAGCTGGGCTAGGCCAGAGTCTGATCTGCCTCCATAGCTCCCACAGTGGGTCCTGGGGACCTGAAGTCCTGGTATCTGACCTCATGGATCTGTGCCAGTGGCCTGGTGAAAACAGTGCCTGAGACTCACCAGGGCCAATTGCCAGTATGACCACAGTTAAGGTGGGACCAAGAGCAGTGCCAACAACAGTGTACTTTGTGAGCCTGCACAAAGGACAAAAGGTGACACACAGAGCACATTCACAGGTGAACAACTCCAGAGGAGGAATACTCAGTGGCTTCTCTCCCAGTGGGAGTGCTCCAATCCCACCTACCTTGCACCACAGATCAGAAACACAGCTAAGAAACAGCTCTGGAGGCCTCTACTCCAATAACTAGGGAGCAGACCCCACCCCTGAAAAGGGCAGTGACAACCACAGAGCAAAGAAGAGGGCTTGCTCAATATCCAGGGCAGGCTCTGGTCACCACGACACCAGACAAACTCCCTATCAAGGGAATAATAGCACAAGCCTCTGGACCAACCTCACCCACCAGGGTACAGACACCATAAGCAAGAGGAACTACGATCCTGCAGACTGTGGGAAGGACACGATGAACACAGTAAGTTAGACAAAATGAGATGATAAAGAAATATGTTGCAGATGAAGGAGCAAGATAAAAACCTACAACAACTAAATGAAGAGGAGATAGGCAATCTACAGCAATCTACCTGAAAAAGAAATCAGAGTAATGATAGTAAACATGGTCCAAGATCTTGGAAAAAGAATGGAGACATGGATCAAGAAGATACAAGAAGTGTTTAACAAAGACCTGTGAGAACTAAAGAACAAACAAAGATAAACGATACAATGACTGATATGAAAAAAACACTAGAAGGAATCAGTAGCAGAATAACTGAGGCAGAAGAACAGATAAGTGACCTGGAAGACAGAATGATGGAAATCACTGCCATGGAACAGAATAAAGAAAAAAGAATGAAAAGAAATGAGGACAGTCTCAGAGACCTCTGGGACAACATTAAACGCGCCAACCTTCGAATTATAGGGGTCCCAGGAGAAAAAGAGAAAGGGCCTGAGAAAATCTTTGAAGATATTATAATCAAAAACTTCCCTAACATGGGAAAGGAATTAGTCACCAAGGTCCAGGAAGCACAGAGTTCCATACAGCATAAACCCAAGGAGGAACATGCCAAGACATATATTAATCAAACTAACAAAAATTAAATACAAAGAAAAGCAACAAGGGAAAAGCAATAAATAACGTACAAGGGAATCCCCATAAATAACATACAAGGGAATCCCCATAAGGTTATCAGCTGATTTCTCAGCAGAAACTCTGCAGGCCAGAAGGGAGTGGCATGATATATTTAAAGTGATGAAAGGGAAAAACCTACAACCAATAATACTTTATCCAGCAAGGCTCTCCTTCAGATTCAACAGAGAAATCAAAAGATTTACAGGTTAGCAAAAGCTAAGAGAATTCAACACCACCAAACCAGCTTTACCACAAATTCTGAAGGAACCAAAAGAGAAGAAAAAGACCTACAAAAACAAATCCAAAACAATTAAGAAAACAGCACTAAGAACGTACATATCGATAACTACCTTAAATGTAAATGGATTAAATGCTCCAAAAGACAAATGCTGGCTGAATGGATATAAAAACAAGACCCAAATACATTTTTTCTACAGGAAACCCACTTCAGATCTAGGGAAAGATACAGACTGAAAGTGAGAAGATGGAAAAAGATATTCCATGCAAATGGAAATCAAAAGAAAGCTGATATAAGCAATACTCATATCAGACAAAATAGACTTTAAAATAGACTGTTACAAGAGACAAGGAAGGACACTACATAATTATCAAGGGATAAATCCAAGAAGACATAACAATTGTAAATATATATGCACCCAACATAGGTGCACCTCAGTATGTAAGGCAAATGCTAACAACCATAGAAGGGGAAATTGACAGTAACACAATAATAGTGTGGGACATTAACACCCCACTTATACCAATGGATAGATCATAATATTTAATAGGAAACACAAGCCTTAAATGACACACTAGACCAAATAAACTAATTGATGTTTATAGGACATTCCATCTGAAAGCAGGAGAATACATTTTCTTAAGTACACACAGAACTTTCTCCAGGATACATCACACCTTGGCTCACAAATCAAGCCTTGGTAAATTTAAGAAAATTGAAATCATATCAAGCAACATCTTGAAACACAACCTTATGAGATTAGAAATCACGACAGGAAAAAAAAACTACAAAACACAAACACATGGAGGTTAAACAATATGTCACTGAATAATCAAGGATCACTAAAGAAATCAAAGAGGAAATCAAAAAATACCTAGAGACAAATGACAACAAAAACACAGCAATCCAAAACCTATGGGATGAAGCAAAAGCAGTTCTAAGAGGGAAGTTTATAGCAATACAATCCTACATCAAGAAACAAGAAAAATATCAATCTAACCTTACACCTAAAGCAACTAGAGAAAGAAGAACAAACAAAACCCAAAGTTAGTAGAAGGAAAGAAATCATAAAGATCAGAGCAGAAATAAATGAAATAGAAACAAAGAAAACAATAGCAAAGAAACAAAGAAAACAATAGCAAAGATCAATAAAACTAAAAGCGAGAAGATAAACAAATTTGATAAACCATTAGCCAGACTCATCAAGAAAAAAAGGGAGAGGACTCAATAAAATTAGAAATGGAAAATGAAAAAGTTACAACAGACACCACTGAAATAGAAAGGATCATAAAAGACTACTACAAGCAACTATATGCCAATAAAATGGACTGCCTAAAAGATATGGACAAATTCTGAGAAAGGTACAACCTTCCAAGGCTGAACCAGGAAGAAATAGAAAATATGAATAGACCAATGACAGTACTGAAATTGAAACTGTGATTAAATAACTTCCAGTAAACAAAAGGCAAGGACCAGATGGCTTCACAGGTGAATTCTATCAAACAGTTAGAGAAGAGCTAACACCTACCCTTCTCAAACTCTTCTAAAAAATTGCAGATGAAGGAACACTCCCTAGCTCATTCTATGAGGCCACCATCACCCTGATACCAAAACCAGACACAGACACCCCCCCCACAAAAAAGAAAATTACAGGCCAATATCACTGATGAACATAGATGCAAAAATCCTCAACAAAATACTAGCAAACCAAATCCAACAACACATTAAAAGGATCTTACACCATGATCGAGTGAGATTTATCCCAGGAATGCAAGGATTCTTCAATATACACAAATCAATGTGGTACACCACATTAACAAATTGAAGAATAAAAACCATATGATCATCTCAATAGACACAGAAAAAGCTTTTGACAAAATTCAGCACTGATTTATGATTAAAAAAAAAAAAACTCTCTAGAAAAGGGGCATAGAGGGAACCTACCTCAACATAATAGAGGCCATATACAACAAATTCACAGCCAACATCATTCTCAATGGTGAAAAACTGGAAGCATTTCCTCTAAGACCAGGAAAAAGACAAGGATGTCCACTCTCACCACTAATATTCAATATAGTTTTGGAAGTCCTAGCCATGGCAATCAGAGAAGAAAAAGAAATAAAAGGAACACAAATTGGAAAAAAAGTAAAATCCTAAAGAGGCCACCAGAAAACTACTAGAACTAATCAATGAATTAGTAAAGTCAGAGGATACAAAGTTAATACACAGAAACCCTTGCATTCCTACACACTATCAATGAAAGATCAGAAAGAGAAATCAAATAAACAATCCCATTTACCATCGCATGAAAAAGAATAAAATACCTAGGAACAAACCTACCTAAGGAGGTGAACGACCTGTACTCACAAAACTATAAGATACTGATGAAAGTAATAAAAGATGACAAACAGGTGGAGAGATGTACCATATTCTTGGATTGGAAGAATCAATATTGTGAAAATGACTATACTGCCCAAAGCAATCTACAAATTCAGTGCAATCCCTATCAAATTACCAATGGCATTTTTCACAGAATTAGAACAAAAAATCTTAAAATTTGTATGGAAACACAAAAGACCATGAATAGCCAAGGCAATCTTGAGAAAGAAAAACTGGGCTGGAGGAATCAGGTTCCGTGACTTCAGACTATGCTACACAGCTACAGTCATCAAAACAGTATGGTATTGGCACAAAAACAGTAATATAGATCCATGCAACAAGATAGAGAGTCCAGAGATAAACCCACGCACCTCTGGTCACCTCATCTATGACAAAGGAGGCAAGGGTATACAATAGAGAAAAGACAGTCTCTTCAATAAGTGGTGCTGGGAAAACTGGACAGCTAAATATAAACAAATAAAATTAGAACACTCCCTAACACCATAAACAAAAATAAACTCAAAATGGATTAAAGACCTAAATGCAAGGCTGGATCCTACAAAACTCTTAGAGGAAAACATAGGCAGAACACACTTTGACATTAACCACAGCAAGATCTTTTTTGATCCACCTCCTAGAATAATGAAAATAAAAACAAAAACAAATCAGACCTAATTAAACTGAAAAATTTTTGCACAGCAAAGGAAACCATAAACAAAACAAAAAGACAACCCACAGAATGGGAGAAAATATTTGCAAACAAAGTGACCGACAAGGGATTAATCTCCAAAATATAATAACAGCTCATACAGCTCAATATCAAAAAAGCAAACAACCCAATCAAAAAAATGGGTGGAAGATCTAAACAGACATTTCTCCAAAGAAGACATACAGATCAAAAAGCACATGAAAAGATGCTCAACATCACTGATTATTAGAGAAATGAAAATCAAAACTTCAATGAGGTATCACCTCATTCTCTGGTCAGAATGGCCATCATCAAAAAATCTACAAACAAGAAATGCTGGAGAGGGTGTGGAGAAAAGGGAACCCTACTACATTTTTGGTGGGAATGTGAATTGGTACAGCCTCTATGGAGAACAGTATGGAGGTTCCTGCAAAAACTAAAAACAGAGCTACCATATGATCCAGCAATCCCACTTCTGGGCATATATCCAGAGAAAACCATAATTCGATAAGGTACAAGCACCCCAATGTTCACTGCAGCACTATTTACAATAGCCAGGACATGGAAGCAACCTAAATGTCCAACAACAGATGAATGGACAAAGAAGATGTGGTACATATATACAGTGGAATATTACTTCACCATAAAAACGAATGAAATAATGCCATTTGCAGCAACATGGATGGACCTACAGATTGTCATACTGAGTGAAGTAAGTCAGAGAGAGAAATATATGATATAGCTTATATGGGAATCTGGAA
Organism: Neophocaena asiaeorientalis asiaeorientalis; assembly: GCF_003031525.2. NCBI lineage: Eukaryota > Metazoa > Chordata > Mammalia > Artiodactyla > Phocoenidae > Neophocaena > Neophocaena asiaeorientalis. The sequence continues at coordinate 12,209,771 of NW_020173215.1, forward strand.
AAATAGTACAAATGAACTTATTCACAAAACAGAAATAGAGTCACAGATATATAAAACAAACTTATGGTTACCAAGGGGGAAAGGGGGAGGAATAAATTGGGAGATTGGAATTGACATATACACACTGCTATATATAAAATAGATAACTATTGTATAGCACAGGGAACTCTACTCAATACTCTGTAACGACCTATAAGGGAATAGAATCTAAAAAGGAGTGGATATATTTGTATGTATAAATGAATCATGTTGCTGTATAGCAGATTCTAACACAACATTGTATATAAATCAACTATACTCCAATAAAAATTAATTTAAAAATTATTAGGAGACACTAATTGAGAACTTTGTTTAAATGTTAGTGTTTCCAAAAACACATTATATTTAAAACACTTTTAGTCCGTAAAGTTGAGCAAAATCTACTGGAAATGTTAAGTCAAAAGTGAATTTAACCAAAACATAAATCTGAGGCAAATGGTATTATGAATGACTTTTAGTCAAAATACTCTTTGAAATATGCTTCTAGCTGCATGTAATGGATGCACTAATATAGAGGATAGCAAACTATTCAACATTTCTACAAGATACAAAATACAAAACTTATTATGGAAATAATGTCATAAAACAAGGCACTTAAGTCAGTATAAATTATGAATACTAAATGTTAACCTAAATTACAGTTTTTATATTCTGTCAGAGGCTATGTTCTGTCTTCCTGACATGTATTCTTCTACTGCTCTTTTACTTGGAACCTATTTGAATAAAAACACATTGTGCTTAATTTAGCAGCTAATTATATGAAAGTGGCTGTCAGTCAAACATTAGCAAATGGCCATTTTCAAAATAAACAATGGTTTAGTGAATTTGACTACCTTTTTTTTTTTAATACAGTTTGTATGTAGACAATTCCACAACTGCTGTTCTTGACACATGTGTAAAATTCAATCCCCATATGCCAGGAATGTTAAAATAAAAGCTCAATTTTTCTTGTTCCTGAAGTATAGTCAATGAATAGTAAAATACTTTATAAATAACATATTTGGCTCAAAACAGATATTTTTGTAAGAGGTATCTATTTGTACCAAATACTTGATATTGTCAATATTGTCTAGGATTTTATTTCCTTAGAGAGCTACAGATTTATTAAAATTCTAAGAAATGTCCATTTTACCCCAACTAATAAAAACCACAAAAATATTAAATGTATATTCCTATAATTCTTGGCCCTAGATAAATAGCTATTGCTGAGAGAAATTATTTTACAAAGTATATTTCATCTCTTCCACTCAATATACATTCCATGGCATTCCTCTTATTCTGTGTTGAAAAAATAAGAAGGTATTTTTTCTTACTACATCTGGCATTAAGAGAGCACTCTGATATGATTCTACAATTTGAGAACCTTGAACTGTTTTAAGTCTAGCACATGAGGTTCTTCGAGATACACTTATCTGCTTCCAGCAACATGTGTCATTACTCTTTACATGTACTTCTAACATAATAATTTAATACATAAGTAGAAAACTACTTTTTCTTCGTTAAACACATCATATTATCTCTTGCCTTAATGTTTTATATATGCATGCCCTCTGTCTAAAATGTCTCTCTCTCTGACATAGCCATTGAAACAGGTTTTCTGAATTAAATGGCAATGGTGAGATCCTGGAGCAATGGAGGCCATAACATAGCAAATGACCACCAGACACATGAGTGGTTACCATAATGGAAAGCAGCCTGAAGAAGTAATCAGAATGGTTTGAAACAGATGTTTGGCAGTTGCCAATTGATCCTGAAAGTGAAATAAATTGGCAAACTTCTGAATCTTTACTCGAGTTGTATATGAGAAAAAAAATTCCCTATATTTTGTGAACAGAAGTCTAATGAATCAAACCATAATTTTTTGTGTATAAGAGTGAACACAAAAAAATCATCAAATAAAAATAATATATACCAGATCAGTACTGAGAAGTTTCTGAAGGCACAAATAACTTCTAAGAGAAATTTCTCACAATCTCATATCTCCAGCTACAATTGACCTTCTTTGTAACTCACACCTATAACCTTAATTTGAGTTCCTTAGGACTCACTGATGAAAGAAAAAGTGAAGCCCTAGTTTCTATGTAAAGTAAAACACTATGTTGTCATGACCTGAATGTGAATGGTGTGACATTACAGCTTCGCTCAAGGATGGTTCAGAAAGCTTTTAGCAAAAAGAAATCCTACCAGTGGCCAAGTCTTCTTGAAAGTTCACTTAGTAGTTCCCTTTCCCTAAATAGAAAAATGACTAGAAGTGAAGATCTACAATTGACCCATAGATGTAGCCAAAAGTTTGTCTAGAAGTTCAAGGAAGAAATAAATTTGTAAATTGATGATAAAGAGAACTGGGGATGACATGTGTATAGACCTCTGAAAATTAGCTGTGAGAGTGAGGATATTTGTGATTATGTGAATGTTCACATGGTTTCATCAAGGGCAACCACTGCAGAGGAGGCTATCATTAATGTACTGAACATAAGAACCCATTTTGATTATGTCCGTACAACCTCTCTTACTATTTACCCTAGCCCTTACTCAATAAGCCTAAGAAGTAACGAATGAAGTTAGTGAGTGACAAGAGCTTTTACTTACCAATAAGAAAGATTAACACTAATCTCCTGATATGATTGCTTTCCTTGGGAACAAACTAACTACCTGATGGCAGATGGATTATATTGCATCCCTTCCATCATGGAAGGGGCAGCAGTTGGCCCCGACTGGAATAAATAGTTCATTTAGGGGCTTCCCTGGTGGCGCAGTGGTTGAGAGTCCGCCTGCCGATGCGGGGGACACGGGTTCGTGCCCCGGTGTGGGAGGATCCCACATGCCGCGGAGCGGCTGGGCCCGTGAGCCATGGCCACTGAGCCTGCGCGTCCGGAGCCTGTTGCTCCGCAACGGGAGAGGCCACAACAGTGAGAGGCCCGCGTACCGCAAAAAAAAAAAAAAAAAAAAAAAAAATAGTTCATTTAGATCTGGATTTGCATTCTTCGCCTAAAATGCTTCTTGCCAGCAATGGCATCTGCAGTTTAAGGGACACTTTATTTACCTTCTAGGATATTATTACATAGAATCACTTATGACCAAGTAACTCATTTTACAAAGAAAAGTATGTCAGTGTTCTCATGCCCATGAAATTCACTGGTCTTACTCCAATCATCCTGAAGCAACGGGCTGCATATAACATTGGGACAGCCCACAGAAAACTCGATTACAAAGCCAGAGTTGCCTATGACAATATCGTATGAAGTCTGTGTGCTCTTATTAGATACATCTTATGCTCTGATATTACATATATATATATATATATATATATATATATATATATGTATAGACTATATAATATATGCCATTTAGCCACAGACCTAGAAATTAAGGGGTAAAATATAAAATGGTTCTTCTCATTATTACCCCTAATTTCCCACTAGAAAATGGTTTAGAGGTCTTAATTCTCAAAGGAGTGAGCTATTCCCCATAGGACAAAATGAGGTTTTCATTGAGCTGGAAACAGAAACTACAACCTGGCTACTTTAAGCTACACATGCCACTGAACCCCAAAGAATGGTTTTGCTTGATTGACTTGATGATCCTAATTATCATTGGAAATTGGGTGCTCCTCCAAAATGAAGCTAAGTGTTAGTTAATAAGAAATCCAGGGGGATCCTCTGCGTTGTTTCTTAGCACTCCCATTGCCAGTGGTTAAAGTTTTTGGAAAACTGTAACTCAAAACAGTCAGAACCACTAATGCATAGATACTTCAGGAGTAAATGTTTTGTATATCTGATAAGTTAAAGAATTATAAATTGATTAGTGGCTGAGTACAAAGGGAAACTAGAAGTGTGATGGAACACAGAAATAATACCAACTTCTAAGTACACGACAGGTAGAGAAATGAGAACTGCTTATTGTCTTCCTAGCTTTAATATGCATGTATTTGTATATATTTGTTGATATACATTAATATACACAAATATACAAAATTAACATAGGTATGTGCTTGTATATTTGCATATATTAACAGTATATTTGTACATAAATACTAAATATATATACATATATACATATTTCATTATTATATAGAAAGTATACTTTATTAGTATTAATATCATTAGTAATATATACACATGCATTAATGATAAATTATTTATAGATTTGTGTATTTATACTTCCCAAGGCTGTTATAAAAGATCACAGTAGCTAATTAGAGGGAGGCAGAAATGAGGATGGCAGGCAGATAACTTTTAGATACATAAATCCAATTTACTAAAATAAAGTCACTGGGAAAATGACTCTTGTTAAGAAAATGATAATATTTTTATTTGTAGAAATAGTATCAATTTTTTTCCCTTTATTGTTTCTAATCAAAAATGATGTTTATTTTTCTACTTTGAATTCTCTTATTGGATACACTATTTCTTAAAAAATCTTGGACTCAAGATTCTACTTAAATTTCAGTATCAATAATCTCTTACTGACAGATTTCATGATTTCATGTGGATTTACATGTAAATGTTTATTAAAGCACTAATATAAAATTAAAGATATTTTTGAAGTGAATAAAATCACTGACTGGCAAATAAAAATTAGCCTGGAAATAATAGTTTGGATGGTACTGATTAGATTTCTTACGTTTTAAATGGATTTGATTTCTTTAATAAGGCCTGCTAAAGTCATTTCTTAACACAGGTGTTCTCTGCCTTAAAAAATTTTCTTGACTATTATTTAATTTATGATTAGTAAACTAATTTTCTTTGCCAAAGTGATTAAACAAGTGACCTGCCTCAATAACTTTAATGCAATTCATATTTTGGAAGCTCAACTCAGCATACATTTATACATATGTATACTTTGTATGTAATTGGCCCTGTTCCAGGTATTGTGCTGAAGTGCAGGTGCCCAAAATGGGAAACATAATCATTTCTCTAAAGGACATGTTGGAAATAATGATGAGAATACCAAAGGAAAAGGATGCAGAATAAAAAAGGAGCTGGTCTACAGCAGAATTCTGAGGGAAACTAACGGATATAGAAGCATATAAAATATATTATTATTGTTCAATAATAGTGAACAAGTAAGTATTCCTTCTGTCACAATGAGCTAAGAGAAAAGAATCACCAGATATCTGAATTGGCGTTCCAAAAAAAAAAATTGTTCCTTGAATAAGGACTTCTTTCCTTAGTACAATGAAAGGTCACAATGAGTGCCAATCAGTGTTAATGAAAAGGAAGACCTGGTATTAGAACTACTGAAAATTATTCTGAACCTCAAATTTATAGGCAAATAAAACACAGAGATACCAACACTGGGAAGAGAAATGAAATATATAAGAACTTTTGCCTGAAATGAAAATAAAATCAGAATTTTATAATAGTTCTTTTCTACAATGCTGATTGCTTATATATAGGAACAAAAGTTCAGATACCCAAGGAAAAAGAATTGTGGCTCAAGATATACAGTGCCAGGTGAAGATATGTTACCTATTTAGTACCTGTTTATTATATTAATAAATCCATAATATTTAATAAACTCTCATTAAGATAAATGTAAAAATATTTCAATGTATTTTAGAGATGTCAGTACTTTCAGTTCCAATCATGACATAATTTGTTTGGCTTTTATTTTATTTTGTAATTGAAGTATAGTTGATTTATGTTATATTAGTTTCAGGTATACAACATAGTTACAATATTTTTATAGATTATACTCCATTTAGAGTTATTTTTAAAAGGCTAGGGGCTTCCCTGGTGGCGTAGCGGTTGAGAATCTGCCTGCCAATGCAGGGGACACAGGTTCGAGCCCTGGTCTGGAAAGATCCCACATGCTGCGGAGCAACTGGGCCCGTGAGCCACAACTACTGAGCCTGCGTGTCTGGAGCCTGTGCTCTGCAACAAGAGAGGCCGCGATAGTGAGAGGCCCGCACACCGCGATGAAGAGTGACCCCCGCTCACCACAACTAGAGAAAGCCCTCGCACAGAAACGAAGACCCAACACAGCCATAAATAAAACAAATTTTTTTTAAAAGACTATATATCCCTGTACTGTACAATATATCCTTGTTGCTCATCTATTTTATAAACAGTAATTTGTATCTCTTTTTAATTTTTATTTTTGCAGTACACGGGCCTCTCACTGTTGTGGCCTCTCCCGTTGCGGAGCACAGGCTCCGGACGCGCAGGCTCAGCAGCCATGGCTCACGGGCCCAGCCGCTCCGCAGCATGTGGGATCTTCCTGGACCGGGGCACAAACTCGTGTCCCCTGCATCGGCAGGCGGACTCTCAACCACTGCACCACCAGGGAAGCCCTATTTTTAGTTTTCTGAGAAACCTCCATACCGTTTTCTTTGTGGCTGGACCAATGACATTCCCACCAACAGTACAAGGGTTCCCTTTTCTCCACAGCCTCACCAACATTTGTTATTTGTAGACTTCTTGATGATAGCCATTCTGACTGGTGTGAGGTGATATCATTGTGGTTTTGATTTGCATTTTGATTTGCATGTAGATGAATATCTACATGCAAAAGAATGAGATTAGAACATTTTCTTACACCACATACAAAAATAAACTCAAAATGGATTAAAGACCTAAGTGTAAGACCTGAAATCATAAAACTCCTACAGAGAACACAGGCATACCACTCTTAGGAATAAATCATAGCAACATTTTTTGGCTATGCCTCCTAAGGCAAGATAAATAAAAGCAAAAAATAAATAAGTTGGACCAAATTAAACTTAAAAGCTTTTCCACAGCAAAGCAAACCACTGACAAAATGAAAAGACAACCTACTGAATGGGAGAAAGTTTTTTTAAATGATATGACCAATAAGGGGTTAATATCCAAAATATATAACCATCTCATACAATTCAATACCAAAAAAGAGAAAAACAGCTCAATTTAAAAATGGGCAGAAGACCTGAATAGACATTTTTTCCAGAGAAGACATACAGATAGCCTACAGGCACAAGAAAAGATGCCCAGCATTGCTAGGCATCATCCAGTTGTCACTGGGAAATTTATAGAGCACTTTATTTTTTCTTTACATTAGCTACACTACTAGTACCTGAACTCTCACAAAGTAGCTCTGAAAATTTACAATAAATATAACTAAGATAAATAAAAATATGTTTTGCAATAACTTTGGTGATTTTACTTCATAAAGTAACAGCAAAAATAGAAACATGGGACTTCTCTGGTGGTGCAGTGGTTAAGAATCCACCTGCCAATGCAGGGGACATGGGTTCAATCCCTGGTCAAGGAAGATCCCAGATGCTGTGGAGCAACTAAGCACATGCACCACAACTACTGAGCCTCCGCTCTAGAGCCCACAAGCCACAACTACTGAAGCCCATGCGCTGCAACTACTGAAGCCCATGCGCCTAGAGCCTGTGCTCCACAAGAGAAGCCACCGCAATGAGAAGCCTGCACACCACAACAAAGAGCAGCCCCTGCTCGCCGCAATTAGAGAGAGCCCACACTCTCTATGAAGACCCAAAGCAGCCAAAAATAAATAATTAAAGTATACAATTCAATAGTTTTAAAAAACTAGAAGCATGTATTAAACACCTCAAATTAACTCAAAAGGATAGATCTTTACTATCATATATGTTGCAGAAACATCTCCCAGAAGAAATATCAAGAGGAGGGGGGTTATATCTTTCCAGGATATAACATTCTTCCTTATAGCCTCTGAGATGTAGCATTATCAGTAGTTAATTAAAATTTCTGAAAATTCGAATTGTCTCATAATTCCTACCCCTGCCTATATTTATTTTAAATAACCTGCTTTAAACAGATCAACCTACTTAAACTTTACACAGATAAAAATACCTAAAATTTTACATATCAGAAAAAGAAAACTGGATTCCTAACTGAGAATATTTGCTTTAATGATTTTGCTCGTCCTTTCTTCCACAGCAATAGGCACAAGATCTGCAGAATATACAGTCATCAAATACTGTTGATGGAATACATTTGTGAGTGAGGAAAATACAGAATACATTAGCAGTATTTCAAAGGAATAAATGAAGACAAAACACCCAAAGCAAGCCATTATATAATCACCTAGCCATTCAGAGCTGACCTGTATTGAGAAATGACATCAGATCCCTCCCTGGTAAGGAAATGAAGAAAGAGGTGTGGATTAATAAAGTATCATTATATTGCAGTGCAATTTTGTTTAATAATGGGCTCTCTCACTAACCCTCATTTAAATTAAAATGATTGAGTAAATGTTGAACAGTATTGCGTGCATGAATGATGGGGGGACTGTAAAAGAAATTAGCTGATGTTATAATTGAGAAAGGAAGAATCTACAGTGTCACTGGGGATGTTGTGTACAATGAGACTGAGAGATAATGCCCTCTGAATAGGGAACATCACAATTAAATGATGCCAAGCCTTCAGTAATCAGACGAGTTCCCAATTTGTGGTAAACATGGTTACTGAAAAGAAACAATCAAACCCAAGTGAAGTTAAGAACATGGTACTGTTGTCTATGTTGGCTACACATGCTTCTTCATCACAATCTGATTTTCACTATTTTAAAACTGTCTTTTTCTTGAAATTATACATTAAAAAATAATTGGCAATGTCACTTGAATTTAGCCTAAACTCATTTTGTTCTTAAGGAAAACTGAAAGAATTTTATGTATATTAAAGTTTTTACTGGTATTTATTGATCCACCTAGTGTTGAAGTCAATATTGTACCAGTTGCTTCTGAAACTATTTAACAACATTCTTCACCTTGCAGTAAATTTTTGTATTTCTTATTATCAGCTGAATTAAATACTGCTGAAAATTAATTACTATTAGGGCAGCTTTACTGAAACATTTGACTCTATTATCAATGATGCATTTACAAATATAGTTGAAATTCTCATTGTATATTTTCTGCCATTAACAGACTATGCCCTGTGTTGCTTAAAGTTGACAGCTGAAAATATTACATAGGTGTACACCAGACCCTTCTAGGGTACAATCCAAAAAATATAAACTAGTAATGAATTTCACAGAGCAGAAACTAAAAGATAAGGAAAAAGTTCAGAAAGACCTAATGTTTCCTTCTTAAACATTCATTACCATTAACTATTCCTCTTTACATTAAAAATAATTCAATAGAATGCCAATATGATGTATTCAATATTTTATTACTCTTTCCTTTTCTCTGATTTCTTCTCCCTTTGAAGATAAAAGAGTTATTTTAATTAGGATGCAATGGGAATAAATTCAGAATTAACATATGTTGGTGTTCAATAAATGCAATTTTAATTATAACCTTTTCCTGTTTGTTTCAAAGATTCAGGGAAAGAAAAAAACACATCAGAGAAAAAACAAATATTTCTTAACATTTTATATTAATGATATACTGCCTGGAACTTAATTTTGATGTGTCTATGTGTATTTTTTAATTTGAAAAGTTTGCTTATTCTTCTAGATAGGGAGGAAAATCAAAGAATATATAGAAGCCTCTTCGTTGCTTTAAGTGGACAGGGAGAATGTTTTTCTACCTGAGCATTGGCAGAACAGATCTGAAAAATAATCTGTTTCATTAAAAAGAGCCAGAAATGCTCAGAGCTCCAGGCACAGTCCAGTCCATGGTAGAAAAAAAACAGAAGTAACATGGCTATCCATGAAACTCAAAGACTATTAATTGATTATATTTGCCTAATAATTTAGGGTTGTCTCTGCAGGTTACCTGAACATTATTAGGATTTAGAAAGTCCTTTTCTCAGACACTGCACAGAGGAAGATAACGTGAATTCAAACATTTCTAGAACTTTTAAGAGTAACTAAAGGAAGAATTTTCTTCACTATTTTGAAAGGCAGAACTGAAGTTAACAACTGCAGAAAAATGTTGACTTATTAGGACAAACAATTCTATTAGATCAAACTAAAATTTCAGATAAATTACCCATGGATATTTTTATGTAGAAAGCTATGCTATGTTGGGTATATCTTCTTAATTTCAAATGCATACAAATATCTCATTTGGGGGACAAGATAGCAAAGTAGAAGGACTTGAGCTCATCTCCTCTCATGAAAACACCAAAATCACAACTAACTGCTGAACAACCATTGACAAAAAAGACTAAAACCTACCAAAAAAGATATTCCACATCCAAAGACAAAGAAGAAACCACAACAAGACAGTAGGAGGGGCGCTTTTGCAATATAATCAAATCCCATACCTGCTGGGTGGGTGACTCACAAACTGGAAAATAATTATATTGCAGAGGTTCTCCCACAGAAGTGAGAGTTTTGAGCCTCACATCAGGCTCCCCAGCCCGGGGGTATGGCATTGGGAGGAGAAGCCCCCAGAGTATTTGGCTTTGAAGGCCAGAGGGGCTTGGTGCAGGAGCTCCACAGGACTGGGGAAACAGACTCCACTCTTGGAGGTCCCACACAGGGTTTCACATGCACTGGGACCCAGGGCAAAGAAGTGGCTCGATAGGATTCAGGGCCAGACTACCTGTGACTACTGGAGGGTCTCCAGGGGAGGCAGGGGTTGGCTATTGCTCACTGTGGGGGCAAATACTGGTGGTGAATGCCCTAGGGAATACTCATCAGTGTGAGCTCTCCCAGAGGTCGCCATTTTGGCACTGAGACTTGGACCCACCCAACAGCCTGCAGGCTCTAGTACTGGGACTCCTCAGACTATACATCCAACAGGGTGGGACACAGCCCCACTCATCAGCAGACAGGCTGCCCAAAGTCCTCCTGACACAACAGCCACCTATAAACACACCCCTTGACACAGCCCTGCCCCTCAGAGGGACAAAACCCAACTCCACCCACCAGTGGGAAGACACAGGTCCCTCCCACCAGGAAGCCTCCGCAAGCCCCAGGACCAACTTCATCCACCAGGGGGCAGACAGCAGAACCGAGAAGAATTACAGTCCTACAGACTGAGGAACAGGGGCCACAAGCACAGAAAGATAGACAAAATCAGACAGCAGAGGAATATATTCCAGACAAAAGAACTAGATAAAACCCCAGAAGAACAACTAAGTGAAGTGGAGATAGACAATCTACCAGAAAAAGAATTCAGAGTAAAGATAGTAAAAATGATCCAAGATCTCAGAAAAAGAATGGAGGCACAGACCAAGAAGTTACAAGAAATGTTTAATGAAGAGCTAGAAGCTTTAAAGAACAAATAAGCAGAGATGAACAATACAGTAACTGAAATGAAAAATACACTAGAAGGAATCAATAGTAGAATAATGAGGCAGAAGAACAAATGTGATGTGATGTGATGTGAGCTGGAAGACAGACTGGTGGAAATCACTGCTGTAGAACAAAATAAAAAAGAATGAAAAGACATGAGCACAGTCTAAGAGACCACTGGGACAACATTTCTCATTATAGTGGTCATAGAAGGAGAAGAGAGAGAAAAAAGGTCTGAAAGAATATTTGAATAGGTAATAACCAAAAACTTCCCTAACATGGGATAGGAAACAGTCACCCAAGTCCAGGAAGCACAGAAAACCACATACAGGATAAACCCAAGGAAGAACACACTGAGACACATGTTAATCAAATTGATAAAAATTAAAAACAAAAAAAAATATTATAAGTAACAAGGGAAAAGCAATAAATAACATACAAGGGAATCCCCATAAAGCTATCAGCTGATTTTTCAGCAGAAACTCTGCAGGCCAGAAGGGAGTCACATTATATATTTAAAGTGATAAAAGGGGAAAACCTACAACCAAGAATACTCTACCCAGCAAGTCTCTCCTTCAGATTTGATGGAGAAATCAAAAGCTTTACAGAAAAGCAACAGCTAAGAGAATTCAGTACCACCAAACCAGCTTTACAACAAATGATAAGGGAACTTCTCTAGATGGAAAAGAAAAGGCCACAACTAGAAACAAGAAAATTATGAAATGGGAAACTCAACAGTAAAGGCAAACAGACAGTAAAGGGAGGAAATCATCCACACATGAATATGATATCAAAAGCAGCAAACGTGAGAAGACCAGAGTACAGATGCAGGATATCTGAAATGCATTTGAATTTAAGAGACCAGCAACTTAAAATAATCTTGTATATATATAGACTGCAATATCAAAACCTCATAGTAACTGCAAACCAAAAATCTACAATAGATATACACACAAAAACAAAAAAAGGAAACCAAACGCAACACTAAAGATAGTCATCAAATCACAACAGAAGAGAACAAAAGAGGAGGGGAAGAAAAAAGACCTACAAAAACAAACATAAAACAATTAACAAAATGACAACAAGAACATACATATCAATAATTACCTTAAATGTCAGTGGATTAAATGCTTCAGCCAAAAGACACAGACTGACTGAATGGATACAAAAACAAGACCTGTATATATGCTGTCTACAAGAGGCCCACTTCAGATCTAGGGACACATACAGCCTGAAAGTGAGGGGATGGAAAAAGGTATTCCATGCAAATGGAAATCAAAAGAGAGCTGAAGTGGCAATACTCATATCAGATGAAATAGACTTTAAAATAAAGACTGTTACAAGAGACAAGGAAGAACACTGCATAATGATCAAGGGGTCAATCCAAGATGATAGAACAATTATAAACATAGATGCATCCAAAACAGGAGCACCTCAATATACAGGCAAATGCTAACAGCCATAAAAAGAGAAATTGTTAGTAACACAATAATAGTGGGGGACTATCATACCCCACTTACATCAATGGGCAGATCATCCAGACAGAAAATCAATAAGGAAACACAGGCCTTAAATGACACATTAGACCAGATGTATTTAATAGATATTTATAGAGCCTTATAACTGAAAGCAGCAGAATAAACATTCTTACCAAGTGCACATAGAACATTTTCCAAAATAGATCACATGCTGGGCCATAAAGCAAACTTTGGTAAACTTTAGAAAACTGAAATCATATGAACCATCCTCTCGAACCACAATGCTATGAGATTAGAAATCAACTGCAGTAAAAAAAAAAAAAAAAAAGTGTAAAAACATAAACACATGGAGGCTAAATAATATACGACTAAACAACCAATGGATCACTGAAGAAATCAAAGAGGAAATCAAAAAATACCTAGACACAAATGAAAATGAAAATGCAATGATCCAAAACCTATAGCATGTGGCAAAAGCAGTTGTAAGAGGGAAGTTTATAGAGACACAACCTTACCTCATGAAACAAGAAAAATATCAAAAAGACAACCTAACTTTACACCTAAAGCAACTAGAAAAAGAAGAACAAACAAAGCCTAAAGTTGGTAGAAGGAAAGAAGTCATAAAGATGAGAGCGGAAATAAATTAAATAGAGACGAAGAAAACAATAGAAAAGATCAATGAAACTAAAAACTGGCTTTTTGAAAAGATATACAAGACTGATAAACCTTTAGCCAGACTTATCAAGAAAAAAAGGGAGAGGCCCCAAATCAATAAAATTAGAAATAAAAAAGGAGAGGTTACAATGGACACCACAGAAATACAAAGGACCATAAGAGACTACTACAGCAACCATATGCCAATAAAATGGACAACATGGAAAAAATGGACAAATTCTGAGAAAGGTACAATCTCCTAAGACTGAACCAGTAAGAAATAGAAAATATGAAAAGACCAATGACAAGTACTGAAATTGAATCTGTGATTTAAAAACTTTCAACAAGCAAAACTCCAGGACCAGATGGCTTCAAAGGTGAATTATATCAAACATTTAGAGAAGAGATAACACCTATCCTTCTGAAACTATTCCAAAAAATTGCAGAGGAAGGAACACTCCCAAACTCATTCTATAAGGCCACCATCACCCTGATACCAAAGCCAGACAAAGACATCACAAAAAAAGAAAATTACAGGCCAATATCAGTGATGAATATAGACAAAAAAATCCTCAACAAAATTCTAGCAAACTGAATCCAACAATACTTAAAAGGATCTTACACCACAATCAAGTGGGATTTATTCCAGGGATGCAAGGATATTTTAATATCCATAAATCAATCAGTGTGATGCACCACATTAACAAATTGAAGAATAAAAACCACATGATCACCTGAAAGGATGCAGAAAAAACTTCTGATAAAATTCAACATTCATTTGAGTGAAGATTCCTGCCATGTCCTGCCTGCTATCTGCCCTCCACAATGGGGTCTTGCTCCAGGACTTTTTGCTGCACACTTGTAAGATCCCTTATCCAATAATGGGTTGATGTCTTTGTCACTGTCTCTGGGCAACTACAAGGTTTGCAGACCTGCAGGGTGCAGCCAAACACCAATTTAGGAATGTTGACTGCCACCTGGATATACAAGAATTAGTCATTAGCCACTGCAGTCACTGACCTACAGCACACCCTCGAAAAAATTCAGGGTAAAGATCAGGAATAAGTTGACACACTCAAAGGCACATTCATGTGCAGGACTATCTCGGGGCAAAAAGGAACACGTCACCCTTGTGCTCTGTCCAGCACTTTCCTGATAACTAACTCTGAGACTTCTGTTGCAGTTCTCAGTTCTCCATACATGGGTATCAACAAGTCACAGCCTAATGGAAATTCATTCTTCCCTCTGCCTATGACACAGGTGGCGAGAACCCTGTGTCCAATTCAGCTCTATCACTGATTAGCTATTGTGGCCTTAAGAAATGACTCAACCTCTCTGGGCCTCATTATCTTAACTGTGAATTGTTTCAAGGTTTGAATAACATCATATACAACACAGCGTAGGTAAAATATTAGTTTCAAAAGAGTGCTTAAAAGGTAATTTGAAGTTTGGGGTACAGAAAACCATTGAGGAAGGGATACTTACACAACCCTGTGGAAGAATCCATTCTCCACTTCAGGGCTACAAACATACCCAAGCACTCTAAATTCAGGGCTGACCCAATGGAACAAAGCATTCAATGGAAAGGACAAGAGCCTTTGAAGAAGGCCTACCCCCTTCCCTCCAACAACCCTGCAAAAGAAAATGGCTGCAAAAAAATGAAATGTTGATGAATCAGAGAACCCATGGAGAGCCCAGCATCTCATTCCTTCCACAAATATTTACTGAATGCTTACTAAGTGCCTGGTCCTGTGGTATGTGGAAAGAGATACCATATAAT
This sequence comes from Neophocaena asiaeorientalis asiaeorientalis, assembly GCF_003031525.2. Classification (NCBI taxonomy): domain Eukaryota; kingdom Metazoa; phylum Chordata; class Mammalia; order Artiodactyla; family Phocoenidae; genus Neophocaena; species Neophocaena asiaeorientalis. The sequence goes on from NW_020173215.1 coordinate 12,224,879, forward strand.
CCTGCAATCCCACTCCTAGGCATATATCCAGAGAAAACCATAATTCAAAAAGATACATGAACCCCAATGTTCACTGCAGCACTATTTACAATAGCCAAGATATGGAAGCAACCTAAATGTCCATCAACAGAGGAATAGATAAAGAAGATGTGGAACATATATACGATGGAATATTACTCAGCCATGAAAAAGAATGAAATAATGCCTCTTGCAGTAACATGGGTGGACCTAGAGATTGTCATACTGAGTGAACTAAGCCAGACAGAGAAAGACAAATAGCATATGATATCACTTATATGTGGAATCTAAGGAAAAAAAAATATATATACAAATGAGCTTATTTCCAAAACTGAAAGAGACTCACAGACAGAGAAAACAAACCTATGGTTACCAAAGGGGAAAGAGGGGAGGGATAAATAAGGAGGTTGGGATTAACACATACACACTACTGTATACTAAAATAGATAACCAAGAAAGACCTTCTGTATATCATGGGAAACTATACTCAATAGTTTGTAATAACCTATGAGGAAAAAGAATCTGAAAAAGAATATCTATCTATCTATATATATCTCTGTATCAATCTATATGTGTGTGTATATATATATTTATGTATAACTGAGTTGCTGTTCTGTATACTTGAAACTAGCATGACATTTTAAATCAACTATACTTCAATTAAAAATAATAATAAAAAATTTTAAAAGAAATAAGAAAATAAAATCAATCACCAAAAGGAAATAAATTGAGAGTTATGTAATAATGTCCAATATGATGAAACTAATAAAATCCACATTAATACACATTATATGCAAATTGTCAAAAGTCAAAGAAAAATAATTTTGAAAGCAGTAAGAGAAAAGCAACTCTCAGATATGAGGGAACCCCCATGCTATAGATTAAATGTTTGTGTCACCTCACAATTCATATGTTGAAATTCTAATTCCCAATTTGATAGTATTGGGAGGTAGCTCCTTTGGGAGGCAATTAAGTCATGAGTGTAAAACACTCATAGATGGCATTAGAGCCCTTATTTAAAAAAACCCTGGGACATCCTTCATTTCTTCTGGCTTTATCTTAGACTTCCCAACCTCCCAATTGTGAGAAATAATTTTTTGTAGTTTATAATCTACCCAATCTACGGTGTTCAGCTCAAACAAATGAAGACAGCCCATATGACTATCAGCAATTTCCTCAGTAAAACCTACCAGGCTAGAACAGAGGATGTAGGATGGTATATTCAAAGTGCTGAAAGGAAAAAAAAAAAACCACAAACCCTGCCGAGCTAAAATACTTTATCTACCAAAACTGTCCTTCAAAAATGAGGGAGAGATTAAGACTTTTCATATATACATAAGTTGAGGGAGTTTATCACTACTAGACCTGCCTTACAAGAAATGCTAAAGGGAGTCAATCAAGTTGAAACAAAATGAAGCTAAACAGCAACATGAAAGCTCAATGAAAAAGTAAAAACACAGATAAATGCAAAATACTGTAATACTGTACTGGTAGTGCATAAATCACTTTTAATACTACTATATAAACTAAGAGAAAAGTTAAAAAATGCTAATATGTTAATGAATACACAAAATAAAAAGATGTAATTTGTGGTAAGTATAACAAAGTGTGGATAGGGAAAAGTAAAAGTATAATGTTTTTGTATGTGATTGAACATTAAATTATTATCTTAAAATAGATTGCTTCAACTATAACATGATTTATATAAGCCCTGTGGTAACCACCAACAAAACATTTATAGTATCCATAAAAGAAAATCAGAACACATAACTGTACATTAAAAAACAACCTAACAAAACACAAACAAATCTAAAAGAGGAAATGAGGGACAAAAGAACTACAAGACAGAAAACAATTTACAAAATGGCAACAGTGTGCCACAACTACTGAAGCCTGCTTGCCTAGAGCCCGTGCTCCACAACAAGAGAAACCACCGCAATGAGAAGCACGTGCACCACAACAAAGAGCAGCCCCCACTCACTACAACTAGAGAAAGCCGGCACGCAGCAAGAAGGCTCAAAGCAGCCAAAAATAAATAAATTTTTTAAAAAAAGATTTTAAAAGACAGAGTGGCTGACTGGATAATAAAACAAGATACATGCCACAGCCATGGGCTCCCTGGGTGGGCACCAGCCCCCACCACTGTAGGCTCTGGAATTGGGCTCCAGCCACCACCACTGCCATGGGGTCTGGGAGTGGGTGCCAGCTGCCGCATCTGCACACTCCCTATCAAGTGGATAATGGCCACCATATGCTAAGCGAACAGGCGGTAGGCATCCATACTAAAAACATCCCTCACACCAAAATTTTAAAACCACACAAGCTACACAAGGATGCTCCCACATAAAAATAGCCCTCCAAGACCAGGGTAGATAATTGTTTTTCCTAAATTCAAAGAGTAAGAGAAATTTAAGTGAAATAAAGAAGCAGAGCAACTATTCCCAATTAAAAGATCAAGAGAAATCTCCTGAAAGAATAAACAATGAAACAGACTTCTTCAGTCTAATAGACACCCAGTTTGAAAAGGAGATAATGAAAATACTGAAGGAATTAAGAAGAGCTATCAATAGAAATGCAGAATACTGTGAAAAGGAACTAGAAACTATAAAAAGGAATCAGAAAAAAATAATTTGCCAAGATGAAAGCTGAGCTAAAGGCAATACACAGCAGATTGAATAATGCAGAAGAAAGAATAAGTGATCTGGAAGATAGAATAATGGAAATCACAGTCAGAACAGCAGACAGAAAGACAAATGAAACACAGTGAAATCAACATGAAACCTATGGGATAATACAAATTGTGCCAATCTACGCATAATAGGGATCCCAGAAGGAGAAGAAAGAGAAAAAGGGAATCAAAGAAATTATGGCTGAAAACTTCCCAAACTTAAAGAAGGAAACAGATATCCAGGTTCAGGAAGCACAGAGTGTCCCAAACAAGATGAACCCAAACAAACCTACACCAAAACCTATTATAATTGAAATAGCAAAAGTTAAAGATAAAGAGAGGATTCTAAAGGCAGCAAGAGAAAAACAAAGAGTCAATTACAAGGGAACCCCTATAAGACTATCAGCTGATTTCTCTACAGAAAGGTTGCAAGCCAGAGGGAGTGGCAAGATATATTCAAAGTCCTGAGAGGAAAACATCTGCAACCTAGCATACTCTACCCAACAAAATTATCATTTAGATCAGAAGGAGAGGTAAAGAATTTCTCAGACAAGCAAAAATTAAAAGAATACAGCAATACTAAACCTGTCCTAAAAGAAATATTGAAAGGTCTTCTCTAAAAGCAAAGAATCTATAGGAAAGAAAAATCACATTTGGAAATTAAATCACTTAAATAAGCCAGTAAAGAGATTAAAAAAATTCTGTGAAAGCAATGATAACCCCAATGAACAGCAAAAGGATAAACATGAAGATGTAAAAGAGGACATCAAAAACATAAAATATGGAGGAGGAGAGTAAGAAAATGTAGACTTTTTTCAGAATGTGTTTGATATATTGGAAGGGGTTAACATACTTGAAAAACAGGTTAACTACAAATCAAAAACTTACAATAGATTCACACAAAAAATAAGAGAACCTAAGCATAATACAAAAGAGAATCACCAAACCACAAAAGGAAAAAGAAAAAGAAAGGAACAAAGAACAAATACAAAATCAATGGGAAAACAAGATTTAAATTGGCAATACATATCTATCAATAATTATTACCTTAAATGTCAATGGACTAACTGCTCCAATCAAAAGACACAGAGTGGTAGACTGGATAAAAAAACAAGAGCCTACAATATGCTGCCTACAAGAGACCCACTTTAGGGCAAAGGACACACGTAGATGGAAAGTGAGGGACTGGAAAAAGATATTTCATGAAAACAGAAATAACAAGAAAGCAGGGGTCACAATACTCATATCAGACAAAACAGACTTTAAAACAAATGTTATAAAGAAAGGTAAAGACACTATATAATGATAAAGGGATCAATACAAGAAGAGGATATTACACGCATCAATATATGGACTTAATATAGGAGTACCCAAATACATAAAACAAATACTAACAGATGTAAAGTGAGAAATTGATGGGAATACAATAACAGTAGGAGACTTCAACACCACTCACATCAATGGACAGATCTTCTAGAAAGAAAATCAATAAGGCAACTGAGATCCTAAATGATACGATAGAACAGTTAGACTTAGTTGATATTTCCAGGACATTACATCCAAAAAACCCAAAAATACACATTCTTTTCAAGTACACATTGAACATTCTCTAGCAATGACCACATACTAGGGCAAAAAAATGAGCCTCAACACATTTAAGAGTATAGAAATAATTTCAAGCATCTTTTCTGACCACAATGGCATGAAACTAGAAACTACAGAAAAAGAAATATGAAAAAAAATGATTACATGGAGACTAAACAACATGCTACTATGAAACCAGTGAGTCAACAATGAGATAAGAGAGGAAATTTAAAAATACCTTGACTACCTAAGGATACGAAAGACCTGTATGCAGAAAATTATAAGACACTGATGAAAGAAATTAAAGATGATACAAATAGATGGAGAAATATGTGATGCAGCAAAAGCAGTTCTTAGAGGGAATTTCATAGTGACATAGGTCTTCTTCAAGAAAAAGAAAAATCTCAAATAAACCACCTAACCTACCAACTAAAAGAATTAGAAAAAGAAGAACAAACAAACCTAAAGTCATCAGAAGGAAAAAAAACCCTAAAGTCAGCAGAAGGAAGAAAACAATAACGCTCAGAGAATAAATAAATAAAACAGAGATTTAAAAAATAATTTAAAAAAATCAATAAAACCAAGAGCTGGTTCTTTAAAAGGGTAAACAAAATTGACAGACCTCTGGCCACACTCACCAAGAAGAAAAGAGAGAGAAGCCAAATAAATAAAAGAAGAAACGAAAGAGGAGAAATCACAACTGATACTGCAGAAATACAAAAAATCGTAAGAGAATACTATGAACAATTATATGCCAACAAATCGGACAACCTAGAAGAAATAGACGTTTCTAGAAATATACAGCCCACCAAAACTGAATCAAGAAGATATAAATAATTTGATCAGAGCAATCACTAGAAATGAAGTAGAATCTGTAATTAAAAAAAAAAAACTCCCTACAAACAAAAGTCCAGGACCAGATGGCTTCACAGGCAAATTCTATCAAACATACAAAGAAGAACTTATACGGATCCTTCTCAAACTCTTCCAAATGACTGAAGAGGAGGAACACTTCCAAAGATATTCTATGAAGCCACCACCACCCTGATACCAAAACCAGACAAAGACACTACCAAAAAAGAAAATTACAGGCCAATATCTTTGATGAATATAGGTGCAAAAATTCTAAACAAAATTATTAGCAAACCAAATCCAACAACACATAAAAAAAGATCATACACAATCATAAAGTTGGATTAATCCACGCGTCACAAGGATGGTTCAATATGCACAAATCGATCAATGTGATACACCACATCCACAACAACAAAAAAAGACAAAATCCACATAATCATCTCAATAGATGCAGAAAAAGCATTTGATAAAATTCAACATCCAGGCTCGGGCCCTGTTTGCACCCATCCTGTTGGCCATGTCCTTCAGGGTGGTGGGCACACTGCAGCTCCTGGTGCAGGCTGCAGTGTCCACCACCTCAGAGTCGCCAGTGCTCGATGTGAAGTGGTCCTTCCTGTGGACCACTGAGTCACTGAGTGGCCAGGCCATGGGCTGGCCTTTGGTTGCCTCTGGGGGCCTCAATGTCTCTGCTTTTGTTTGTTATTCCCAAACAGACATCAAAGTGCCTGACTTCTCTGACTATTGTCGTGCTGAAGTGTTAGATAGTACAAAGTCTTCAAAAGAGAGCAGTGAGAATGGATCAAGAAGATGTGGCACATATATACAATGGAATATTACTCAGCCATAAAAAGAAACGACATTGAGCTATTTGTAATGAGGTGGATAGACCTAGAGTCTGTCATACAGAGTGAAGTCAGAAAGAGAGAGACAAATACCGTATGCTAACACATATATATGGAATTTAAGAAAAAAAAAAAATGTCATGAAGAGCCTAGGGGTAAGACAGGAATAAAGACACAGACCTACTAGAGAATGGACTTGAGGATATGGGGAGGGGGAAGGGTAAGCTGTGACAAAGCGAGAGAGTCATGGACATATATACACTACCAAACGTAAGGTAGATAGCTAGTGGGAAGCAGCCGCATAGCACAGGGAGATCAGCTCAGTGCTCTGTGACTGCCTGGAGGGGTGGGATAGGGAGGGTGGGAAGGAGGGAGACACAAGAGGGAAGAGATATGGGAACATATGTATATATATAACTGATTCATTTTGTTGTAAAGCAGAAACTAACACACCATTGAAAAGGAATTATACTCCACTAAAGATGTTAAAAAAAAAAAAGAGAGAGCAGTAAGGATAGATGTCATCTCTCAGTTTGTTTCCATCATGAGTGCTTCTGCTGATGTGTTGGCCATGTCGAAAATTGAAATCAAGTTATCTGATATTCCAGAGGGCAAAAACATGGCTTTCAGATGGAGAGGCAAACCCACGTTTGTGCACTATAGAACCAAGAAGGAAATTGATGAGAAAACTGCAATTGAAGTGTCCTAGTTGAGGGACATACATCATGATTTAGAACGAGTAAAGAAACCTGAATGGGTTATCTTGACAGGTGTTTGCACTCATCTTGGCTGTGTACGCATTGCAAATGCATGAGATTTTGGTAGTTATTACTGCCCTTGTCATGGGTCACAGTATGATGCACCTGGCAGGATCAGGAAGGAGTCTGCCCCTCTCAACCTTGAAGTTCCCTCACATGAGTTCACCAGTGATGATACAGTGATTGTTGGTTAGAGACCTGGACTCAAGTCACAGCCTCCTTTCAGTCTTTGTGTCAGCTCAGAAGAGTTATTTGAGAACAAATCTTCTGTATTTTGCATTAGCTGATTTGAAATTAAGACTTGCTAATAATGTGTTTGCAAACATGTAAAGTAAATTGAATTTAATGTTGAGTACTTTCAAGCATTCACCTAATAAAGCCACTGTTAAACATTTAAAAAAAATTCAACATCCGTTCATGATAAAAACTCTTACCAAAGTGGGTATAGAGGGAACATATGTCAACATAATAAAAGCCATTTATGACAAAGCCACAGCCAATATAATACTCAATGATGAAAAACTGAAAGCCTTCCCAGTAAAATCTGGAACAAGACAAGGATGCCCACTCTCACCACTTCTATTCAACATAGTATTGGAAGTCCTAGCCAAAGCAATCAGACAAGAAAAATAAATAAAATGTATATAAATTGGTAGGGAAGAGGTAAAATTATCATTATATGCAGATGACATACTATATATAGAAAGCCCTAAAGACAACACACAAAACCTACTAAAACTGATAAACAAATTCAGCAAGATAGCAGGATACAAGATTAACATACAGAAATCAGTTGCATTTCTTTACACTAACACTGAAATATCAGAAAGGGAAAGTAAAAAAAAAAAAAATCCCTTTTAAAACCACACCAAAAATATAAAATACTTAGTAATAAACCTGACCAAGGAGGTGAAAGACTTATAAGCTGAGAATTATAAAACATTAATAAAGGAAACTGGAGATGATTCACAGAAATGGAAAGATATCCCATGCCCTTGGACTGGAAGAGTTAACATTGTTAAAATGGCCATACTACCCAAAGCAATCTACAGATCTAATGTGATCACTAACAAATTACCCATGACATTTTTCACAGAACTAAAACAAATAATCCTAAAACTTATATAGAACCACAAAAGACCCAGAATTGTGAAAGCACTCCTGAGGAAAAGGAACAAAGCAGGAGGCATAACCCTCCCAGACTTCAGACAATACTACAAAGCTACAGTAATGAAAACAGCATGGTACTGGCACAAAAACAGACAGACATATGGATCAATGGAACAGAATAGAGAGCCCAGAAATAAACCCACACATCTATGGTCAATTAACACATTTTTGATGGGGGATTTTTGCAGAAACTAATGCCTGTGGCCATAATATGTCTCTGGTCAAAAATCTTCAACAAAGGAGGCAAGAATATACAATGGGAAAAACACAGTCTCTTCAGCAAGTGGTATTGGGAAAGCTGGACAGCCACATGTAAATCAATGAAGTTAGAACACATCCTCTCACCATACACAAAAACAAACTCAAAATGGCTTAAAGACTTAAATATAAGACAGGACACCATAAAACTCCTAGAAGAGAACATAGGCAAAATATTCTCTGACATAAATTGTACCAATGTGTTCTTAGGTCAGTCTCCCAAGGCAATAGAAATAAAAGCAAAAATAAACAAATGGAACCTAATCAAATTTACAAGCTTTTGCATAGCAAAGGAAACCATAAACAAAACAAAGACAACCTAAAGAATGGGAGAAAATATTTGCAAATGATGTGATCAACAAGGGCTTAATTTCCAAATATACAAACATCATACAATTCAATAACAAAAAACAAAAAATCCAATCAAAAAATGGTTAGAAAAACTAAATAGACATTTCTCCAAAGAAGACATACATATGGCCAATAAGCACATGAAAAGATGGTCATCATCACAAATTATTAGAGAAATGCAAATCAAAACTGCAATGAGGTATCACCTCACACTGGTCAGAATGACCATCAAAAAAGTCTACAAATAACAAATGCTGGAGAGGGTGTGGAGAAAAGGGAACCCTCCTGCACTGTTGAGGGGGATGTACGTTGGTGCAGCCACTATGGAAAACAGTATGGTGTTTCCTCAAGAAACTAAAAATAGAGTTGCCATATGATTCAGCAATCCCTTTCCTGGTTATATATGCAGAAAAAAACTATAATTCAAAAATATACATGCATCCCTCTGTTTATATCAGCACTATTTACAGTAGCCAAGACATAGAAACAACCTAAATATCCATCTACAGATGAATGGATGAAGATCTGATATTTATACAATGGAATATTACTCAGCCATAAAAAAGAATAAAATAATGCCATTTGCAGTAATCTAGATGAACCTAGAGATTATCATACTAAGTGAAATGAGTTGGAAAGAAAAAGAAAAATATCATATGGTATCACTTATATGTGGAATCTCAATTATGACACAAATGAACGTATCTCTGAAACTGAAACAGATTCATAGATATAGAGAACACACTCGTGGTTCCCAAGTGGGATGGAGGTGGTGGAGGGATGAATTGGGAGTGTGGGGTTAGCCAATGCAAACTATTATATATAGAATGGATAAATGTGCTACTGTAGAGCACAGAGAACTATATTCAATATCCTATAATAAACTGCAATGGAAAAGAATATGAAAAATATACATATATAACTGAACCACTTTACAGTAGAAATTAATACAACATTGTAAATCAATTATACGTCAATAAAATAAATTTAAAAAAAGAAATGTAGCTTTATGGTACTCAAGGATGAGAGTCTGCAAGGCATTTTAAGATCTACAATAGAAAATTACTCTACACCATAAAGTCTTTTAAGCATTTAAAAGACTTGAGGGACTTCCTTGGTGGCACAGTGGTTAAGAATCTGCCTGCTAATGCAGGGGATGCGGGTTCGATCCCTGGTCCGGGAAGATCCCGCATGCCACAGAGCAGCTAAGCCCGTGCAGCACAACTACTGAGCCTGCGCTCTAGAGCCCATGCGCCACACCTACTGAGCCCATGTGCTGCGACTACTGAAGCCTGTGCGCCTAGAGCCCATGCTCCACAACAAGAGAAGCCACTGCAATGAGAAGCCCGCTCACTGCAATGAAGAGTAGCCCCCACTCTCCGCAACTAGAGAAAGCCCGTGCATGGCAACAAAAACCCAATGCATCCAAAAAAAAAAAAAAAAAACCAAGGTTACCCACTAAATCACATTAATACTTATAAAAAAAATGAAAGACTTGAGGTACATAATCAAGTGTTACAGAAGAACATTAAAATGTTATTAAGGTTATGTGTGCTGTGGTGAACTTGGGTGACCAACTAAAGTAACCTTTTTACAATTATCTTCATAAGGTCTAAATTATGGTGGATAAAAGCATAATTAAGAGACAGAAAAAATGTAGAGATAAATTAAAAATAAACGACTGAATCAATGAATGAACTAAGGGACAAAGGAAATGAAAGACCCTAGAATAGCACCTGGGTTTATTGATAGAGTATCTTGGTATTCCATAGATTTTTGTGCTATTGCATGAGATTCGAGAAGGATCTGATTGAGAAGTGGGAGGAGACCATGGGTTCAGTTTGAGATCTAATAATACTAAAATGTGGAAAGAGGCCTTCATACCAATCTTCTTTCAGTAGATGAAGGTTACCAGGGTACAATACTTTATTCATCTGAGAACCTATTGACTTAGTAAATTGTTACCTGGAAGTTAGGCTATACAATATACTAAAAGGTAAATGACAATCTACATGAAATCAGGAAAGAAAATAAAATAATGAGACTGTCTTGAGTCTTCATATGTTTATATTATGCCATAATATTTTTCATACTTATTGCTTTGGACTACATCTACTAAAAAAATATAGACAATATCCCTTAGTTTCTTAATAAGAAAAGTAGTAATTTTATGCTGGTGCTGTAATCATCTTAAATATAAGAGGAAATGAGTTACCTCAAAGTTCGAATCCTTGACTTGATTGTGTCCCTAATGCTGATCATGCATGAATATTTACATCTATCCCCCCAGAACTGACGCAGAGGGCTCTTTCCATCTTCCTGTGAACTTTGTACCTGTTAAGGAAGCATGACCTCATCAAATGTGTTGTGAATAACCAATGCAAGTAATATGATTTTACTTACTTTTATTTTGAGAAGAAACAAAAGAACATTGTTGAAAATTGTATCTGTCTATCTCTAAGAGATCTGATCACTCTCTGACTTGTTAAAAGAAATTATTGAGAGGCTAGCATGGAAAAGAGAACCTCCCTGAAATTTGTCTGATAATTCAGCTAACAATGAGGGATATTCAAGGAAATGTTTCAAAGATACTTGTTTCAGATGCTTGGAATTATATCAGGGCATGATATAGACAATGGGAAATAACTGGTAATTAAAACCATGGGAAGAAATAGTATTTCCCAAGGAGAGTATGTTAAGGGGAAAGAGAAGACTATAGGAGAGAATTCTGAAAACTATGACAGTTAAATGGACAAATACAGGAAGAGTATAATAAATAGGAGATCTAGGTGTTCTGACTAGATTGGTATGAAAACAAAACAAACCCCCCCCCCCGCAAAACAGGAGAGAAATAAAGGAAGAGACTTGGTCAGCTACGCCAAATGCTGCTGAGAGATCACGCACAGACTGAGCACTGAATTAAACAACAAGGAAAAAGAGTTACAGCAGAGGGATTGAGGTGGAATCCAAGTTTCATCACTTGTAGCATGAATGGAATATGACAAAATAGACAAGGAAACAGTGGAAAACTCTTATGTTAGGTATGAGAAAGACAGTAATGGTCCACAGCTGCAATGTGGTATTTGGGATCACTTAGGGTTTCTGTTTGTTTGTTTGATTTTTGAAAGAAGTTTAAATTATTTTGGAAAGATCCTAATAGAAAGGATTAAATGCCAGATAGAGAAAATAGGGGAAAACTGAATTTAGAAACTGCCCCACTCCCCAGAAAAAAAGAAAATGTTAAGCTCCAAAGTACAACTAATGTGCTACATTTATATGTGAGAGAAGGGACAGGAGAAATAAAATTATTTCTGGAGAATATAACTTTATTGGTCTTATGACAAGTAAATGAGAGTGGTTTCATTATTTAACTGATATTTTAAATTGTGAAATAAAGGCATCACTGTCTGTGAAAGTAAGGGGTTGAAATATCTGGAAACATACGGAGAAGTTTCATGAAAGCACTGTAAAATACACTGTCACTGCAATTGATTTTTCTTATTTTTTTAAGTGAAAAAATAGTAAGTTTAATTTTTGTCCCTTCTCTAATGAGGAAATTGAGTCACAGACTGGTTAAGTAACTCCTCCAAAGTCACACAGCCAGTAGGAGGAGAGAGTCTATGTTCATACCATTATTCTATAGGAATAAACTTAAACATTTTCTAGTCTGAGGGTTTTAGGAAGGTGATGTGAGTTAGTGGAGAGAAAATTAAGTGGTGAATTGGATAACTCATGTTCTAGTCCTAACATTTTACCAAGTAGCTTTGTGATCTTGTAAGACCAAATCACTTGATCTAGTAACTTATTTGGATACCAATTCCTCTTACAAAATAAGGCATTTAAATTATATTATCTTTAACATCACTTCTAATTTTATGATTTTGTGAGATTATGATATTAGGATCATAGAATACACAAGCACTGTCGACTCATATAACAGAATTGGGTAATAAGAAGACTGTCAGTTACAGCATTTATCTATAGACAATTTATATGGAGAACTGCTTTGACTGTTAACAGGATAATCTTATAGTAATAAACAGTAATAAAATGCACCTCTTTCCTTAGTATTGTTCAAAGTTATAATAATTTAAATGAATTAACCAGCTTTGGAAATGTTACTTTTCCAATAAACGGCAAAAGAAAAAAAAGATTAATTAATAAATGATTCAGACTCATTTATTTTTACTTCCAAGGGTGATTTTGTCTGACATCTTATATGTGCATAATTATAGCCAAAGCTCTAAAATTGTACAAAAAGCTTTTTGCCTTTTCTTCCCAGTCAGCAGAGCAAAGATTATATCTAACTGCTACATTTTCACGTGTTTGAAAACAACTTCTCTCCTCATAAATGTGCAACTGTTTTGGTTGGAAACAGCTGTAGCTACTGCTAGATGTTTTCTGCCTAGAGATATGCAATAGGTAGACAGAGTAAAAAAAAATCTAGAGTGGTTTCCACATTGGGAAAGAGAGTCTAGCCTGGGGTTGAGAGTGGTATGCTGAAAAGAGAAGCTTATCATCACAGGTAAAAAGAATCAGAGGCATGATTCATATCCGGACTGGTACACAGATACAAAATTTATACAATCTTATTTAAAGAAAAGAGAAGGTGGAGTTACCTATTACCTTTTTATTTTCTGTTTGCTACCACCCGGGAATTTGAATTAGGGGCTGGGTCCGCAACAAATACTATATTAACGCTATACTACTTAACTGTAGTATTGGGGATAAGAGTAGAAAAACAGATCAAGAAAACACAAGAGTCCAGTCTGAACTGTAATTGATGAATTGTGGAGGCTCAGTATGAACAACTCTGAGAGTTAAAAAATCTAGGGGGACTCAGTCATAGGTGGTCTCCCACAATTTTGTAGATTTACCACCAGGAGCTTGACCAGATTCTCATAGTAAATATCAGAGAAATATCCCCTCATGTTTCTGGCAGAGGAAGGGGAAAAGAAACTATTTTGAAATATGCCAGAGTACTCTGCTTTTAACAAGGTCTACCCTCAGGAGAAACTAGTCAATCAGGGTCTAACCTATTGGGGTATTATCAGAGCCTAAGAGACCTGGAAGAAGGGAAATACCCAACTCAAGCCCACTCTAGCCATGCTGTCCCACCTAAGGTGGGGCAGGGGACAGAGGAACACTTGTGAAGCTCATCGTTCAGAGCAACCTTACTTTTAGAAATTTATACTGAGGCTATATCTCTACATATGAGGGAAAAATGGACATTATTCAATGTTACACTGTTAGCAATAGCAAAATGAGAAATAACTAGAATGCCTATTTGTGGAAAAGAATAGAATAAACTGTGGTATAGACACACAGTGAATTTCTATGAAGCCATAAAAAAGAATGAGGAACATGTCTATGAACTGACATGGAGTGGTTCTGAGGATATATTTTTAAGCAAAAAAAAAAAAAAAAATCAAGTTGCAAATTGTATATAGTATGCTACCTTTTGTACAAAAATAGAAGGGCGAATAGGAATAGATACCATATATTTGCTTATTCTTGCAAAAAAACAAATAAAAACAACATAGGAAAGAGACAGAAACTCCTAAAAATGGTTACCAATTGGGTGTAAATGGGACTAGATAGAAAGGCAAAGAATTTTTAAATATAATTTGTAATTTGAGCTATGCAAATGTTCTCTATATTCAAAAAATAAATTTTAAAAGATTAAAAAAGCAAACCCTAAAATTAAATACAAAGAGAAACAAATGACTCTAACTTATACGTTAAATTGATAATATAGCCACACAGGGAGAGGAATTAATTCAAGTACCTCTGGAAACAGTGTCTTAACTATAAAATCCTAGTGGGATCAATTCTAAGAAGAAGGAGAACTGCAAGGAAATGTTAAACTTTATCTAATAGGTTTATTGTTAGTTGTAATACTATTTTAATTCTTAAACTGTTGAATTTACAATATAAGATGACAAATAAATATATTATTGTAAGGGATCAAGATTTTCGCTATGAGAGAAAAAGAAATAGAAATATAGCATTTAAAGAGCTAAGGAAAAATGATGTAATGTTAAGTTTGAATTGGAAATATCAACATGAATTTATTTTAAAAGTATATTTCCTAGCTTTATCCGTTAGACTAGAAAAAATGGCACCCTACTAGCAAAGAGGTACTCAAACACTAATGGGGTCATATCAAAAGGACAGAGGTGCATACTTAAAGGGGCTCCTCTTGACCAAATTTGATATAGTTGGAGCATTGAAAAGTATAAATATTGTAATAGATTATAATATATTAAATTTAAAAATAAGTCCATTGTGATATTCAAAAGGAGCAGAAATAGGAGGGGGATGTAGTTCTTTGAGAAAAATTCCAGTTAACAGATAGGATTAGCCATTTTGCCATCTCCAGTTTAATAACTTATCTAGGTAAATACCATCAATGAATGCTAAAATTGGGATATGGGATTGTAGGGAAAGAGGATATTCACATAGTTGCAAAATATCACTCATAGATTACTTACTGAACATAAAGGGGAACTATAACTTTAAATAAAGAGTGCCAGTGATCATTGTCTTAATCAAGTAATTAACTTAGCATTGATAGTAGTAGTTTTATGGTATTATATGTCCTCTGATGTAATGCATTAACTACACAATAGCTCCTATAAATTAATCTTGCTGGAAATATTTAACCTGAATCTAAGCATGAGAACACAAATAGACAAATTCAAAATTTCCACATGACAACTAGCCTGGACTCTTTTTTTTTTTTTTTTGCGATACGCGGGCCTCTCACTGTTGTGGCCTCTCCGGTTGCGGAGCACGGGCTCCGGACGCGCAGGCTCAGCGGCCATGACTCACGGGCCCAGCCGCTCTGCAGCATGTGGGATCCTCCCGGACCGAGGCATGAACCCGCGTCCCCTGCATCAGCAGGCGGACTCTCAACCACTGCACCACCAGGGAAGCCCTCTTTTTTTTTTTTTTTTAAGTCAGTATGATAAAGAAACAAAACCAAAAAGCTGGAGGACTATTTTAAATTTAAAGAAATTTAAAAGGCAAAAACAGCTAAGTATAAGTTTTGCACCTGGGTTGAAACTTTGAGAAAAAACTAGATGTAAAAAATGGAACTATGGTTCTTTTTAAACATACTCTTAATTTTAACAAGGACACGTTAAAATTTTAGGGAGGAAGGGTTATGCTGTATGCAAAGTATTTTCAAGTAGTTTGGAGAGAGAATGAGAAAGAGGAGGCGTGAGAAAGAGAGACAGAATGCAAATGTGGCAAATCGGTATATCTAAACGAAGTACATTTGAATGTTCATTGCACTATTCTTCCAACGTTTTTATAAGTTTGAACATTTTCCAAATAAACAGTTGGAGAAAAGTAAAACAAAACAATAACAAATATATTAATGGGTAATTTCCATTATCATCCGTCGGAATGCCTTGGAGCTTACTTTGTGGAGATGCCTCAGTTTAAATATATTATTCAGGAAAAAAATATATAAATACACACATACATATATATGTATTTTATGTATGTATGTAATATATATATAGTTGGATATATATATATCTGTATATATCTGTATCCATATATAGTTGGAACCTAGCTTGAAAGTAACTGTATTTACTTAAAATTTGTATATTTTTTGTAAACTCCAAAATTGGTGCAAAAGGTCTATCTCCAGGCTTTCTCTGAGGCAATCTTATTAGTTACATGGAAAAGTTCCATAATCTTCAGAAAGCAAAAATGTAAGGTACATGACTTATTTCCAAGGAAAGGCCTCAGAGGCAGAGTAGTGGGACAGACTGGAACACCACCATGGTGTCAGTCATCCTGCTGTTTCCCTCCTGGAAATGTAGGGAAGTGGCAACAGGAAATTTGAGAGATAAAGTGAGAGAGAGAGAGATTGAGAGAAACTAACATAGTCTAAATTACATAGTAGGCACTGGCAATCAGAGACAAGTAAGACCTAGGCCCTACAGTATTCACAGTATATACTGTGTAAGACAGATAAACAAATAGAAAATCAGTGGTTCGTTGTATTGTGGGAAACTAAAGGGGCTACACAATCCATACTGAGTGGAATCTGATGTAATACTAGCATGATTTCTGAAAGATGGTCCAACATTATTCAGCTAAAATGCAGAAAGGTGTTTCTGAATTAAAATAGTGAATTAACACTTCCTGTAGGATTTCCTTCCTCTTCCCCCAATAGCTAATTAATAGCAACTGTACAAGAAAATGGAGATTATTCAACTTAATAAGTAAAGACATAGATTATATAGCTGAGAATATGGAAGAGAGGAACAGCTCTAATCTATTTCCATACATCAGCACCTACACTAATAAGACAACACAATACTCAGTATTTTCATCTATACCTCCAATATGGTAAATCTAAGTAGTTACATGTATTTGTTTTCTCTTCACATAGGAAAAGTAGAAAAAATTCTAGGGGGAAATAGTAAAATAGAAAAACAGAGAATGTGGACAATGGAGGTGATTCCAGAGTTATAGAATAAAATGACAAAAATGATTTTAAGCCCAAGGGTATCCCCGCAAAAAATTATTCATCCTTCCACCAAATAATTAGTGTGAATATTTGTACAAGAGCTTTAACAAAATCTCAAAGAGAGAACAGAGCATACTACTTCCCCCAAATTTTCTCCTCTGCCATTCCTTCAGGCAACAGAAAATTGGTAGAAGAGGAATATATTGTTCTTAAATCACAACTTGAGGGTAGAATGAGGATATTCTCAGACATTTAAGGGAAGAGTTAAACCT
The DNA here is from genome assembly GCF_003031525.2 of Neophocaena asiaeorientalis asiaeorientalis. Taxonomy (NCBI): domain Eukaryota; kingdom Metazoa; phylum Chordata; class Mammalia; order Artiodactyla; family Phocoenidae; genus Neophocaena; species Neophocaena asiaeorientalis. The sequence continues at coordinate 12,242,146 of NW_020173215.1, forward strand.
AAGCAAGATGAAAATAAACAGGTTGGCAGTGATGCATGCATTCTACAGGAAGAAAGTAACTTACCCTGCCTGCAGTAAAGAAAGAAAGACAAAAACATATCTCAATTCAGAGAAGATAATCCTATATGACTGCAGGATACAAAGAATAAATTCATTAGAACATTATCTTAATATGAAGAGCAATTAGAGGAGATGACAGAACAGCAGAAGGAGATAAGAAGGGGGACTGCAAACAGAACAGAGGGCCAAAACAGCATGATTGTGCATTTACTGAATAAATTGAAAAGAGCACTACAATTGAATCATGTAGGAAAAGATTAAGATAATAATAACATACACCTGAAAAAGATAAAGGTTAAAGCATTTAGAGATACCATCCAACAGTCAGGGAATCAACAAATGGAATAGAGATCTCTTCAAAGACATAACGCAAGAGAATTTCCAGCGTGTATGGAAACAATGACTTTGCAGAGAGTAAGAGTACTGAGTTCCAGAATAGATGGAGCTATGTACACTAATTAATCTATTAATTTTTAAGGATCAAAGACTAATTTGTCAAATACATATACTAAAACAGAAAATAAATAGAATGTGTATGTGGGGCAGGGAGCATAGTATGAGAAGATTTCAGCTTGACTTAAAAGTTCTTAACCACATATAATGAAGTAATACATGGGAAGGCCTACAAATTTTGAAGAAAAATGTGACTGAAAATTAGTAGTATACATGAGAGCATCTGTCAAATTAGGCTGCCATCAATCCCTTCCCTGTGCACAAATGCTAGTTCCTCTAAGTGGAGTCTATGCCATCACCCCTTCGAGCAAGAGGGCAAGTGATGATGTGTCAGATTTAAACTGAGCCTAGGGCTTCTTGGCGCAGTGGTTGAGAGTCCGCCTGCTGATGCAGGGGACACGGGTTCGTGCCCCAGTCCGGGAAGATCCTACATGTTGTAAAGCGGCTGCGCCCGTGAGCCATGGCTGCTGAGCCTGCGCGTCCAGAGCCTGTGCTCCACGACGGGAGAGGCCACAACAGTGAGAGGCCCGTGTACTGCAAAACAAACAAACAAACAAAAAACAACAAAACACTTAGCCTACATAAGGGATGACATTACCACTTCTTCCCTTTTTGAGTGTTCTACTGAAATGTAAGAAGTCCAGGCTATCTTGGAGAGAGAGACCAAGTGGGGTATCACTGAGGTACCAGGCATATGAGTGAAGAGCCATCTTAGGTGTTCCAGCCTCACCAGTTACCATCATCTCCATGAGGCCCCAGATACCCGTCCTGCTAGACTCTAAATCTGCATTCCTGGTCCACAGAATGGTGAGAAAAGAAGATTAAATGTTTACTCTTTTAAGCCACTAAGTTTTAAGGTTGTTTATACTGTAATAGAACTTTAGAACAGTTTACTTAATCAAAACGCTATTTAAAATAAACAGCAACGAACAGACATTCTCAACTATTTTCTTTTAAATGAACGAACACAGTATCTATTAATCATTCTTGGTAAAACTATTATCCAATCAAGACTGAATTAAAGCACTTAGAAATGGAAAAATAGTGATAAAAACTGACTAGTTATAAGCATTAAATTCATTCAGAAATAATGTTGTTACTGAAAAATTTACTTCTGATGCAAAACAGAATTTAAATTATATGAACTTGGACAATGTTAAAATAATGACATAACTAAGCAAAATGATAGTGAGGGCAGAGGAGATTGGAGAATTAGGCAATTGCTATTATCATCACTTTTAGTAAGGAGTCAATTAAACCACAAAGCTTAGAAGAATTGTAACTGACTATAGTACCTTAATAACTTTCAAACATTATTAACCTTAGTGAGATCTGTCAGAAAGTGGTATTCCTTCTTTAGTAGACACATTTATTTGAATATCAAAAATTTTTCCCCTTTTCATTTTACCAAACATAAAGTGTATGCTACAATATTCAAGATAATATCTACAGCATTTTTTGGAAGTGTTTCTTTGTTTTTATCTGCATATGTACACTGAATAATGTCTATAGCTCTCTCTCCAACACAGTAGACATAAGCCACATTTGGCTATTTACATTAAAATTTATGAAATTAACTAAAATTAGAAATGCAATTTTACACTTTCACTAGCCACAACTCAAGTGCTCAATAATCATACATGGCTAGTATCTACTATATTGGAAGTAAAGATATAAAATGAAGTCTACCTAATATTAAGAGTGGTCACTTGTACTGTAATTTGGGGTGTTGCTTTATGTTTTACGTTTGTATCTGTATATTCTAAATTGCTTAAATAATTGTCAGTGTCCTTGTATCATATTTACCAAAAAAAGCAGAAACTAGAATGATTTTTCTTTTTAAAAAGTCTAGAGGAAAATAATAAAATATCAATACTGGTTAATTCTGGATGGTGGAGATTCTGAAGATTATGTTTTTTTGTATTTTTAGCATTTTAAACATTTTAAAAAATATAATAGGATAGTGGGAACTCTCAGTAGTCTGCTCAATTTTTCTGTAAACTTAAAAAAATTCTAAAAATAAAATATATTGATCATACAATATGAAAAAAAGTTGAGAAAATATTCTTGGTAAAAGTAACAGTCTGAAAAACTTGGAGATAAGAAAGTTCATGGTATATATGGGAACTTATAAGCTGTTTAGCATGTTTGTCCTATTAAATACAATTAGACAGAATTCAGACTAAAGAGCTAGGCAGAAATTCTTGAACAGCTCTATGAATTGATGAAGTATTTGGATTTTATCTTAAGTATGAGAAAGGAGTGAGTAAAACCTAACGACGAAAATTCTCTCACTTGAGAAGTTGGGTGTATGAGGAAGCACACAATACTGTATGGACTTATCAAGGGTTCTAGAGAGTTCAGTTCAGTTCCAGTTTAACAATAACATAGATTTGGAGATTGGTTTTACCAAATTAGCTCAGCTTCAAGGCAGTATTTGGCTAGCACAGCCTCTCTTTAGAAGCAGCAGCAGCTGTAGCAACGTGAGACCAACCTGTGTGAGCACCATGGATCTTGGCATTAGGTCCCCTCAAGCCACAAGAGCAGAAGAGAAGAGTGACAATCATTCAATGTCTAAGAAGGCTGATTGTGAATGCCGTTAAAACACCACTGAGTATAGATTAGACATGAGGTTGGGAGTGTATTTTGAAGAATGGCTGCCAGTCCTGTAAGAATTAATGATGACAAAGATAAACAAGTACTTTCTATTCTTCTATTGGGTCCGTAAATTTACTCTCAGAGTTGTGTAATATGGAACAGAACAAGCTACATAAAATCATCCAAAAATTGTGGTAAAAGGGGGTGGGGGACAATCAGTTCTTCTTTTAAAATACTACAAAATGTAAGAATTTGGATTCTCTGGGTTCTCAGCTCCTTTAGCCTCCCTCTGGTCCACCCAACTTTTCTCAGTGGATTTCAAACCCTCTTGGAGTAGAGTACGGAAATGAGTCATTGAATCTTGAGGTAACCTGCATATTTCCCATTTTCTGCCCCTGCCACTGACACACATACAACAGAACGATCTGCAATCTTCCAGATGATGATTCTGGCCAAGCAGTGATACTGTCCAGTTGATTACTCCTTCATCTTTGCTACAGTTTCATCATTGAGTTTCTCTGTACATGGTAGAGTCCCTCTCTGAAAATAGCCCCTCTGCTCTTCAATGCTGCCCACTCAATCATTCATTATTGATACTGACTTCTTACATTTATTTTTATTATCGTTGTTGCTGTTATTATCATGACGTTTTTGCTCATAAAGGACACTGTCCTTTGGATTGGAGAGTAGTTCACACATTGTCATTTTACCCCTAACTGTTCTCATGTGAACATTCTAACACTGTCAGCAGTATTATTTTGAATACAAAATATGAGCTGCATTGCTTTGAGTGAGTTTGCATTTGTATTTCTTATTATGCTAGATTAAAACCGGTCATAACTGGTCACTACGTGTGTGCTTGCATTAAGCACATATTGTAGTGCATGAGTAATAATGTTAGTAATGGTAATAACAATGACAGCAGCAACTATATACAAGAAAACTTTAAAGACAGGAAAGGAAGTACAAGGGGGCAACTCAAATTTCCCTTTACTAGCAATTAAAAATCACTTGGCAAAGAGAAAGAAGTTAAGCAAAGTTAGATTCAGATGCTGAGATAGACTCTGTTTAAAAAAAGTATTGATTTGCAAGGCCAGCATGATAAAATAATATTTTGATCTCCAATCAGCCTACTGTCATGCACTCATCTTTTTTTTTGTAATTGGTACACAAAGAAACACAACCTCTATATTTGCATTTCATTAAACACGCATATGAGGCGCTAGAATTGGATACCTCTGTAAACTTGATCTAGTTTTAGAAAATGCTTAAAAATACTTAGAATTAATATTGGTTCTTGGAAATCAGTCAAGTCCTGAAAAGTATGGTTAAGAAAGAGTGAACTGAAAAGTAAATATTTCTCATTAATCTAAAATCTACTCATACAGTACTGAATGAAAGCACAGTGTTGAAGAGTGACTTGGTGGAATTACATGTTTTAAGATTTCATTTATCTTATAGTCTCTTTAAATTTGCAGTAAAGTCAACCTGCCCATTACTATAAATAAAATGCAAGCAAGGAAAGTTATAAAGTTTGTAATTCAAAAATGTAGATAGTCTTTATATTTATTAGAACATAGCAAATCTTCCATTTTGGCTTGAATATGCCACCTTTAGCCTTAACTATGGTGAATGTTGCCAAATCCATTCTCTACACGCCTCTGGCATGAAGCAATATTGCTAAGTGTGAAGAACAACCTAGGAGACATACTGCAGAATTGCTGTGCTTGTGCACTTGCACTTCTCCTCTAGGCAAAGTAAGAAGCAAATTACACATTCATTCATAAGTCAGATAGAGCTGAGTGCAAATCCTACCTTTGCTGTCACAACGCTACATAATCTTAGATGTCAGATCTGTGATCTCTATCGGTTTGGTGTCCTTTTTTCTGTAAAAGAAAATGGAAAATTTTGAAAAGATTCACTTAAATTCTCTTAAATTGCCCTTAATCATTCATATTAGAATATTTTTAAATTAAACTTCTAAGACTCAATTAAGCAAAGAGGAAATTTGTAGAGTACTTAAAATTTTCTCAACCTTCTTTGTGCTACAGAATACAGACTCCACCCTCATCAACTCTGCTCCAGTAATAGTTATTGCCAACAAAATTGCAATGAGAAAAGTTGTGAGCCCAGCTTCTTTCAAGTTCAGCAGGAGAGAATATGATGATTAATTAGTGATGTCTAAGGGTCCAAGAGGGCTGAGCATTTGCTAGCCTTGTAAACTATAAATCACGGACTTAAAGTGTTTCTTTTACAGACAGCCTATGATTTCCTGTTGATATCACAAGTTCTAGTTTGGTGCAGCAAAAATAATAATAATTGATCTAAACCAGAAGGCTTAGTTTCAAGGGACAATATGCTCCCCGATTTTAGATGTTTTAATTCTTGTTGGTCCTTTAATCTCTAAAATTATGTCAAAAATAACTATTTATAATACTGTTATAAGACATAAATAACTTATGTGAAAGCACTATGTCAATTATAACTTATTACCCTAACATTACATATTCATTATTTTATTATACACAGCATATTTAGACTCCAAATTTATATTTAGTATGAGACATAAATGTAGGGTGAATTTTTTCCAATTGGTAAATGTAGGCTATTTCGGTGGGTTGCAGTCTTTACTTTAGCTTTTTTTTTTTTTTTGCTGTACACGGGCCTTCACTGTTGTAGCCTCTCCCGTTGCAGAGCACAGGCTCCGGACACGCAGGCTCAGCGGCCATGGCTCACGGGCCCAGCCGCTCCTCGGCATGTGGGATCTTCCCGGACCTGGGCACGAACCCGTGTCCCCTGCATCGGCAGGCGGACTCTCAACCACTGCGCCACCAGGGAAGCCCTTCGTTCTTTTTGATTGTGTATCATAAGCATTTTATTTCCTTTCATTTTTAGATAATTGATTTTCAAGCTTCCTAATTTCATGACTAAAAGAATCAAATGTATTCTCTACGGAAAAATCTGTGTCCAACGTCTCAAAGTTCATACAACAAGAGCACATTTTAATCCTCTTATTTAAACACATGGGTGAAATTGTACCGCTACTTACATTTATATCTTAAAAAGGATGCCACACCTGAGTATCCTCTCTCGTAGTTATTTTTCCCCCCTGCATCACTTCAGATTCTTCCCGCTCTTTTGCCCTCTCAACACAATTCAATAACAAATAACAACTTTTGCCTCCTAAATATCTCTTCAACCCATTCATTTCTTTCCATATTTAGTACCTGTGACCTAATCCACAAATTACCACCATTTCTTTCCTGGACTATACAATAACCTCCTAACAGGGTTATCAATATTTCCTCCAGCCACTTTCCTAATCCATTTTCCACAGTGAAGTCAGATTAATCATTCAAATAAATCATATCTGATCTTGGCACACTTCCCTGGTGGAAATGGCATTTTCTGGCTCTTATTTCTCTAACCTCATCCAGCCCCATACTTTTCCTTTGCTCTCTCTCCTCCAGCTACTATAGTCTTCATTTAGTTCTCATCGTCTCTCTCCCATCACAGTAACTTTGCCTATGGTGCCACCTGTCTGTGGAATGCTTTTCCTTCTCTCGTCATCAAATGAAGTTCTCAGGTCATTCATATTTTCCTCAGAGAAGCCTTTTTGGAATTCAATTAATTGCCTCTCACCTTAATATAAGGTTCCATAGAACTATATTCTCTTTTGCAACACTGAATTATTGCATTAGTATGTGCAAATATGTTATTACTATCTGCCCTCACTTTAGGGTATACAGTACGTGAGGGCTGGATTTTTTCAGGATACCCATCCCCTAGAACAATCCAACCCCAAAACAACAATAAGTAGCTACTGTTACCAAGTCCAAGCTCACGCTGCTCTCCACACAACAGGCCAGTTCATTGAGAGATGAGTTGCTGGGGCAAGGAATAGCCAGCAGACCGAAAGACGGTGGGCTCATGCCCCAAAGAACCATCTTGCCTGAGTTAGAATTCAGGCTTCTTTTATACTAAAAGGGGAGGGAGCAAAGTCAAACATTTCCTGGTTCTGCTCAGCCTCTGGAAGGGATGTGTTCATTTCTTCCTCCCTGCAGTCATTCACAGGTGGACCTGGTCAGGATGTTGCCTGTGAGCTAAACAAAGGTGTTTTAGCTTCATGCTCATGACCTGGGAGGCAAGGTTCCCAGAGATGGGCCATGATGTGTAATTTAAGCTTATAGGCAACATCCTTTTAGTGATTAACTTGTAAGAGAATACAAAGGTTCTTCCCTGTTACAACTATGTGGCAGGCATGTGTTCTGCCCTGCAGATGTGTAATTTTACTTAACCCACAGAATAAACCCATAAATTGAGTATAGGTCTGATTATTTTTAAAATGAGGAACTGGAGGCAAAAAGAGGGCACCTAAATTGTGCGGGCCACTGAGCTGGTAAATGGGAGATTTGGGTTTTAAACCAAAAGTCTGTGGGACTTAGCAGAAGCCTGCTAAGAACCTATATGACATGCTGCCTCGCAAGGTAGACGGTTACTGAACATGAGTGAAATGAATAGCTGTTCTACTTCTCAGGACAATCGTGATGACCTAAATGTGTTTCTACTCATATATTCAAAAACTGGAGGCTAATTTATTCAATATATAGCTTAAGTCAAACAATATCAAATATAGCCTCCAAATTTAGTGAAATCCATTTGGTGTGTTTTATGTGACATAGTACAGACAAACAGAGAGAATGTAATTGTGTTTACATAAATTAGGTCAAAACTTATGCAGCTTCTGTGTGTAGGCTTAAAACTGAAAAATATTTGAATGTTTTCTTACATAGTGAATAACATTCCTATGTACAGTAAAGGATTTTGATGGTGTTTTCTGAACATATTATTCAGACAAAAAATTAACTTGATAATTTACTTATTGATTAATGAAAGGTGGATCAAGGTTTATTCTGCTTAAGCTGTTGTTTTAGATCATGACATCTCTCTTATACAGAACGCATCTACTTTGTGATAAGCACCTAGGTGTTATGTATTTAAATATAAGTAAAGCAAATAGCTCTACTTTCTGTATGTTTGGTCTACTGGGAGAAACCACAACAACAAAAAAATAACAGTGCCGTTTGATAAGTGTATAAATTGAGAGGAGTAATTTATCCACGAAAAATTTTCAGGACCAATAAGAGTCAGCCAGTTGAATATTGGAAAGGATTGTTTTCTCTCTGTCTAAAATTAGAGTTGTAACAATTTTCATTTGGAGGCTCAAGAGTGGTTTATTACAACTGTACTATATAGGATGTCATTGATTAGATTTTGCAGACGTAGACAAGACGGGCCTGGAGATCGTGAAAAATGAAGCTAAACATATTAGCATTGGCCAGATCATGAAGGGGCTTAATGTTGTGTTAAGAATGTCAACTTTTTCCTAAATGTTAACGGACATAAAAACATGTAGCAGAAGAGTGACAAATTCATACGGTCATTCAAACAAAATCATCTTTGAGAAGAGTGTGAAGATAGATAGGGATGAGGGGGAGAATATTTTCCAGTAGAAATAGCAGTTAGAATGCTATTTTAGTAAACCAAAAATTATGAGCACTACGCTAAGATTGTTGCATTAGGTCAGAAAAGAAATGGGAGAACCAGCCTGATATGGTGACTTATTGAAAATGAGCGATGAAGGAAGGGAGGAAGCAAAGATTAATATCAGACTTCGAACTTTCACAATTGATGGAATGAGGATGTCTTTCTGTCTTACTGTCCCATGCAAACCGTCTTGGACATAACAGGATCCTCATTTGGGGAGGATTTAGGCATGCTCTCTAGTGTAGATGATTTGATTTAAACTCCCAAAAAAAATAAAACTTTAAACATGAGGCAAGGTACAAGCTTAATTTCCAGGTAAGAACATTCACGAATAAAGACATTTCTGAGTGTTATGTGGCTAATAAATGGGTAAACTAAGAGGTGAATCCAGATCCATTACTCTCCGTGGAACTTAATCACTATCGATTGTCTGCTGCGTGAAAGATGAAAAGCATCAAACAGTTAAGGAGGTGACTTTTTTTTTTGCGGTACGCGGGCCTCTCACCTCTGCGGCTTCTGCCGCCACGGAGCACAGGTTCCAGACGCGCAAGCCCAGCGGCCATGGCTCACGGGCCCAGCGGCTCCGCAGCATGTGTGATCCCCCCGGACCGGGACACGAACCCGCGTCCCCTGAATCGGCAGGCGGACTCTCAACCACTGCGCCACCAGGGACGCCCGAGGAAGTACTCTTGATATTAAGTATCATTTGAAAGAAAAGGAGGAAGCACTGGGCTTAAAGAGCAGATAAACAAGGGAGTCATGAGTGAGTCTTACGGGGATCATAATGAATGATGAAGAGCAAAGCTTAGTTGAAGGGTGAAGGCAGTTACTCTGCAAAATATGCCAGGGCAGGATGATCCTTTTGTTAGCTCTTTTCCAGAACACAAAAGGGTAGGGGCAGTTCTTGGCCATCTCTGCTTTCTAGAAAGCCCAGGCTCAGATGAAGTTCAACACTCTCATCTGTTTTTTCAATGAAAATGATTTGTTAAAGTAAAACAGCTGTGTAGCAGGGATAATTTAGTAGTTCATGCTAAATAGAAGGTGACAATATTTTTTTAGTAATTCCAGTTATTAGTTACTCTATGTGACACAACAGCTATGTACATAATAGATCATTTATTCTACAATCTTCACCTTTTTTTCTTACTTTGTTTTCCCTAGGCTTCAAAACTTGTTTCCTGCTATGTACTTCATGTTTCCATACTTACAGTCTCTAAAAATTTACGGTTCCAAATGCTCAAAATCTAACTCATTATCATCTTTCCAAAACATCTTTATTCTATATTCCTTCTATAAATATCCATCCAAACATTAATACTAGAGACTTCAGAGTGACCCAAGGCTCCTTCCAATCTCTCACAGAGAATCTTACAGACAACTGGTATAAAATATCTTAATTTTAAAGCCTAAATTGCTCTAAATTGCTTTAGGTTTTTATTTGAACAGTTGCTTTGTCTTCTTACTCTTATCTCAGTCCTAGACCATCCAATCCCATCCGCTTTGTTGTGAGTTGAGTAATAATAGACGGTATTTTTTGCTTGCTAATTGAAGAAAAGGAAAACAAGAATACACACTTTTTCATTTCTTACGCTAGTATTATGAGATTTTGCCAATGTATTGTTCTGTGTAGCATGTACAATATTTTTTCATGAATCTTAAAGACCTTTATGTCATGTCACCAAGTGGTTCTCCTAGCCTCCTCTGCTCTCATCTCACATCATTTTCGGCCTTTACTCTGCCATCCAGTGTATACCTGCATGTACCTTGCACAGTACGTCTCCCTTCCTGGTATACAAATGCCCTTCTTATTCATGTGGAGAATGCCCGTCATCCTGTAAGACCCAGCTCACAGTTAATTTTCTTTCATATGCCTTTGAAGACGATTGCTTTAAACATAACCTTGTGTGCGTTTTTACTTTCTACTGTAATTTCTTATTTTAGTCCCCCCCTTCTCTAATCTAGACTGCGAACCAGCTGAGGGCACAGAGCACAGGAGAAAGGTGTATAGGAAAATAGATAAAAGCATAGTTTCTAGATTACAATGATTAAATCCCACTTCTGACCACAATATATATGAACAGGGTAATTCGGGAGAAATTACTGCTTCAGACCTCAAATTCCTCACCTGCAAAATAGGGAAATTAATAGTACATATCTTATAGGCCTGTAACATTCTTTAATTTTATCTATGTAAATTAGTTAGAAAAATGCCCATCATGCAAGGTGCTTACTATAGCAGTAGTGATATTTTTGTCATCTTCACTATTGTAATTACGATTTTCACCTTTTTAGTACCTAATGTGAGTCAGCTGGTATGCTTTCTAATGTTAACATACTTAATCCTCACACCTGAGTTCTTTTCTATTATTCCTATTTTACAGGTGAGGCAACTAAAGCATAGAGAACTGTAGAGGATTTAAACTCAGGCAATCATACTTCAACGCCCTTACAAAGAATCACTGTAGTTTATGCCTCAATAAGGAATAAAATGTCTGATTATAAATGAATTATCGAACGAGAGGCCAATTTTGCTGAAGTGAAAGAGCCTGAGCTCACTTCCTCTCACGAGCACACCAAAATCACAACTATCGGCAAAACCACCATTGATTAAAAACACTGGAACCTACCAGAAAAGATCTTCTACAGCTAAAGACATAAAGAAGGAACCACAACAAGAACGGGGGGGCGGGGGGCGCACTAGCGATATAATCAAATCCCATCCCCCCCACCCCGTGCGTGACCGACCCACACACTGGAGAATAATTATATTGCAGAGGTTCTCCCACATAAGCAAGAGTTCTGAGCCCCATGTCAGGCTCCCCAGCCTTGAGTCCCGCACCAGGAAGATGAGCCCCCAGAACATTTGGCTTTGAAGGTTGGTGGAGCTTAATTGCAGGCGCCCCGCAAGACTGGGGGAAATAGAGACCTCACCCTTAAGGGCGCACACAAAATCTCATGCGCACCGGGACCCAGGGCGAAAGAAGTAATTTGATAGGAGCCTGGGCCAGACCTACCGGCTGGTCTTGGAGAGTCTCCAGAGAGGGAGCGGGAAGAGTCTGGGGCTCATGCTGGGAACACAGGCACTGGCGGCAGACAGACAGTGGGGAGCTTCATCGGCGGCTGACATCTTGGCTCATTAGCTCCAAGATCCCGCCCCACCCAACAGCCTGCAAGCTTGGTGCCGGGACGCCTCGGGGCAAACAACTACCTGGGCGGGGTCACAGCCCCACCCAGCAGCAGACAGGCTGCCTACAGACTGAAGAGACTACAGCTGCATCTGGGCTTGCCCAGCTCCACCCAACCAGTGGGCAGGCACTGGCCCCTCCCACCAGGAAACCCGCACAAGCCTCTGGAGCAGCCTCATCCACCAGGGGGCAGCCACCAGAAAGAAAACGATGATCCTGCAACACAGGCCAGACCCTACCCTGGGACCAGCGGGGCTCTGGCTTGGACCACTGGCAGGCCAACGCAACCTTAGGGACACCCAGGACCCCATACCCAACTGTGTCAGGAACCAATGCCCCCACCACCAACGATCTGAAAGGCGCTCTAGGATCCCTGGGCCCTGCAGCCAGATTACAGGAACCAGCTCTGCCTGCCAATGGCCCAGAACTAACAGCAGGATCTGGCCTCATCTGCTAGTGGGTGGGCAACAGCCCCGGAGTCGTCAGGACCCTGCCACCAGTGAGCCCGCACTAGCCCCAAGGGTGCCCTAGGATTCTGCAACCAGCCACCTTGTAACCAGACTCTGCTAAACAGCAGCCAGCAGCATCCACATAGGGCAGGACCTGGCAACCAACCGGACTAGGGGCCTAACAGACCACCCGCATAGTTAGCCCACCACAACAGAAGGACCCATGTAGCCCTCTTAGGGGGGACCCCTAGAGCATACAGCTTGGGTGATGGGAGGGGAGTGCATTGCTGGGATGCACAGGACGCCTCCTACAGAAGGCCACTCCTCCAAGTTTGAGAATCATAACTAACTTACCATATACAGAAAAATACAAATAGCAACTTAGACAAAATTAGGCAACAGAGGAATATGTTTCAGATGAAAGAACAAGATAAAACCCAAGAAGAGCTAAGTGAACTCGAGATGGGCAACCTACACAAGAAAGAGTTCAGAGCAATTGTAAAGATGATCAAAAAACTCCGAAAGAGAATGGATGCACAGAGCAAGAAGTTAGAAGTTTTTAACAAAGAGTTAGAAAATATAAAGAACAACCAGAGATGAAGAGTATAATAACTGAAATGAATGATCAGGTGAGGTTTAAATAAGACCAAAATTTAATGTACCTAAACCTATCACCTATATTGCAATTATTAAATCTTTAGTTTACAATACAAAATTAAGGATATTGATTCTAATAGAGGCTACAACTATAACAAGTATGCACTGCCTTGAGCCTAATTTATTAGATTAAACATATAGCTTGGATCAGATAGGAATTTAGGATACACAAGGAAACAGATCAATTATAACTACTTAATGTGCAGTGGGTACTATGAGATCCCTGTGGTTGCTGACTTAGGGTGATTGGACACTTGGGGTGTGAAACAGGTACCTTCTAAGGAAGACAGATTATCAAATTTGAGAAGTTGTCCTCTTTCAGAAAATTGAATTAAGTTTTTCAAAAAATTAAATAAAAATTTTGGGGAATGGTGTTTTGCCCATTCTAAAATTGAAAATATTTCAATTGGGATATAGATTTACTCTTTCATGTCTTCATTATATTAAGGTTTATTTTGGTAAAATTCGTTCAAAGTATTTTAAGCACAAATTACCTTTACAAATCCTATTGAAGTATAGGGTCTATGAAGGTAAGTTTTCATTTTATGACTGCATTTTAGATAGACTTTAACAGCATGATTTGTAAACCATATTCTTACTTTTAAATGCTATACCTGATCCCTCACATTAGACATCTGAAAGATTGCATTATTTTAACATTTGCAAATGTAGAAATTGGGAAGAAAAAAACGATCTAACCTAATCGTCACTCTTTTTTTTGTGTGGTACGCGGACCTCTGACTGTTGTGGCCTCTCCCGTTGCGGAGCACAGGATCCGGACGTGCAGGCTCAGCAGCCATGGCTCACGGGCCTAGCCGCTCCGCGACATGTGGCATCCTCCCGGACCGGGGCACGAACCCGTGTCCCCTGCATCGGCAGGCAGACTCTCAACCGCTGCGCCACCAGGGAAGCCCCATCACTCTTTTTTAAAGGCTTTTTACCACTTAAATGAAACATGCATAGAAATGGCTACAAATTTATAATTTTTAAAAGCCAACTACTCTTCAATCAACTTTGTCTCACGCATGGACATCTAAAATTAGCAACAAAACTATGGCTGCATTTAAACTCCTGATATACACGTACATATGTATTGTATTTATTTATTTTACCAATATTATCACATTCATTCCTCACAACAACCCTCTAAAGCAGTTCGTATTTGTGTTCCCATTTCAGAGATGAAGAATTGGAGTCTCAGAATGATGAATTATTACCAAAGGGCACATATCAAGTTAACTGGCAGAGCCAGGAAGTGAAACCAAATATTGGACTCAAGAGCAATGAAGGTTTTCCTGAGTCCTCTTATTCTTGAGGCATGCCATATCAATTCTTACTCAATAAATATCATCTTATTTATATTGAGCAGATTATTAAAATAAACAAGTAACTCGTATGTATCTTTTCTGATAAAATGAATAGAAATGCTGGATTACAAAATCTTAGATAATAAAATAATCGTTTCACAGAACATCCATAAGGGTGTCCTATGATCTAGATTGGCCGATTTGTGGCACTGGAATCTTGATAAGTTGAGATGAAGAAAAATATTTCTCTTTCCAATACCTGCTGGATTTCTTTTTCTTTCTTTAATTCATCCGTTCATTCAAGTGCTTTTTTTCCCATTTATTCCATAAATATATTTGAATATATATTACAGGCGAGGCACTCTGCTTTAGGTAGTCAGTGCTGAAAAGACTAACATGGTTTCTGCTGTCAAAGTACCTGACTCTAGGTGATCTTTATTTTGTATCTTCATAGAAAGCAAACAGGTTATTTAAGAATGACAGGAGTGGCATTTTTGAAATATGCAACCAAATGTTGAATTGTTGCTGTGAGGAATAGTAACATTCAACTTCTGTCTAAGTTGCTTTTCTTTCATCATCTTGGCTCTTGGTCTTTTCCTTCTTCTCTCTCCTGTTGCATTTTCTCCCCAGTTTTTTTTTTTTGTTTTTTTTTTTTCGGTATGCGGGCCTCTCACTGCTGTGGCCTCTCCTGTTGCGGAGCACAGGGTACGCACGCGCAGGCTCAGCGGCCATGGCTCACGGGCCCAGCCGCTCCGCGGCATGTGGGATCTTCCCGGACCGGGGCACGATCCCGTGTCCCCTGCCTTGGCAGGCGGACTCTCAACCACTGCGCCACCAGGGAAGCCCTTCCCCCCAGTTTTGATGGTTGCAGTGTTACTATTATGCAAAATGAAAGAATTGCCATTCTCTATCTGAAATGCTCAAAGTTTATATTTTAAGCTCAAGAATATATTTTAAAGATGTTTACCTTCCTTTCTGCTCAATTCCAATTTTATGTTTTCAGGGATGGTTCTGTCTAATCTTTCTACCCTGGATTTTGCTTGATGAGGCAGAGTTTTAAGAGTATTCTGATACCTCCTGAGAAGAGAGAAGGTTCTAAATCAAGTATTACAAGGAAAGTCCTCTCATTCTAGATTCCGTACAAGTTCCTATCTCTTCCATAGCAGTTAGGGGTTTTTTATTGTTCAACTATCTTATTCCCACCACATTTAGGTTATAGTAGAACATGAATTTATGAAAAGGCCATACAAATATGAATTTAAAGATGAAAATTATATTGTTATTATATGACAGGGGTCAAAATTCTTGATGATTATTTTAGTGTCAGAAAAATATTAATATTTTAAACTAAATATAGGAAAGAAAAAGAAAAAAGTTATAATCAGACATGGAAATGTTTCTTTACCAACTTATAATTAAATGTTGTAAACTACCCTTGAAATTAAAAAAAAAAGAGTAATCAGTGGGTGTCAATATATTCAGACAGTAGGTAAACCTAGAAAACTTGCTCAATTAATTGCTCAGTGGGATTCTGTAAATACATAAAACTGAATCAGAGAAGACTCTGTTTAAAAGGCAAAACCTTACAATTTGCACTAAAATGATATAATTAATATGTAAATTAAGTATTTAGTGTTTCTCCTACTTCCATTATTCCAAACACTAAGTATTTAGTGTTTCTCCTACTTTGCAGAATTATGCTTTTTAGCATTTTCTGGCTAATGTAACCTAGTGTACATTGACAAGAGATCAATGAATAGCCATAGATATAAAAAACTATCTTCCAAAGATGCTACCAAAATGTTAAGTGAGCTGTGACACGTATAGGAACTTTAAGACGCAACTGGTGATTAAAAATTCATGATGTAAATGTACAATATCATTCTTACTCAGCAATTAATTACTTCCATTCCGTGGGAATTATGGAAATAAATCATTTGGCTTTGTTCAGCTGCTTGAATATTTTTGTTTAAACTGCTTTATTTTTTACATTGTTTTAAAGATCACCAGGAGGAAAAAAAAAACTATAAAATAATATGTTCTTGTGTTACTTAGTGAAGACAGAAGATAATAACTGAAAAACTTCTATGGTTTGAGAACAGTTTTCTTTATTATTTTTATTAAGTTTTTAAAAACTTATTTTATTGATGTATAGCTGATTTACAGTGTTGTTAATTTCTACTGTACAGCAAAGTGATTCAGTTATATATATATATACATTCTTTTTCATCACAGTTTATCACAGGATATTGAATATAGTTACCTATGCTCTACAGTAGGACCTTGTTGTTTATCTATTCTATATATAATAGTTTGCATCTGCTAATCCCAAATTCCCAATCCATCCCTCCCCCACGTCCCCTCCTCCTTGGAAACCACAAGTCTGTTCTCTATGTCTGTGAGACAGTTTCCATTTTGTAGATAAGTTCATTTGTGTTATATTTTAGATTCCACATATAAGTGTTATCATATGGTATTTCTCTTTCTCTGTCTGGCTTACTTCACTTAGTATGAAAATCTTGAGGCCCATCTACGTTGCTGCAAATGGCATTATTTCGTTCTTTTTATGGAAGAATATTCTATTGTATGTATATACCACATCTTCTTTATCCATTCATCTGTCAATGGACATTTAGGTTGTTCCCATGTCTTAGCTATTGTGAATAGCACTGCTGTGAACATTGGGGTGCATGTATTTTTTGAATTAGAGTTTTGTCTGGATATATGTCCAGGAATGGGATTGCTGGATCATATGGCAACTCTATTTTTAGTTTTTTTATGGAAGCTCCATACTGTTTTCCATAGTGGCTGCACCAATTTACATTCCTACCAAGAGTATAGGAGGGTTCTTAACAGGCATCTTTTGATTCAACATTATTTACAAAAATAGCCAGGCAGTCAGCAAGCTGTAGTTTTCTGACCCTTGTTCAAGAGACACTCTGGAAAACACAAACCAGTTAAAAAATAGGCAAGATCTGAACAGACACTATGTAGAAGATAATGTGCCATTAGCCTGTAAGTATACAAACAGTTCAGTCTCTCAAGTCACCAGAGAGTTTGTGATCAAATTCCCTCCCTGGCAGCCCAGGAAGCCTTCAGGTACTCCTTCTAACAGGGCAGGAGGCAGCGATGCAAATGCGATCAGTGATGAGAGCATCTTGGGGCAGCTCTCCCCACGCAGAACAAGGGGAACATTCCTGTCTACTCTTTATTTACATTGAGAGTATTCAGGACCCTCCTTGGAGCCTTCAGATACACGTAAAAACTGTATATCATGCCATTTAGCAAGTAAGGGAGGAAAGACCACATCTGGTGAAATCACCGATATGATGCAATGAAAATTTCCAGACCATCCTTCCTGAAGGTTAAATTCTTGCCTCATGAGAGGAGAATTGGACAATGGGATTACAGAGTGGAGGCAAAGAGATTTCCAAAGTCCTTTCTGCTTGGTCAGCTGTAATATGCTTCCTCTGAACATTGCTGATCTCAAACATTTTATTTTATTTTATTTATTTATTTTTAATAGATCTTTATTGGAGTATACTTGCTTCACAATGCTCTGTTAGTCTCTGTTGTACACCAAAGAGAATCAGCCACATGCATACACATGTCCCCATATCCCCTCCCTCTTGGGTCTCCCTCCCACCCTCCCTATCCCACCCCTCTAGGTGGTCACAAAGCACCGAGCTGATCTCCTTGTGCTATGCAGCTGCTTCCCACTAGCCATCCATTTCATATTTGGTAGTGTATATATGTTCATGCCACTCTCGCTTCACCCTAGGTTCCCCCTCCCACCCTGTGTCCACAAGTCCATTCTTGATGTCTACATCTTTATTCCTGCCATGCAATTAGGTTCATCAGTACGATTTAAAAATTTTTTTTAGATTCCATATATATGCGTTAGCATACAGTATTTGTTTTTCTCTTTCTGACTTACTTCACTCTGTATGACACTCTAGGTCCATCCACCTCACTACAAATAACTCAACTCCATTTCTTTTTATGGCTGAGTAATATTCTACTGTATATATGTGCCACATCTTCTTTATCCATTCATCTGTTGTTGGACATTTAGGTTGCTTCCATGTCCTGGCTATTGTAAATAATGCTGCAATGAACATTGTGGTGCATGTCTACTTTTCAATTATGGTTTTCTCAGGGTATATGTCCAGTAGTGGGATTGCTGGGTCATATGGTAGCCCTATTTTTAGTTTTTTAAGAAACCTCCATACTATTTTCCGCAGTTGTATCAATTTACATTCCCACCAACAGTGCAGGAGGGTTCCCTTTTCACCACACCCTTTCCAGCATTTATTCTTTCCAGATTTTTTGATAATAGTCATTCTGACCAGTGTGAGGTGATACCTCATTGTAGTTTTGATTTGCATTTCTCTAATAATTAGTGATGTTGAGCATCTCTTCTTGTGCCTCTTGGCCATCTGTATGTCTTCCTTGGTGAAATGTCTATTTAGGTCTTCTGCCCATTTTTTAACTGGATTGTTTGTTTCTTGGATATTGAGCTCCATGAGCTGTTTGTATATTTTGGAGATTAATCCTTTGTCTGTTGTTTCATTTGCAAATATTTTCTCCCATTCTGAGTGTTGTCTTTTTGTCTTATTTATGGTTTCCTTTGCTGTTCAAAAGCTTTTCAGTTTCATTAGGTCCCATTTGTTTATTTTTGTTTTAATTTCTGTTACTCTAGGAGGTGGGTCAAAAAAGATCTTGCTGTGGTTTACATCAAAGAGTGTTTTTCCTGTTTTCCTCTGAGAGTTTTATAGTGTCTGGTCTTACATTTAGGTCTTTAATCCATTTTGAGTTTATTTTTGTGTATGATGTTAGGTAGTGTTCTAATTTCATTCTTTTACATGTAGCTGTCCAATTTTCCCAGCTAATTGAAGAGGCTGTCCCTTCTCCATTGTGTGCTCTCGCCTCCCTTGTCATAAATTAGGTGAAAATATGTGCATGGGTTTATCTCTGGGCATTCTATCCTGTACCATTGATCTATATTTCTGTTCTTATGCCAGTACCATACTGTCTTGATCACTGTAGCTTTGTGGTATAGTTTGAAGTTGGGGAGCCTGATTCCTCCAGTTCCGTTTTTCTTTCTCAATATTGCTTTGGCTATTCACGGTCTTTTGTGTTTCTACACGAATTATAAAATTTTTTGTTCTAATTGTGTGAAGAATGCCATTGGTAGTTTGATAGGGATTGCATTGAATCTGTAGATTGCTTTGGGTAGTATAGTCATTTTCACAGTATTGGTTCTTCCAATCCAAGAACATGGTATATTTCTCCATCTGTTTATGTCATCTTTAAGTTCTTTCACTAATGTCTTACAGTTTTCTGAGTACAAGTCTTTCGCCTCCTTAGGGAGGTTTATTCATAGGTATTTTATTCTTTTTGTTGTGATGGTAAATGGGATTGTTTCCTTAATTTCTCTTTCTGATTTTTCGTTGTTGGTATATAGAAATGCCAGAGATTTCTGTGCATTAATTTTATATCCTGCAACCTTACCAAATTCATTGATTAGTTCTAGTAGTTTTCTGGTGGCACTTTTAGAATTTTCTATGTATAGTATCATGTCATCAGCAAACAGTGACAGTTTTACTTCTTCTTTTCCAATTTGCATTCCTTTTATTTCTATTTCTTCTCTGACTGCCATGGCTAGGACTTGCAAAACTACGTTGAATAAGACTGGCAAGAGTGGGCAACCTTGTCTTGTTCTTGATCTTAGTGGAAATGCTTTCACTACGCCACCTGGGAAGCCCGTTAGCTATTCTTTAAATGTTTCATAGAATTCACCTGTGAAGCCATCTGGTCCTGGACTTTTGTTTGTTGGAAGATTTTTAATTATGGTTTCGATTTCTTTACTTGAGACAGGTCTGTTTATGTTTTCTAACTCTTCCTGGTTCAGTCTTAGAACATTGTATCTTTCCAAGAATTTTTCCATTTGTTCATGGTTTTCCATATTATTGGCATATAGTTGTTTGTAATAGTCTCATAATTCTTTGTATTTCTGCAGTGTCAGTTGTGATTTCTCCTTTCTCATTTCTAATTTTATTGATTTGTGTCCTCTCCCTTTTTTTCTTGATGAGTCTGGCTAAGGGTTTATCAATTTTGTTTAGCTTCTCAAAGAACCAGCTTTTAGTTTTAGTGATCTTTGCTATTGTTTTCTTCATTTCTATTTCATTTATTTCTGCTCTGATCTTTATAATTTCTTTTCTTCCACTGACTTTGGATTTTCTTTGTTCTTCTTTCTCTAGTTGTTTTAAGTGTAGGGTTAGATTGTTTGAGATTTTTCTTGTTTCTTGAGGTGAGATTGAATTGCTATAAACTTCCCTCTTAGAACTGCTTTTGCTGCATCCCATAGGATTTGGGTTGTGTTTTCATTGTCATTTGTTTCTATGTTTTTTATTTCTTCTTTGATTTCTTCAGTGATCTCTTTATTTAGTGCACTCTTTATTTAGTAGTGCACTGGTTAGCTTCCATATATTTGTGTTTTTTACAGTTTTTTTCCTGTAATTGATTTCCAATCTCATAGCGTTGTGATCAGAAAAGATCTTGATACGATTTCAATTTTCTTAAATTTTCCAAGGCTTAATTTGTGACCCAAGATGTGATCTATCCTGGAGAATGTTCCATGTGCACTTGAGAAGAAAGTGTATTCTGCCACTTTTGGGTGGAATGTTCTATAAATTTCAATTAAATCTATCTGGTCTTTTGTGTCATTTAAAGCTTGTGTTTCCTTATTTATTTTCTGCTTCAATGATCTGTCCATTGGTGTAAGTGGCGTGTTAAAGTCCCCTACTATTATTGTGTTACTGTCGATTTCTCCTTTCATGGTGGTTAGCATTTGCCTTATGTATTGAGGTGCTTCCTATGTTGGGTGCATAAACATTTATAATTCTTATATCTTCTTCTTGGATTGATCCTTTGATCATTATGTAGTGTCCTTCTTTGTCTCTTATAATAGTCTTTATTTTAAAGTCTATTTTTTCGGATATGAGTATTGCTACTCCAGCTGTCTTTTGATTTCCATTTGCATGGAATATCTTTTTCCATGCCTTCACCTTCAGTCTTTATGTGTCCCTAGGTCTGAAGTGGGTCTCTTGTTGACAGCATATATATGGGTTTTGTTTTTGTATCCATTCAGCCAGTTTGTGTCTTTTGGTTGGGGCATTTAATCCATTTACATTGAAGCGTATTATTGATACGTATGTTCCTACTACCATTTTCTTAATTGTTTTGGGTTTGTTTTTGTGGGTCTTTTTCTTCTCTTGTGTTTCCCTGCCTAGAGAAGTTTCTTTAGCATTTGTTGTAGAGCTGGTTTGGTGGTGCTGAATTCTCTTAGCTTTTGCTTGTCTGTAAGGCTTTTGACTTCTCTGTCTTCTCAATCTATGCCTCCATTCTATTTCCAAGATTCTGGATCATCTTTACTATCATTACTCTGAATTCTTTTTCAGGTAGATTTCCTATTTCTTCTTCATTTATTTTATCTTGTAGGTTTTTATGTTGCTCCTTCATCTGTGACATATTTTTTGCCGTCTCTTTTTTTTTTTTTTTTTTTTACTGTGAGTGGAATTGTGTTCCTGTCTTACTGGTTGTTTGGCCTGAGGTTTCCAACACTGGAGTTTGTAGGCTGTTGGGTAGAGTTGGGTCTTGGTGTTGAGATGAGAACCTCCGTGAGACTTCACTCCAATGAATATTCCCTGGGGTCTGAGGTGCTCTGTTAGTCCAGTGGTTTGGACTCAGAGCTCCCACCACAGGAGCTTCAGCCCGACCCCCACCTCATGAACCAAGATCCCGCAAGACATGTGTGGTGGCAAAAAGCAAAAATAAAACCAGAGAACAATAACAAAGTAAAAAATAAAATTAGAGTAGGAAACTAACAGCTATGTTAGAAAGAATATAAAAATAAAAATATAGATGAATCAACAACTGGAAGGTACAATAGTATAGAATAGTAAAAAAAGAGGAGGAGGGAAAAGAAAAAAAAAAAAGAAAAGAAAAAAAATGGGGAAAAGACCTTGGCTGTGGAAGGCAGGGCCTAAACAACGGCAAAGTTTGGGTGGTGGGTGGGGCCTACACTCAGGGCCCACAGGGCTGGAAAAGGCCCTGGGGGCTGTGGGGGGTGGGGCTTAGGCTCAAGGAACAGAAGGGGCCCAGGCGTGCCACCCCCCCTTTGTCTCAGAGGGCAGCAGACCTCACTTGGGGGCCCAGCAGGCTTCCTGGGCTCGAGTGGGCCATGCAATTGCCCTCCCCTCCTCTCCCACTCCTCAGGAGGGCCCCTCCTGCCTACCTCCCCTCATCTCCCTGGCCTCAGGGGTGCCGATCCTGTCTGGCCTCCACTTCTCCTCCCCACTCTGTCCCCCAACATCCTACCGGTTCACTTGGGGGTTCCTCCTGTCTCCTTGGCATCAGGGTCCCCCACCAGTAGCCGGCAGGTGCCCTAGATGTGGGGAGACGTTAACTTGGTGTCTTCCCACACTGCCATTTTGACTCTGCCCTCTCTTTTCTTTATTATTAATGGTTTAGAATGCTTTGTACTTCTTTGGCTATGGAAGAACTTTGATATCTCCATTGGCTCCTGCTGCTGTAGCTCCTGTTCCTGTCACCTCTCACTTCACTTCCCCCTAAGGGAGATCTGAGAAGAGATGAAAGTCACCAATCACCCCAAGGCTCTGCACTGGACTCCTACTCCTTTACGTGTGCTACCTGGTCATGCTGGCCTCCTGTGGATTCAAACGCTGGGTGACAGCTGTCAGCCTCATGTTGTACAATCCTTCTCAGCTGGTAAAGAACCCCACTGTTTATATTCAGGTGAGGTCATCCCATCCCTATTTGAGTCCTCAGCCCCTCAGTATCCTCTAGAACACCTTCTCATGTGTTCAGACAATAAACAATATATTGAATAACTAAGACTCAGCACTTCCAGATCACAGGGATAAAATAGTGAATATCATCACTTTCCTCATGAAATTACTATTTTTGGAGGTGGAGACAGAAAATGTATAAATATTGAAGATCATTTCAGATCGCAAAAAGCACAGTAAAGAACATTAGAGGTTGGAGAGACTGGTAGGGACACCCTGTGAAGGTGACATGTGAGGTGAGAATTAAATGACAAATTGAAGGAAGCACATGAAGATTATACAGTAGAGTATTTCAAGTTTGGTAGTTTTACAGTGAAAACTGTGGAGGAAGAAAAAGTGAGATAAGGGTAGCCAGTGCAGCTGAAATTAGATGAATGATAGGTGGCTGGCTGAAAGTGATGTTAGAAAAGATGTGAAGATACAGCCAGTAGGCCCCAAAAAACAACGATAAGGTAACCTTGATGTCCTAGTTAGAGATAAGAATTACCTCTAAAATTACCATATGATCCAGCAATCCCACTCCAAGGCATATATCCAGAAAAAAACTATAATTCAAAAAGATATATGCACCCCTATGTTCATAGAAGCACTATCTATTCACAATAGCTAAGGCATGGAAACAACCTAAATGTCTATCGACAGATGAATAGATAAAGATGTGGTAGATATATACAATAGAATACTACTCAGCCATAAAAAAGAATGAAATAATGCCATTTGCAGCGACATGAATGCAACTAGAGGTTATACTAAGTGAAGTAAGTCAGAAAGGGAAAGACAAATACTGTATGATATCACTTATATGTGGAATCTAAAATATGACACAAATGAACCTACCTATGAAACAGAAACAGAATCATGGACATAGAGAACAGACTGGTGGTTGCCAAGAGGGAGGGGGTTGGGGGAGGGATAGAGTGTGAGGTTGGGGTTAGCAGATGTAAAATGGATATCCATTTTGTATCTAAAATGGATGAACAGCAAGGTCCTACCGTATAGCACAGAGAACTATGTTCAATATCTTATGATAAACCACAAAGGAAAAGAATATTTAAAAAAAAGAATGTATATATAACTGAATCACTTTGCTGCACAGCAGTAATTAATACAACATTGTAAATCAACTTTACTTCAATAAAAATAAAAATAAAAGAATTACCTCTGTAGGGCTTCCCTGGTGGTGCACTGGTTGAGAGTCTGCCTGCCAATGCAGGGGACACGGGTTCAAGCCCTGGTCTGGGAAGATCCCACATGCCGCGGAGCAACTAGGCCCGTGAGCCACAACTACTGAGCCTGCGTGTGTGGAGCTTGTGCTCCACAACAAGAGAGGCCGTGACAGTGAGAGGCCCGCACACTGCAATGAAGAGTGGCCCCCGCTCGCCGCAACTAGAGAAAGCCTTCGCACAGAAACGAAGACCCAACACAGCCAACAATAAAGAAATAAATTAATTAAAAAAAAAAAAGGAATTACCTCGGTAAAGACCTCAATTAAGCTTTCAGAGAACACCATCTTTTCTCCAGTGTATCTCAGGTTGAAGGGAAAGTTTCATTTTCTCAGTTACCCCTCCCCACTCCAACATACACCTCTGCACACATACACCTATGCTAGCATACATAGTGTAGCTACACATCTATACAGAATATGCATATCGAAAATCCAATATGCATCCGGGACTACCCACAAAGGAGTTGTTCTTCTGAAAACTCCGTGGAAACAAGTTGTGGCTGAAGGGCTAATGCCACTTGTAATCACATTCACTGAGCTATGTGATAGAGCACAAACTTTTTCCATAAAGTATTGCCAGTGTGTCCAGGTTCCAAATCAAAATACTGACCCAGTGGAGCTGGGTCAGTGCTCCACTTTTCATGTATAATAGCTTAAGCACCCACCCCAACTCTTAAGAGTCCTTCCTCCAAAGTTTTAGTAGGTAGCCTGGCTCAGCTAGACTTCTGTGTGCTCGCCTAGAATGCAATGGGCAGAGAGAGAGCTTTACATCTGAGACCATTTATGCCTCCCAGTGTTCCTCTCAAGGGCCACTGCTCCAGTAGGCTGGTGTGGGTCCTACTTGACCATTGTTCTTGTTTTCCCAGTATGGATGCATTTATGCAATGGCTGCCAACACAGAATCTGTTGGGGGCATTGATGGAATTTTAACCTTCCTAAGCACAGTCTACCCAGAGACTATTATTGATTTAGCAATAATTTTGACTATTGCAGGCTAAGTATACACAACAGAAGTAAAAAAAAAAACAAACAAACAAAGAAAAAAGGGAAATTCTATCAACTTCTGGAAGTCAGAAGAATTATTAGAAAGAACCCTAAATTGGAGGTTACAAACAGGTGTTAAGTCACTAAGGCCCTAAGTAACTTCAGAAAATTATTGAGTTTTGCAACAGCTGGTGACTTTAGGAAAAATGTATTTTGATCCTTCAGCTTGCATGATTATGGCTGGAATTGAAGATGCTAAGTGCTTTGCCAAGGTTACAAAAGGATAAAGTGAGGAAAAGGATCCAGATCTCTTAATACCCAGGTGTTTTTTTTTTCCAATCTTCAGTAATCATTTTCAGAGTTCTTTCCTGTATCACACCCTCACAGCTGAAGTTAGAGGTGTGAAATGCTTATGGTATCTGCAGCTACATAAACACTGAATAACTCTGTAAGCAAATGAAATGTTTACTTACAAAACTTTTTACATGTTCCATCACATAGATGAGTGTCAAGTTATATAGGTACAAATGTTTATTAATTTCATTGAAATTACAATCAAATGTGTCTGTTTGGCTGGAAAACTCATGAAATTTACATGAAAATATTCATGCTGCCCTAAGTAAAGTATTTTCCACCTTCCACTGCAATGCAAAATCTGCATTGCTAATTTGTTCACATATGATTTTCAGAAGATAACTATCCAAATCATTATTTTTTCAAATAAGTTTTTGTGGATATATATGTAGTTTTACTTTTAATTATACTTTAATTTCTTTTTAATTGCTGTTTGAAAATAAATAACATGGTTAGTAGATTAATTGGATATTTCCATTAGATCTCTAAATTTGTGATTTGTTTACAGCATCTCTGTATTTATTTAAAAAATATTTCTTATGTATTAAAATATTCCTTCTAATCACTGATGAACATAGATGCAAAAATCCTCAACAAAATACTAGCAAACAGAATCCAACAGCACATTAAAAGGATCATACACCATGATCAAGTGGGGTTTATATTCCTTCTAATTTTTCCTTTCAGTGCCTTGCTTACAAAGACCTTTCCCATCTAAAGAGAACTTTCTTATGCAGATATTTTTCCCCAATAATTTCTGGGAAGGTTTTTTTTTCTTGTATTAATATTTAAAAGTGTAATGGAGTGATGTTAATATAAATATCTCAATGCTTCTTCCCTCAACAAATGAAATTATTAACTGATGATGGGAGTTTTGCTATTTAAATATGCCATCCTTGGGGCTTCCCTGGTGGCACAGTGGTTGAGAGTCCGCCTGCCGATGCAGGGGACACGGGTTCGTGCCCTGGTCCGGGAAGATCCCACATACTGCGGAGCGGCTGGTCCCGTGAGCCATGGCCGCTGAGCCTGCGCATCTGGAGCCTGTGCTCTGCAACGGGAGAGGCCACAGCAGTGAGAGGCCCGAGTACTGCAAAAAATATATATAAATAAATAAATATACCATCCTTGCTTAATGTTTTGAAATGATATATTTTTGATATACTGAATTCTTACATATAATTAATTCCATTTCTTAGTTTTTCTTTTCTGTTACACTTAGCTGTCAATTTACACTTTACCACAGTATTTTAGGTATTTACTTCTCTTGTTACACTTTCTATGCCTCTCAAGCTGAATCAAACCAAATTCAATGCACTTCCTGCATATTCCCAGCCCCCAGAAGAGCCTTTCACTCTGCCAGGTAGATGGTGCCTTCTACCACAGATCCACAGTGTTTGATGTATATCTCTGAGTTGCAAAAGTACATTCCTATAGGCTCCATTCTTCAGACACGCATCTCTCCTTTGCCTCCAAAACCCAATGCATTTCCACTTCCACTAAAAGTAGCTCTAATTTGTCGCCATACCTCTTCATCTCCATTGTGCAGTCAAACATCATTCCTCACTGCTCTAATATGATGGCCTCCTACCTGAGTCTCTGCACATATTGAGACCCTCTCCATTCAGTGTCATTCAGTGATCACTTCAAGATGCAAAACTGAGCATTATTCATCCTTCATCAAGTTCTTCATGCCTCTGAGGAAAAAGGCAAAACTAACTTAAGAACCATGCAGCCCCACATGCTCTGTTTCTTGCTCACCTTGCTGGCTTATCTGAATAACTCACTTGACTCCAGCCTTCCATCAGCTCCTCAGATTTGTTTGTTTGTCCTCGGGTGTATTTGTATGTTTGCTCCAGCTTTGGAGTGTATACCTACAGTTCTTTCTTTCCGACTATAAAGAGTCTTCATCTTTTGCCTTTAGTTACTACTCATCTTTCAGATATAAACAAAAGCACTTCTGAGACTCTCTCTGTATTCTGAGTCAGGTGCTTTTGTTATCTGTTCTCTTTTAACTAGGTTCCATTACCCTGTGGCTCTTATATCCTTTTGAAAGTATACATTGCAATGTGTTACTTATTTAATTAATGATCATTTCCCCAGTTAGACAATATGCTCCATGAAATAAACTGCTCACTGCATCATCCTGACATAGCAGAGTACTGAATACAGTGTAAACGCTAAAAAAAAAAAAAAATTATATACTTGTGAATCTGTCATACATTGAAAGAGGCAAATTAAAATCAATAGGCTTTTTTTTTTTTTTTTTTGCGATATGCGGGCCTCTCACTGTTGTGGCCTCTCCTGTTGCGGAGCAACAGGCTCCGGACGCACAGGCTCAGCGTCCATGGCTCACGGGCCCAGCTACTCCGCGGCATGTGGGATCTTCCCGGACCGGGGCACGAACCCGTGTCCCCTGCACCGGCAGGCAGACTCTCAACCACTGTGCCACCAGGGAAGCCCTCGATAGGCTTTTTTTAACCTTTTATTTCATTTAGTTTTTCTGTCATTTAAACTTGGATACTCCTTATATAAAGATTTTGTATATAGCATATATTTAAGATATAACCAGAAAAAGTTACATTTGTGATGTATCATATTTTCTATCATTATAAAGTCACCTTCTTTGTCCTGATAAACTTTCACTTCTCTTTTAATTCAAGTACTTCATATTTTAAAACTTTATCTGTGGGCTTCCCTGGTGGCGCAGTGGTTGAGAGTCCGCCTGCCGATGCAGGAGACACGGGTTTGTGCCCCGGTCCGGGAAGATCCCACATGCCGTGGGGCGGCTGGGCCCGTGAGCCATGGCCGCTGAGCCTGCGCGTCCGGAGCCTGTGCTCCACAACGGGAGAGGCCACAACAGTGAGAGGCCCGCGTACCGCAAAAACAAAACAAAACAAAAAACTTTATCTGTTTCCCTTGATTTTGCATTTCAAGGTTGAACACTGTCCATTGTTCAACTTCAGCCTTTTGAGGCACTGTATTCCAAGCATGGCTCTTAGTTCAATTTCTGTGTGTGTGTGTGTGTGTGTGTGTGTAATACTATGAGTTTATATTTCCTGTTAAAAGCTAAACATGGTCAATTGGTTTAATTTACTTTGAGATATATGATCTGAATTATATCTGAATTATACTATTCATAAAGAATAAATATGGACAACAGGTTTCTATTTTCTTTATTAAATATATTTTAATAGCTTTCTATATTCTATATTAGATATATATTGTTTTTTGATTGTTTTTATAATACTGTCTGATTTACTAAATACATTGTTTGAATTAATTCTGTAAGTGCTAACATATTTAACATTATATAGTATGCTCAAACCTGTTTTCCATATACAAAGGTCTAAATTCAATCTGTTGATCCCATGTGAATGATAAGAAAAATATTATACCATCACAGCCTTTTTTCTGCCTTTCAAAACCCCTAACATGCTTGTTCATATTTTTCAATGATTTTTATCTGGGTTTATTATTTTTAAAGTGATATTACTACATAATAACGTTATATTTAATTAACTAGAACAAATTCATTAGTTAATAACTATATAAATTTCATTAATTTAATTACACATTTAACTGATGACAACACCCATTGTCAGTATTTTCTTACTTTTAGTCTCCCATTTCCTGAATTCCTTACATTAATTCATCTTTAATTAGTTAGTATGCATCTTCAAATGGATTTTTACCAAAAGAGTAAATCAAAGAGTTTGGAGTTTGTGTACTTGAAAATGTGTCTTGCTTTCCAATTTAGTTTTAGTTTATTATGAAATTCTTGTGTCACAGTCTCTTACATGTGAAACTCTACAGATGTTGCTTAACTGTTTTCTGGTTTAAATTATAGCATTGAAGAAGATCAAGGTTTCCTCACAACCACCTTCTAAATTACTTGCTTAATCTTCTGGAATGCTTGTATTGTTCTTTTTTTTAATTTATTATTATTATTATTTTTTTTTTTTTACATCTTTATTGGAGGATAATTGCTTTACAATGGTGTGTTAGTTTCTGCTTTATAACAAAGTGAATCAGTTATACATATACATATGTTCCCATATCTCTCTCTTCCCTCTTGCGTCTCCCTCCCACCCTCCCTATCCCACCCCTCTAGGTGGTCACAAAGCACCGAGCTGATCTCCCTGTGCTATGTGGCTGCTTCCCACTAGCTATCTACCTTACGTGTGGTAGTGTATATATGTCCATTGAAATTCAGGGAGTCAAAGAAAGCTAGTGCTCTGCTCACATTTGCTTTCCTACCATTTACTGGCCCACATCTAATGTATTTTCCTACCCTCTCGTAGTCTGGCTGAACCATATGACTGGGCTGCGTCAAACAGAATGGCGGTATAAATGATACACCACACTTTCTGGCTTAGAAAACACTTCCTGTCAGTGGTTCTCCATTCTCTGTTTTCATTTAGGAATGACTGCAGGCCATGTAAGTAAAAATGAGGGCACCAGAGGTGGAAGGAGCCTTGGTACCTAAATTCCTACATGGAAATTGCTTGACACATGTTGGGCAAAATATTTTGTAAAACTATTACTTGCAATATTTGGAAAAACAGACCAATTGCTTACTAACCTGGCAGTTCTAGGGAAAATGATGAGGATAGACAGGAGGATAAGAAGGATTTATGGAATACTGGATGTTTAAATACATTCAGAGAAATTTTCCAGCCCAGCTTGAAAGTTTTGAATAAACAGTAAAAGAGTATATAGAAAACTAAGCAACACACACACACACACACACACACACACACACATACACAATCATTAACTGTAATATAAGCAAAAAGATCTATAAGAAAGAACATGTAATCTTATTTTACTATCTGGCTTAGCAACAAGAAGAATTTGCATAGTCATAATAATGTAAGCAATGGATATTTATTTGACAACACATTGAGATGTAACAATAATCACAACATGTGGAGAGAAGAACTGAATGTGTGTGACAGTGAAAGCGAGAGACAGGTCAACATAAACCACCACATTTTAGGAAAAGATAAGAGCAGGACAGCTATGTAGCATGCATTTTAGAAATATGAAGGTAGAAGAAAGAGGTAAAATTATTGCTAGTAGTTGTTATCAAGTAGTAGGAATGAAGAGGTAAAAGGTAAAGAGAAGGAAAAATTTGCTGTTGGTTTGCCTTGTTTTACAATTTTACTTTCTATACATAAATAAAATAATGTATTTGTATTATGTTATACAAATAAAATTAAATAAAGCAATGTCGAATATAGTATTAGTATTAAACTGAAGTGATGAATACATAGATTCCCTCTTAGATGTTAAGGAATCTGAGACTCCTGAATTCATTGTGTAAACGACGTACTAAAAAAAGTTATTTATTCATTGTTTCCAAAACTGTGCTTTATAACATCTAAGAATGTTGATGTTCATGAGAGGGGTTTCTGTGTTCAAATATACTTTGGAAACTACTGTATTTTCCTTCTTGAGAATCACAACTCACTTCAACATGTTTACTGTAGATGATTATTGAGTCCCCAAGGAAAAAAACATTTCAATTTTGTTTGATCCATTTTTTCACAAACACATTTTAAGCCTAGAACACTTTTTTTTTAGCTTAAAATTTTTCTTGTCAAACAGTGCTTTGTGGGACACTGTATTTAAAATTCTGTTTGTGTGTGTGCAACTGTCTTCTTAAACCTATTATATAATATAGCCTGATGATTTTACACAAAATATATAAAAAGCTCTGTATCTGGAATATAAAAGATTGTTCCTTAAGATTCTATAAATCCATTATTCTATTTCATTCCTTACATTGCCTGGGAGTAGAAATGAAATAGTATTTATATACAAGGTCTGCTGAAAACACTACTTTTATAAGCATCATTTCAAAAGAATCTCAATGGAGGACAGATTTGGGGTAGCTAACTACACAAATAAGAACACCGCAATACAGTATGGGTAAGGACTGGAAGGTTCAGATCCAGACTAAAACAACAAAAAAATTAGTGCCTTGTTAGCATCAGGGCTACTGAGGAAAGAAGAAGATGTCAATGTGTTCATCTATCAAAGGATTAATATCAAATGAATGTAAATAGCTATTATGGAAATGAGATCTCAAAGTCGGAATATGCATATGCATATGCATATCATCTCCTGATATGTGATAAAGTTCTTAAAGTCCTGCTAGTTTAGGAATATCATCTTGCTTTTTTCCTTTTCTTTTAACAGTTTTATTGAGATAACATTTACATACGATATAGCACACTTATTTAAAGTATA
The DNA here is from genome assembly GCF_003031525.2 of Neophocaena asiaeorientalis asiaeorientalis. NCBI lineage: Eukaryota > Metazoa > Chordata > Mammalia > Artiodactyla > Phocoenidae > Neophocaena > Neophocaena asiaeorientalis. The sequence goes on from NW_020173215.1 coordinate 12,274,093, forward strand.
CAGTACAATTTAAAAACATTCTGTTCACAGAGATGTGCAACTACCACCCAAATCTGATTTTAGAACATTTTCCTCATTCCAAAATGAAACACTAAACACATTAGCAGACATGCTCATTCTCATACCCACTCCCAACTTCTGGCTACGGGAAATCAATAATCTACTTTCTGTTTCCATAGAGTTGCCTATTCTGGACATTTTATGGAAATGGAACCATTATGCATGTGGTTTTATGAGGGGCTCTCTATCACTTCACATAATACTTTCAAGGTTCACCCATGTTGTAGCATGTACCAGCGATTCATTATTGTTTTTCCTATTGTTCAGTCAATTTGCAAATTTATGAAATGTTTAATTTTAGTTGTTTTGCCAGTATTTCCATTATTTTTGTGAGAGAATGGATCACCTCTCTGAGAGAGATTCTTATTTCATCATTCTGGAAGTCAATCTCTTCATTTTGTTTTCTAAAAAAAATATTTTTACAAGTTAAGATGTCATCTATTTTTGGTATTATTTAAATATAGTTCATCAATGTATAATACTGCTTTTTTACCTTTTCAATTATATATACATACATACATACATACATAAAATAGTCACAGAAAAGTAGAATACAGAAGTACGGAACATATAAAAATATATAACTTAAAATAGTATGTATTCTAGTTATATAATGTTTTTGAAAATGCTTGCAGTCTTACAAATTGTTTGCAAAAGAAAATTGCTGTAGTCTTATAATAAAATGAGCAGTATTTTGGACAGTTTCCCTATGGTTTTCTCTTAAAGCTCTGGGAATTTTTAAAGGTCAGCAACCAACTGGTTTATCATTTGATACATAGGTGACTTGAAATAAATCAAAACAAGGACTGGAAAAGTATTTTAAAATGAGAATTGCATAATGGACATCCAACAGAGAAGCCTTTATATACTTTACGTCCCTGAAAATATAAGGGGAGGTAAGTGTTTTGAAAAATATCCATAGGGTGCTCAAAGATAATAAAGTACAAAACATAATCTGTAAAATATTACACAAAAGATTTATGTAGTGTTCATAATATAGATCTTTATCTTATGAGCAATTATCCAATGCCTAGGCCATTGCTCAAAAAGGAATCTGTCCATGTAACGGGACCTCCTGTTGTGTTATTTGCAAAGAGAACTCTGCAAGCATCATGAAATGAAAGAACAAAGAAACTTTCACTTGGAACCTTGAAACAACTAATTTACTTCCTAGATTAGATTTCACTTTTTTTTTGGATTTGTAGCCATGGTCATGAAGATTTGAAGGGACCTTAGTTCACTGCTTTAATAACAAATAACTTCATCAATGTTAAGAGTCAAAGGTATGCCTAGAATGCAGGTCATTCATTTCTTCAATTAAAAAAAATAAAAAGAAAAAACACATTGATGTCATAATAAATATTATGCTAGATGCTTGAGTGACAAAGTTGAAATGTTCACTTATGTCACATTAGGTACTGTACTGAGAGAACACTCAATACATATTTTGCAAAAAGATATTTTAAAAAATTATTGCAAATACAAAATTCTAATACAATTTAGAATCAGAATCTAAATTTGATTCTAACATACAAAAACAAGTCCAAGCCCCAAAAGAGATAAGACTCTAAAGTTAAAATTATTTGATTGGATATGTATAAATTTATAAATATACGATTACTTTGAATACAGGTTTATTATTAAAGGCTTAATATTGTAATTAATCACACACACACATATAATTATTACTACCTTTACTGTAAGTAGTGTTGGCCTCCTTGAAATACTACCTAACAAAATTCCTCCCCTGAAAGTCAAGCCTCTCCGGCTAAACAAATACAGTGTTTCTTTTTAATGAAGTCCTTCAGTGATGGCTATAAGCACCATGGGTTAAGGGGTGTGTTATATTAATGACCCAGATCCTCGCATAGTACCAGAAAAATGGTAGATACAAATATTTTCAGAATTTATGAATGAATGAATCATTGAATGAATGTTATTGTAATGCTGAATGAAAAATCATAAATGCTGTCTAAAACATCCAAACTGCAGAAAGCAAATATTACCAATGAGTTACCAGAGCTAAGGAATGTGATCAGTTAATGATTTCTTGGTAGTCTCTAAAAGGAAAAATGCCTAAAAGCATAAATATTTATATGACCACCTTCATTGTTTAATGTATAGCCATTGATTTTAGTGATTTTCATAGTATCAGATGTTTCGATGACCCAGTGCTGAAATTTTTTTTAAATGGAAGATTATATTCTAAGTTTTTTTATTGGGTTTCTCTGCCAGCTTAGGTGGGAAATGAAAGAGACATGGTGTTACTTACATCATTTTAATTATACTAAGAAAATACATAAAAATGATAGTATGAACTTCAAGATATAAAACGATCTGCTTTATCTAGAGTTTATTAGACCATTATAATTTGGAAAAATATAGAAGATGGATCTTATGATGTAAACCAACTCCTACTATCCTTATATAGGCCTAATTAAAAATTAATCCTAATAGCCTGTCAGAGTACAGGAAAAATAAACTACTATACTGACAACAAAAACAATCAATGATTTGGGAATTTAGATGGCCCTTTTGAAAGATTTTTAGTTGTCTTACCTAAGTTAAATCTCAAGTTTCTTGGTGCAGTTTCCTCACCTATAAGTTGAGTTATTGGACTTCAGAAGTGCTGAAGTTCTTTCCATGTCTAATATTTTAGGTGATTTTTTAGTCATTAAGTGTAACTATATTTTGAGTCTTTTTACTTAAAATCATTGCAAAAATATTTTTTTGTAAAATCTGAAAACATTTTAATTATATTTACTATTAAATTACTATATAATTACTAAATAATTACAAAATTTACTTTAAAAACATATAAACATATATTTATTGAAGAAGATTTGAATACAATAAAAACTAAAATTTATCTTAGATACTCTCCCTGGAAATGACTACTCTGGCACATAATTTTGCCTTTTTACTCTGTTTTTACTGTGTATGTGTAAGTGTATGTGTGTGTGTGAGAAAGAGGGATCTATGAATAAGAAAATACTTTGTGATGTTATTTTGCAATCTACTTGAAAGTTAACTTGGGAGAGCCTTTTTTTTTTTTTTTCCTTAATTTGTCACCACGTCGCCTGTCCTGAGTCGTCCTCTCCAGTCTTACAATCAGCTTTCTTAAGTTACTTTTCAACTTCCTCCATTCCTTTAAGGAAAGAAGGGTATATTTTCTTTCACCGTTGTTTTTAAATTTAGCCACGTGATTTGCTTTGGCCAATGAGATGTTTGCAGTTGTGACAGAAGCAGAAGCTTAAAACCTGTTCATGTATTTCCACTTCTCTTTGTGCTTTCCTCTCTCTGTCATTAAAATGTGCTTGGACTAACATGCAGAAGGAACAAGAATGCAAATCTGAGGCCATCCCAGACAAGCTAAAAGTTAGTCCATGCTCACACTTGGTGTTGAGCACACAGCCCAAATCTACAGCCACCTAGCTGGATCAAGCTGACCACAGATGAAGGAATGAGGCAACCTGAGACCAGAAGACCCACACAGTTGGCCTATAGACTCATGACCTAAATTAATGGTTATTGCTTTAAGCCAGTGCATTTGAGGTGGTATTCTTGTGGCATATTAACACATTGTTGTGGCAATATATACTGTAAAAATTGTTTCATTTAGATCTCCTTTGCTTTTTTAAAAACAGTGTTATTGAGTTAGAATTAACGTATCATAAATTTTGACTGTTTAAATGTATAGTGCAATGAATTTTAGTATATTGATAAGGTTGTGCAATCATTGTAATAATCTACATTTCCACCACCCTAAAAAACATGTTTAAAGCCCTCAGCAACCACTAATCTCACTAACTTTCTGCCTCTTTATATTTGCTCTTTTTTTTTTTTGCGGTACGCGGGCCTCTCACTGTTGTGGCCTCTCCTGTTGTGGAGCACAGGCTCCAGATGCGTAGGCTCAGCGGCCATGGCTCACGGGCCCAGCCGCTCCGTGGCATGTGGGATCCTCCCGGACCAGGTCACGAACCCGTGTCCCCTGCATCGGCAGGTGGACTCTCAACCACTGGGCCACCAGGGAAGCCCTATAATTGCTCTTTTGAAATTTTATACAATTGGAATTATACATTATATGTTTTTGTGTCTGTGTGTGTCTGACTTCTTTCACTTGGCATAATGTTTTTCGGGTCAGCCATGTTGTAAGATATATCAATACTTCATTTCTTTTTATTGGTGACTATTATTCAAGTATACTACCTTTTGTTTACCTATTCATCACTTGATGGATAGTTGTGTTGTTTCTACTTTTTGGCTATTTTGAATAATGCTGTAATGAAAACTCAAGTGTAAGTCTTTGTGTGGACATATGCTTTCATTTCTCTTGTATATACACTTAGATGTAAAATGGTTGGCTCCTATGATAAGAAAATATTTACTATTTTGATTGTTTTCCAATGGAATAGTAGCATTTCATATTCCCTCCAACAGTGCATGAGGGTTCTGATTTCTCCACAATCTTTTCAACACCTGTTATTATTTTTTTTATTACTATAGTCACCTTGGTGAGTGTGAAGTCATATCTCATTGTGGTTTTGATTTTCACTTTCTAATTGAGTATCTTCTTCATGTGTATATTGGCCATAGTATATCTTCTTTAGAAAAAAAAATGTTTCTTGAGTTCTTTTGCCCATTTTTAATTGAATTGACTTTTTATTGTTAACTTGTAAGAGGTTTTTTTAATCTGGATATAATTCAGTTATGATATATATATATCATACGACAGATATCAGACAGAGCTATGCTTCCCTTTTATTTCTTGGAAGTGGAGAGAAATAGCGAAAGGTAGACATGAATTGGGATGATAGGGCAAATTCATAGTAATCTTTATCTTGAAAAATATTGACAAACACCACTTTAGGACAGAAGTTTAGAAAAAGCACCAAAGGCTTCATCCTTTACTTTGGTTTGCCACCAGTTTCTAGTATCTTTGTTTTCCCCTTGCCATCTTTAATTGGTAATGCAGAGCTTTACCAGGGATTTTTGCTGCTCTTTTTGTTTATTTATTGGAAAATTTTGTATTCTCCATTTTACAAAAATTAGAGACTCCAAACTGATCAAAGATACAGTATTTAATCTTCTGTTTGCCCCAGTAGAATAACTTCCATAGTAAAGTGGCATTCCAAAGGGGGAGACTGTGACAACATAATGTTTTCCATTTCATCTGTATTTTACCTCCAGTTTGTGATTTGGGTGTTTTCCCACTGATAATAAAAAGATAGTTATATATACATATATATATAATATATATAAAATTATTTTCTCCCTGTCATCTTTTCACTTTCTGGATGGTAGCTTTTGAACAGAAAACATATTTCTTTCTGATGAAGTCTACTTTATCATTCTTTTCTATTATTGCTTGCACTAATATCTTCATATTTAAGAAACCATTGCCAAACCTAAGATCATAAATATTTACTTCTATATTTTCTTCTAAGAGTTATGGTTTTAGCTTTTATATTTAGGTCTGCCATACACTTTGAGTTAGCTTTTGTGTATGGCATAAAGTACAGCTTCAATTTCTACTTTATTTATTTCGCATGTGGATAACCAAATGTATCAGCACAATTTGTTGAAAAGACAATTTCTTTCCCACTGAATTTTCTTAACATCTTTGTTGAAAGTCAGCCAACTATAAATGTAAGGGTTTATTTTTTGACCCTCAGTTCTGTACCATTGATCATATGTCTGTCCATATGCCAGGACCATACTGTCTTCATTACTGCAGTTTTACAGTAAACGATGCAACTAGGAAAACTAAGTCCTCCAATTCTGCTTTCTTTTTCTGTGTTTCTTGACTTTTCAGATGAATTCCATATAATTAAGCTGGGCCAAACATTATAAGCCACAGAAATTGACACAGGCTGAGTAACATGACTCCTACAAAGCTAATCAGGGTCTATCCCCAGAATTTTATATCAGTGCTTCAAGAGAGAAGTCTTCTCTACTTTGTGTCTCTAAGCTGCCTTAGTAAAATCCAGAGCTACCAGTTGCCATTGTTACACACATAAAACAGGACTGGACTATCTCTCTGTACCAGGAGAGAAAGGTTATAAAATACGTAGAACAACACAGATAAGAAATGAAGGAGAAATCCTGTAACTATTCATAGCCTCTCAACCAATTGAACCTGACTCTTATTCAGCTCTATCTTTTCATGGTTTAGTTTTGCAGAGCCACCCAATTCTCCTTTTTATTGCTTAATTTTTGTCAAATGGAAAGATTTCTAGTTAATACAAACACATTTTTAAGATTTCCCTTAACACATAAGGGAATGTATATCTCATTATTTATTTCAACTGGCACCTGGGAAGTGTGAAGAAAGGCATCTTTGTTTAGTACTAACAATACTCAGGGCAAAAGCACATCATATTTAATTATAATACAATAGTTGCAGCATGATCAAATGCTCCATTTTTCTTAGTTACTATGATATATTAATAAACTAAAAAGTAAATAAATAAATAAACTAAAAAGTATTAGTTGCCTTTTCTTTGAAGATAGTTTCTTGAACTGTGCTTCTTAATCAAGTTATAAGTAATATAAATTCCGAATATTTTCAGTCATGTAACAAAGTACTAGATGACATCAACATTCTGCAAAAGAAATTTAATGTTTCTAAGCAGTGTTGTTTTTCTTCATGAAACTTAACACTCAATCAAAACAACTGAGTAAGGGACAAATCTGGAAAGGATTTGTCATAAACAAATACCATTATAAATCACTGTATGCATTTCTACCTGTCAGGATGATTCATTATTTATTATTCCATTTTTAGCTCTGAGCCATTGACATATAATCAAGAACCAGGCAGAGAGACTGGATAGTTTGTGAGGCTATGAATCCATCAACACTCCAGTCTGGCCAAGGAAGAGAAGTTTTAGAAAGACAATGCTTTCTTGCAAATGAGCATTTACTGAAAATGAGGGCTGGAAAGTTAGATTTAAAAACATCCTTTTAGGGACTTCCCCGGTGGTGCAGTGGTTAAGACTCTGTGCTCCCAAAGCAGGGGGCCTGGTTTTGATCCCTGGTCGGGAAAACCACAAGCCACAACTAAGAGTTCGCATGGTACAACTAAGACCCAGTGCAACCAAATAAATAAATAAATAAATATTTTTTAAAAATCCCTTTAATAAACTGGAAGAGCAGTATCCTGCCATTATAAGGTAAACTTTGTTATAAGGTAAACTTTGTTCCTAAAGTTTACCTTACAGAACCTCACCAAATGTGCAGATCCCTGTCACCAACAGCTTGTTACAACAACAACAAAAAAATTCTATTAACAGCTGCCCTACTAATTATTTCAAATCTTTCATCTCCAGATAAGAGTAATCTGAGCTGATTCTACCTTCATTTTCTATTGCATAGTTCTTAAACATGTTCCCTTTTTGACCCTGCACTTTTCTGGGGGGAGGCCAATCTTTAGTTTGAATATTCTTCATATATATAATTTCAACTAATTATCTAAATTAATTAAAACTTTTTTTTTTGTATTTCAAACTAGCTGCCAATTAGTCCAAGAAAGATCTATTTAAAATTGGTATTCCTATTCATGCTTTCACATTTAAATAAGATTATCTTCTTGTTTTATTTTCCCTGAATGCTGAGAATTTTAACCTTATCCACTTTTTTAAAAAAGAAATTCCCACCAGGGTTCCTATTTCCCCATATCCTCAGTAGGGCTTGTTATTATCTGCCTTTTTGAATATAGTCATTCTAACAGGTGTGAAGGGTTTTCTCATTGTGGTTCTGACTTGCATTTCCCTGAGGCTATTGATGCTGTCTTTTCACATGCTTATTGGTCACTTGTATATCTTCTTCAGAGAAATATCTATTTGGATCATTTACCCATTTTAAAAAATTGAGTTATTTTTGTTTTTACTGTTTAGTTGTAAGAGTCCTTTTTTACAATCTGGATACAAATTCCTTAGGTATATGACTTACAAATATTTTCTCTAAGTCTGTAGTTTGTCCTTTTACTTTCTTGATGGTGTTTTTTTGAAGCACAGAATTTCTTAATTTTGTTGAATTCCAATTGATCTAATTTTCGTGTCCTTCAGTACTTCTGAAAATTATTTTAATATATGTTGTGCAGAATCTTAAATTTATAAAGTTTATTGATGCTACTGTGTCTTGATTTTTTCCATTTTATTTTTCTAAAGGGTTCTTGAATGTGGAACCTTTTGGTGAAATGTCCCTTTTACCTATTATATACAGGCAGAGGGTAATCTTCCTGCTTGCTTTGCAAATAATTTCTCAAAGATTCCTTCTTCTTTCAGTTTAAAAAAAAAATTAATCAGTAGTTTCCTTTGAGGAAGGATAGAACAATCCCTTTTATTTTCATTGGTTGATAAAAATCTCTCCTTGTAACCAAAGGCTAGTAGTACTATTGTATTAGTATTTGTATTTTACTCTAAATCTTGTAAATCATTACCACTGAATAGATTAACTGACATTCTCCCTTTTCAAGATTGGTGAGTATAATATATTGCATTAAAGATAAACAAAATAATTAATATATTTTCTACTAGAGTAAATCATAGTCAACACATTTAAAAAACATTCTAAGCAGTTGCATGACATCGTATGCTATTTCATGTCACTTTAATAGGCATTGAATAATTTGACAATCACGAATATCCAACAAATTGGACTAGTCAACGTTTACAAGGACGAAACTGCATTTTAGAGAGAGAGGTAGTAATAGAGATATTTTAGTTTGCTTTAGTACTTTCCAATTTACAATACAATTTCTCTGTCTCTCTTGATCTTATCACTAATTTTGTGAGGTATTTGTGGAATTTTTTCAATTTCTAGGGCAACCTAAGGGTTATTTATTAGCAATAAATTACCCAGGCATCTAAATAAATATACATAAAACAAAATTTCATCTTGAGTTTCTAATCAAATATAGAGTACTATTTTTTGGTGATATATTAAATAATCAGAGGGTAATAAAGATGATAATTAGGCAGCTTCCAGAATATTGGATCATCAAAAAAGAACTATTATTCAGATAGAAAATCATGCCTATTAATATTTCAAAAGATTATTTACTTGAGTAATAGAAACATGTTCGCTGTTCCTTAAATATAACAAGTCTTCTAACCTACCTAAACCCAGTCACAAAATTTGAATCCCAAATGGATGTTTCTAGTCTTAATGCTGTTGTTCCCCAGACTTGGTCCTTGTCCCTGCTGCCTGAGGAGCTGAAGTTTTTGCTGGTTCCTTCTGTGTATTCCTGAGTGATCCATCTAAAAATATGTTATTCTATATTTTTATATCTTAGACTCTGAGATATTCTAAATATCTCATTGCCTCTTCTTTTCCCACTTGGTTATATTTTTGAGCATTACAAAAGTTATTTTTCTTTAACTGATTTGCTATCATGCTGGTGTCCCACTTTAAAAACAAAAAAATCAGAATTTGATGGCCCCTTTTACCAATAAAGACAGTAAAAGAACTTGTGTACTAGCCATTTTTATTCTTAAAGCACCCTTGTAACAACACTGTGAACCCCCAAAAGGATTCAATACTACTGAAGTGTTAGAAAATGCAAAATAACGGAGCCTTAATACAAATAAAATATTATGTCTCTACACCTAAAAGAAGTGTAGCTGTAGACAAACCAAGTGTGTTATATTGGCTTGCCTCCAAAAACTCTACAGGACCCAGACTACAGTTGACCCTTGAACAGCTGGGAACTTAGGGGACCAAGCCTCTGCACAGTCAAAAATCCACACATAATTCACAATGGGCCCTCTGTTTCCAAGGTTCCTCTGAATCTACAGCTCCACATTCACACATTCAACCAACTGTGGATCATGTAGTAGTGTAGTATTTGCTATTGGAAAAGTCTGCATATAAATGGACCTGCACAGTTCAAACCCTGTTGTTCATGGGTCCCCTATACTTCCATTTCTCCAATCTATAATCCCTAAAATGTGGCTTTTATCCTCATGGTCCAAGAGACTGCTGGAGTACCAGCCATCATATCTGCCTTATACTTTAAAGTTGGAAGCAGAGGTGGAAAACACAGGCCCTCCTCTAAGAGCTTTCCCAGAAAACTGCAGATGAGAGCAGCTGAATCTTAAACATGGACCAGACTAACTGCAAGAGAACCTAGAGAAAGCAGTGTTTTACTTGGGCAGCAATTTTTAACCTAAAAAATAAAGTTCTTATTATGGAAGAGGTAGGAGAATGGATGTTTGAAAGGAGTGGCACCTCTGCCACAGTACTACTGTTGTGTTTTATTCAGTAAAGGAAGCCAAGGCTCATAGACATTCAAATATTTGTGCAATTTTACACAACTGAGTGGTATCAATTCATTTTGAATTTAGGATGTTCTGACTACACAGGCTTACTCTTATTTCTACAGCATGTAGTCTCCCATTTCCAGGTAAATTTTGAATAAATTTTGACTCTAACCTATATTTTATTCCTTCCCTGCTTTTCATCTCATATTTATATTTATATTTCTGCAGTACATTTTTAATGAGAGAATCTAGTGCCACACACTTAAAAACTCCAAAGCTTTCACACTCTGCTTTTTTTCCTGTAAATTCTACTACATGGTTGCTATTCCTATTTGATGTATTTGTATTCATCCATCTTTAGGGCCTTTCTTGTTTAGATTCTCCAAGAAAAAGAATTATTTCCTCCATTGTATGCCCACCTTGCAGAGTCACTTAAACTTTTTGTATCATAATTATTTTATAGGTCAATTTCCACTATTATTCTCTTTCCAATTCTAGAGCATACAAAAGTATTTGCCGCATAGAAGTTGTTATGAACTGACTGTGTTCCCCACTCCCAAATTCATATGTTGAAGCCCCTGTACCTTAGAAAGTGACTGTTTTGGGAAACTGGGCCTTTAAGGAGGTGTTAAATTAAAATGAGGCTATTGGAGTAGGCTGTAATCCAATCTGACTGGTGTCCTTATAATAAGAGGAAATTTGGACACCCAGAGAGAGACCAGGGGCTCTAACACACAGAGGAAAGATCATGTGAGGACATAGATAGAAGGCAGCCATCTGTAAGCCAAGGAGGGCGGTCTCAGGGGAAATCAAACCTGTCCACACCTTGACCTTGGACTTCCAGCCTCCAAATCTGCGAGAAAATAATTTCTGTTGTTTAAAGCATTCAGTCTGTGGTATTTTGTTATGGCAACACTAGCAAATTAATACAAAAATCATTTAATAAATATTTAGTTAATAAAATGCTTACTAAAAATCCTTACTTGAGAGGATATCTACATCAAAAAAATAAAGTAAGCTTATTACTGTAAATGTATGTAACAGGGGAAAAAAAATCAGGATACCTTTTGTAAGTGTATCACTTCTCTTGACCAGAATGGCATCTAAGAACCTGGAATATATGCTTTCTTACAAAAGTTCACATCACACATTATAATACAAACATCAATTAACCTCCATCTTACCATTAGGTAAGTATTAGGCCCTATATATACATTGGTATACCATTAGGACAGTACTGAATGCACTAATCTCTTTTATCCTTTAGACCTTAAAGTATTACCTTCAACTATGTTGCTTGAGCATTACATTTTAAAACTGAAGCATGTTAAAGTCAGGTAGGACTAGCTACAGAATTATAAAGGCTCAGTGCAAGTGAGAATGTGGGGCCCCAGAATTTCAAGATGGCAACCGTGGGGCATTAAGTCAAGCATAGGGCCTCTAAATGTGGAGCCTTGTGTGACAGCACACCTCACACACCCTTGAAGCTGACATTGACGCTTCATGGTTATAGACTAAAACAGACATAATTTGTGGTTTATTCCCAATGAACAGCACGTTCCTTTCCTCCAGTGGCTCACCAGCCTGCTGATGACTGGTGCTAATTGCCTCTAAGGTGCCTTTTCCCAGCATCATATTCCTTGCAACCCATTTCCAAATACACTGGAACAAGCGTTCTTTCACAAAGAACTACATCTTATATCTCCAGGGCCTTAAGGATGCCCAAATTACTCATATTGCACTCTCCCCCAGGGAATGTGCATGAGTGTGTATGTAATATACAAACACCAACTTCACCAACAACCATGTGTTATACAAATATAAAACAAATTAGATGGTATATAGAAAGCCATAATTTAGATGAATTCTGTGCTTAAAAAAAAAACTATGCTCTTCATTTTATCTTTTTTTGAATATTCAACAACTTGCTAAATTAATTTGAAGTCAGAAAACTATTACGCTAATTTGCATTTTTAACACAGGAAATTTTTTTGAAGTATAGCATCTACCTCTGCCAAGTGCAACGCTGTATGTTCTCAGAGCTGCAGGGCTCTGCAAGACTCATTGCCAATCACTTATCGGCTGCTGCAAAATTGAAAACCCTCACAAAAAGTTCCACCAACAAAATCCTTAATGCTCTGATTATGAAACAGGAACACCTTTAAAGTGTTTTACCTCAAAAAAGAACAAAAAGAAAGAAACAAAGATGTAGTGACTTTGCACACTATTTTCAGAAATAAATCATCTGGTAATGCTGCTAAGCTTCTCTGAAAGCTGCTTTCTCGTAGTTATTAGATTTTATGCACCCAGCTACAATGGAAACAGGAGACCCTCAAGCATAGGAACTGAGGTAAAGTGGTATTTTGTAAAAATAGGTTTTTCTTGTTATTTTTACATTATAACATGTAACAACAGACCTAAAAGTGACATTTTAAAGATCTATTCTCTTTCATTTATATATAAATTTCCATTACTCTAGTTAGAATGCATCTAATTCTCTTATCGTACTCTAAAAAAGAAATGTCAAACTTGAATCAAATTGGCTTGAAAAATAAAAGGATTGATTATTTTACTTTAAATATGTCTAGAGATAAGATAGACCTCAGGGCCAGCCAATTAGGGCCCTGGTTCTTGTTGCTAGGATCCTCTGGGTTTCGCCTTCCTCCGTGATTATGTGGGACAGTTTTAGCAGTTTCAGGCACTACATCAGAAACACCAGAAGGACAGAGGGCTGTTTCCTTTATCTTCAGTGTCTTCTAACTGGAACAAAGGAATCTTCCCCAGGAGGCTTCCAGCAGAGTTTCTGAATAGAATCAGATGTGGATTCATAAACCAATCATTGCTATGACAAAGCTAATTAATTGGAGTGGGCATCTCTCAGACTACTTAGTCTAGGTTATGCTATAGTTAACAAAGTCTTACTAGTGCACCCATAAAAAAAATATTTCTTTTCTACATTGAACGGCCTTTCTAGTTCAGTGTCAGCTCTGCCTCACATCATCTTCAGGCTGGGCCTAGAGCTAAGGGAGCAGCTTACATATGAGAAATGGCACTGTGAGAACAAGAATAAGGGTGAACTACATCTGACTTTTAAGCCAGAAGTGCACACTTCACTCCTCTTCACATTTTATTGTCTAAAGCATGTCACATGCCCAGGTCTGACATCAGTAGGGAAGGGAATCATTCCTTCTCAAAGAGAGACCCCGTAAAAAAAGGGTCGGATGGGAAAAGACAATTCATATTTTGACAACAGGGCAATATACCCTGGGGCCGAGGAGGGAGGGAACCCATTACTCTTCACCTTCAGAGTATTATCATTCATTGTTGCTCTTCAGTGTAATTGAATTTTGTAGGACAAAATGTAGTACCATAAAAAGGAATAACTTTAGGTCTACTTAGAAACTATCAGAATTATCTAACAAGTCAACCATTTGAACCTTATCTATGGTGGAATCATAGATAAGACAGTGTTTTGACCTCTGACCCAATATGGGAAATAGATCTAACAGGTCTGAATAGGCAGATTTGCAACTGCCTATTTCCTTAACTTCTGCAAGTGTTTTCTTTAGTTTATAAGCTTTGAGTGAAATTATTGTTTCCTGATTTTTTGTTTGTTTCTTTAAAGTAATAAACAGGACCACACAGATCTAGGAAATTCTCCTTGTAGATATTAGCAGCATATCACTAGCTGTTAAAACATAATTAGGAGTATACAAATTGTAAGAATTATTTTATGTGCTACCAAAGTTGCATGGACTGTTCTTAAAATGTCATAATATTTTATATTTATACTAAGAGACATCCCTTTTACTGTTAAACCATTTAATTGACTCCTTTTCCTTCATCATTAAAATGTCTATGTGTAGTCATTTTGGGAAAGGAATAAAACATATATTTTTTGATGACACATGTATTACTTAGAAATCATAAGGCATATGCAAAGTAAAAAACACGAAAATAACTGTGAACAATTAGTGAATTTAGCAAGGTCTTTATAGGATGAGAAAGGGCTGAGTATGTGTCCTTGCAGTTTTAGTTTAGACACCTGTCTTTGACACTAAGCTAAACCATGGTTTCGGATTATTCCTGTTTTCATGCTATTTGCTTAGGATCTCAGAAAGCATCAGAACAGTGTTTTCCTGAGAACAGTTTCGGCGAGTGTTGTGTCTTGTTACCTGCTCAAAATTCCCTGAGCATTAGGAGATACACAGCCAAGAAGAAAGAAAAAGGGGAGATGATTGAAGGCCAAGGGAGTTCTACCAACTGGTCACCCTCTATCATGTCTACTTTAGTCCTTCTACAGTCTCTAGGAGTGACATAGATTATGGAATATCTCATAACTGATTTAAGCAAAGTGCCCACTTTTTCAGGAGGAAGATATATTTCAGGACTAGAGTTAGGGAACGCATTCTAATAAGCAACATCTGTATTATTTTTCCCCAAATATTATTATTTATTTTCTATTTTACCTATCATATTCAATTTGAAACCAGTTGAACATTGTGATTATCCATTTCAGACAATTTTTTTTGTTAGCTATCCCTCTTACTGGAGAATTCATAGTAATTAAGAAATATCCTCCACAAATAAGGGAAGGAATCACAAGTAAGTCTCATAAAAAACTTTAGACTGGTAAAGGGGAAGATGAGAAATCAAATTTGCTTTCTTGTTCTCACTCTCCCTGCAAATTTGTTTCCTTTATTTCTCTATGCATAACTTCTTTATTGGCAAATGTACCTGCCTATTTAGGTTTTACCAAGTATGCTCTAAAATGGTAGCTTTAGACCCTAAGTCTGCATGATATTTTTCTGTGTAGAACCTACGGCATTCAAACCCACTTTTTTCATCTATGGACTTCATATTATGTGAGAGGGAGTTACTCAGGTTGAATCTGGCATCTCTCTTGTAAACAATTCTGATGGGGGCATGGAGCCATGTCATGTATGTAATCTTACCTGCCCTCTGCAGAGCAAGGTGGGGGTTAGCTCTGAAGAGAAGTCGTGGATGTGAAAGGGGAAGATATGGATGTGAAAGGGGAAGAAAGATATGGTCTTTCTAATTTAATAGACTGATATTAATAATGAGTGAGAGGAAAACTGCTGTGTTATATTCATTGTACATATAATGTTTTATGGATGGTAAGAGATCATTTGGCAGTAAGCACAGGTAAGAAGCTTATATTATACCAACCAACTCAGTGAGATGGTCAACTGATAAATTATAAATTGCTGTTTCTTACCTTTTTTCTTTATTGATTTTAAGTGAAGTTATTCATTATAATCCAAGTTATATGAAAAACAGGAGTTGTTAATGTTTTCACATTTCAAAGATTTGTGCTGGTGTTATGAAAGCACCATATAGACCGGTAAAATCCACGGAATGGGAAGAAAATGAGAGCAAATTTTCCACTTATTTAAAGGCTTAGCAATTTCATTAAAACAAGTAAAAAATAAACTGAATAAAGAGGAGAGAATGGGTAAGAAGTTGGTAAGAAAACATCTGTGTGGTTCATTTCAATATAAGAAATTGAGAGGAAAGAAGAGATATAGAAATAGTAAAAAGTAAGAAAAAACATTTCGAAGGTGGAAGACTGACGAATACCACGAAAATCTTAATTTTTGAAAAGGTAATTTTCTTTTCTGCCCCAAGACTTCCTTCTTTAAAAAAAAAAAAAAAAGTCTCAAATAGAATGTAAAGGAGGTATAAATGGTGTGGTAATAGAAGGTGAAAAATTCCCACGTGGGATTGGGTAACATTTGTCCCAGTTGCTTCTAGGTGTCAAAAAGGCAAGGTTTATGTCTGAAGAAGCCACAGAGATAAATGGAATGCTCAAGCCATTGGAGATCTTGGGGAGTACAGTCCCAACCTGATAATGTTTATAGTGATAACAAAGTGAAATACTTCCCTAGCCAAACAAAACGTATCTGAAGGCATTTGAGAACCCCTATATGAAGTGGAAAAGGGATTGAATAGAATTTTTTCTGTATTTCCTGCATTAAAATTTTCTTCCTCAAATCAGAGACTACCTTCTTGGTACTTCATTTGGTACCATACATAGAGATAACCTCCATTATCAAAATCACTGCTATAGTTTTATTTTATGTCTCACATTTATTGTATTTATTATTTGTATTTTGAAATGTTGGCACTTTTCTATATGCTTTCCTTGAGGATATTAATTTGTTATCATTAGGGAAATAAGACAAAGAGAATTAACAACATGTACTAAGCTAGTATTTTCTGTCTACGAAGTTCAAAGTTAAACACACACACACACACACACACACACACACACACACACACACACTAAATAGAAAACAGTTTCAATCCACTAGCTGCAGCATATCTGAAGCTCAAATGATAATTGAATTTCATGGGCTTTAACTTTTTCTTGGATGATGAATATTCCATACTCAAAAATAATAATTATAAAGTAAATGAAATAATTATCTAAGCTAAGCACAAATTGATATAATTCCCTTTTGGCTGAAATGAATATGCTAGTATACATATTAGTCTTTATAAAAAGAATATTACTTTGTGAAAAAGAAATATTTAAAAATAGAATGCTATTATGATTCATAATAAGAAAATTATCAAAATGATTTTGAGAAAAGATGATCTCAATTTTTATGATTTTTTAAACTTGTAGTCTATGATAAATAAACATTAAGATTAAAATTATATGAAGCTATCTGAGAAGCTTTAATTGTTGATTCTTTTTTTAAGTAGACCTTAGAAAGAAATTTAAGACAAGATGTAGACTAAGATTTAAAAAATTTAAAAAGAGAGTTTAAAAATTTCACGTTGAGGGGATGATCACCTAATGTACATTTCTATTATTATCACATTCTGAGCTTCATTTCTATATTTAACTTAAACATATTCACATAGATCTATTATCATCCCCTAAAAACTGAGCCTGTAATATTTCCCCCACAATGGCTGTTCTTCCTGTCCCTTAATAAAAACTTGAATGGCGCATTCAATATAAAGATTTGTATCAATACTTATTTTAAACATTTTCTTCTTCCACTTCTATTAGTTCCTATACAAATATATTAAACGGTTGCCCCTTATTTTATGCTTAGTGGTAGATGTTCCAATCATCTGGAATAGACTATTTTGCTTAGGAAAAATTTATTGAGTCCTTCCTGTTACTTAAGTAAATTTAGAGAGAGAGGCAGCCTTTATCACGGGATCATAAGACAAAAAAATATTTGCAAGATACATATCTAATAAAGGACTTGCATCCAAAATATACTTAGAACTCTTAAAACTTAGCAATAAGAAAACATACAACCGAATTTTAAAATGAGCAAAAACTCATCAAAGAATATATATATATGTATATGTCAAATAAGAATATGAAAATATGTTCATCTTTTGTTATTAGGGAATTGCAAATTAACTCAGAGATACCACTACATAACTGTTAGAATGGCTAAAATCCAAAAACCTGACAATCCAAAGGCTAGTAAGGATGCAGAGCAACAGGAACTTTCATTCATTGCTGGTAGGAATGCAAAGTTGTGCAGTTTGGAAGACAGTTTGACAGTTACAAAGCTAAATATAGTATCATCATATGATCCAACAATCACAGTCCTGGGTATTTACCCAATTGAGTTGAAAACTTACATCCACACACACACACACACACACACAAACCTAAAATGAATGCTTGCAGCAACTTTTTCCATAACTGCTCAGAACTGGAAGCAACCAAGATGTCCTCCAATAGATAAATGTTTTAAAAAATTGTGGTACATCCAAACAACAAAAAAACATACAGCAATAAAAGAAATGAGCTATAAAGCCAGGTAAAAATATAGACAAACCTTAAAATTTTAAGGTGGTGTTAATATTCTGTATGATACTATAATTATGGACACATGACATTATTAATTTCTGAAAACCAATAGAACTTTATAACATAAGGAGTGACCCTTAATATATGAAATTAAAAAACATCATTTAGAAGGCTATAGGATCCCAGGAAAGAATGCAGACTATGATGAGAGAATCTAACTGTACTATAAATATATGAAACAACCTCACTGAAGGGGTCAGGGGCAAATGTGCTGACCTAGTTAACTCTGGAAATAAATGGAGTCAGTAAGATTAAAGACAAAAGGGACTTCACCTAAGTACCACACTTTACTGGATAAAGTAGTTTCCCATGGCCTTGTGGGTTAACAATTCAGACACTGATGTACTTGTATGCTGAAACTGAACAATTAAATAAATGAAAGGCAGATAGTAAGAATCAGGTTTCTCACCGTCGAGTGGGAAAAGCAAGGGGAGAAAGCTAGAGTTATTCACAGGGTAACAGATTAGAGTTGAAGACATCTGTAAGAACGCATATTTTACTGAATATAGATACAGATGGTTATATATTGACATATTTATAAATTTGTATATATACACGGGTTAGTGTGCACACATATTCCCCTTGCTCTGTCCGCTAAGAGAGCCTCAAAGAATTGACAACCAATAGCAATGATCATGCCTACTGCCTTAAAGTTAGCTTCTAATACCATTATCCAATGAAAGGAACACTCTTGGAAGAAATGGCTGATTATAGGACTAGGACAAGTAATAAACAAGATGATACTGGAGCATCTTTAAGCACAGGTGAGTAAGAAAGTCTTCAAACAAACAAACGAACAAACAAAAAAATCACAACGATGGAAGTATGTTAAAGGGCGCAAGGAGCCAACTAAAAGAACTTCCAATGGCCAAAGCTAGAACAATTTGAACAAAATGGATAAAGTACTATTGGATTATAACTCAAAGTATAAAATTATATCCATGAGTCCATCCTGATATAAATAAATGATTAAATGAGTTAATAAATGGAATAGAAGAGAAAAATGTCCCACTCAGAAGAATCCCAAATCAATGATGTAGGTAATCCACTCTAAAGAAGGGGAAGCATAATTTCCCATTCCTTAGCTGTACACGGTGACTGCCTTTCAAAGAGTATATTATCAAAAGCGTGGGGAGGAAGAGTAACTTTACAGGGAAGAGACCTAACAAACACTAAGCCAGCCAGGTGACCAAAGTTAACTTCAACAGATGTCATATTGATAGTATGTACCCTTAAGGTGATGTGATGAAACTGACACCTTCCTTCTGCGGCTTTCCTCTCAAGAAAACATAACGCCAGTCTAATCATAAAAAATTCCAATAGAAGGGCATCTTACAATATCCCTGATCAATATTCCTCAAAACTATCAAGATTATCCAAAACAAGGAAAGTTTTAGAATCTTTTGCAACCAAGAAGAGCCTAAGAAGACATGACAACTAAATGTAATGTAGTATCCTGGTTGGGATCCTGGAATGGAAGAAGGACTAAAAATAAGGAATTCTGAATAAGCTATGGATTTTAGTTAATAATAACGTATCAACATTGACTAATTAAGTGTAACAAGTATACCATACTAACGTAAGGTGTTAAGGAAAGGGAAAACTGTGTGGGGGGGGGGGAGGCAGGGGAGTAATATGAGAACACTCTGTATTATCTGTTCTATTTTTCTGTATATTAAAGCTGTTCTAAAAATATATCTAGCTTATTTATTGAAAAAGTACACAATTTTTACACTTGTTACATAGACAAGTCACTTAAACATAATATGGAGTGAAGTAAGACCAAATGTATGCATTTTTATGATTCCATTTATATGAAGTATCAAAAAATACAGGGCAAAAAATAACTATGGTGATAATGTTTAGGGGATAATTGTTACCCTTGAAAGTGGTATGGACTGCAAGGGGGCAGTAGAGGCTTTCTTGGCTGCTCACAGTATTCTGTTTATTGATCTGGGTATTGGTATATAGGTACTTACAAATGTAAAACATTGTATGTGAATCATAACTCGATTAAGAGGCAGAGATGGGCTTCCCTGGTGGCGCAGTGGTTGAGAGTCCGCCTGCCGATGCAGGGGACACGGGTTCGTGCCCCGGTCCGGGAAGATCCCACATGATGCGGAGCGGCTGGGCTCGTGAGCCATGGCCGCTGAGCCTGTGCATCCGGAGCCTGTGCTCCTCAACGGGAGAGGCCACAACAGTGAGAGGCCTGCGTACCGAAGAAAAAAAAAAGAGGCAAAGAGATCCACCCTTTTTTTCCAAGCCCATCTTCTCACTCTCTTCCTCTTCCCCATGGCCTAACTTCAAAGTGTCACCTACGTGCTCTCTTTCTCCCTTTCCATCCCCTCTTCAGCCTGCTGCAATTTGGTTTCAGATCTCATCAAAATGCTCTAACAAAGATCATCAAAGTTTTGCTGCCAAAGCCAAGGGACTCTTTTCAGACTTCATCGTTCTGGGCCTAGAGACAGTCTCTGATATTGAAATTTTATTTTCCTTTGCTACATCTATAAAAATGGCTAAGGACAGTGCACATCTCATTACAATGTTGTTGAGATGAAAGAAGCTTGTCAGATCTCTACATAGAGCTGTTCCTGAAACTTAGGAAATACCTATATTAAATGCAAGGAAAAAATATATAGTGAGAGATGGACTCTCTGATTTTTAAAACTATGAGTTATGAAAATACCGATTGTTAGCAAGGTGAGGGAAGATAGAGATGCATTTGCTAATCTTGTGAGGATAACTTCTTACGACTATGGGAAACTTTCATTTTAAATTATTTTCAACACAAAGATTGTACACATATCCTGTAGTCTCATACTAGATATACATGTTTTGAGGAATGTTTGCACAGATATACCGGAATCTATGTACAAAATGTTCATAGAAATATTGTATATAATGGCACCAAATAAGAACCCAACAAGTACCAGTAATGGAGAAGGAATAAATAAATAATATATTCAAATACTGGAATACTACAGAGGACTGAAAATGAACACACTATTAATAAGAGTTTTCAACTTGGATTATTTTAAAAACATAAGGTTGAGTTAAAGTATCAAGTCCCAGAAAAATACACAGGACTCATCATTTAATTAATGCATCTTTTTCCACACTGGTTTTTCTAACATGTAATAAATAGCTCTTCTACATAATTTTAAATGTGATTATAGTAAAGTCACAAATTACATTTCCTTTTCTTTTGTTTTCCATGGTACAGTGTATTATTTTATTTTTCATGAAGTCATGAGACTGCATATATGTTAAGAAAATAAAAAAATAGACCTTGCCTGAATATATACCTAGCAAGGAATAGGCAGACATAAATGTAATTCATTAGCATGGCATTGCAAAATATAGATTTAAATTTAGATGTATACATCGTATCACATTCTCTTCCTTCTAGTTTTCTTCTTTGTTCTTCCTAAAAGAACATGAACTTTTGGCCCAAATAATCTAAGCCTGAATGCAAGAACGTTCCATTTCTTTCTAAAAGGCACAAATAAATGGGAAATAAAATCCATTGGATTAATATTCTAGGATAATGGCTGATAAACTACAGCCCACAGGTGAAATCTGGCCTGTTGCTACTTTTTGTACTTGTCGTACTGTGAGCTAAGAAATTTTTTAAGGATTGAAAGAAATTCAGAATAAAATTTAGGGGACATGAAAATGATGTGAAATTCAAATTTCTCTGTCCACAAATAGTTTAACTGGAACATGGCACAGTCATTCATTTACATATTGTCTATGGCAAAGTTGAGTAGTTCTGACAATTGAATAGCTCCCACTACAGTCTAAAATATTTGCTATTTGGCCCTTTACTAAAAAGATTGCTGATCCCTGGCCTAGAATATACTATGGCAATATCTATCTATGGCACATGTAATTTTAAGTTTTTTCTGTAAATCCATTTTATGGGGATGATCTGTTATTACTCAGTAAAAAGGACTTCAGTTTCTTGAAGTTTCAGATATCACATTCTCATACCTGGGGAAACAGTTCTTAGTGATATTGATAGGTGTTTCATGAAATTAGTATTTCTTAATAGAACAAGTTTGGAAACCTTAGGGTTAAATGAGGTTAGAAAAGTTTTCACTGTAGAATGTTTCCTTGCTTTTGATATGCCCATATGTTTTGTGAATTTTCAGTGTAGCATATTGTGCATAGCATTTCTAACTTTATTTAACCACAAAGTCTTGTTTATGCTATGTTGTATTCTGTGGAATCTGACAGAGAAACAACTATACTGGACATAAAAAACTTACAAGGGAAGTAAAAGTCTTTGAGGGTTCAGCCATTTTTTTTTCCTTCAGTACAGTTTGAAATAGCATATAGCCAATTAATAAAATCCTTAAATTATTATGACTATCATTGTAGCTTTGATTATCCCAATTTTGGAATATATTTGTTCTTTCATTTGTTATAATTTAATAATTAATTTGCAAAGCATGTCTATTAATTTAATATGCTTAATATGGTAACACAATGTAGTAGAATTTTTCACTGTCAAGGAAACTGAACAAAATAATCTGTCTAAAAATTTTTGATTTATGTAGAATCACATGATTTGCTGGTAAACTCCCCCAGAATTTATTCCAGCCAACGTTGAACAGAATACAACGTCTTCATTATTTGTTTAGCTGTTAGCCTGCCATCCTTAAATGGATGAACATTAGATCTTTGCCTTTTCAACCTTCATAACAAAAGTGCCTTTAATGCCATTTTCTTTAAAAAATAAATCTTCCATCTTAATATGCTTCTTTTTTATGCAGTTACTTTGGCAGGAAATGAGCTCACATTTCCCTCTGCTGAAGAAAGCAATCTGTGACTCATATACAATTTGAGAAAAGTATTACCTTATTCAAAAGATAAATCATGTGATTTTGTTATGCTGAATAAGAAAGCATGGATTAAGAATAGATTAGGTGATTGCGTTATAAAAATATCAAAGTAAACTGATCTAAAGGGTATACTGTGAATGGACTGAAATTTAAAGATATTACATTGCTACCTAAGTCTATTGGGAATCTAATGAACAAAGGCTGATTTTCTGTTATAGACTTTCAGAAGACTGAGAATTAATGTGAGCCTTATTTTAGAAAGTTTGTTATATTTATTACCCTCAGTACATATGGAGTAATATGCTCAGCTAAATAATGTTTTCTAGTAAGATTTATTTTTAAATTTTTTCACTTTGGGCTTCCCTGGTGGCACAGTGGTTGAGAGTCCGCCTGCCGAAGCAGGGGACATGGGTTCGTGTCCCGGTCCGGGAAGATCCCATATGCCGCGGAGCGGCTGGGCCCGTGAGCCGTGGCCGCTGAGCCTGTGCGTCCGGAGCCTGTGCTCCGCAACGGGAGAGGCCACAACAGTGAGAGGCCTGTGTACCGCAAAAAAAAAAAAAAAAAAAAAAAAATTTCACTTTATCTGTTATTTGATTAAATAAAAATTATTGTACTCTTAATACTTAAATATTGCACTCGTTTCCTAGGGCTGCAATAACAAAGTACCAAAAACCAGTGCTTTAAAATAATTAGAAATATATTGTCTCACGGTTCTGGAGGCCAGAGTTCTAAAATCAAGGCAACGGTAGGACTATGCTCCTTATGAAGGCACTAAGGATATATTCCAGGCCTCTGCTCTAGCTTTTGGTGGTTCCTTGTGGCAGCATAACTCCAGTCCTCACATGAGTTCTCCGTGTGTGCTTGTCTGTGTTTATGTCCAAATTTTCCCTTTTTATAAATATACCAGTCATATTGTATTAAGGCTCATCCTAATAACCTCATTTTAACTTGATTACATCTGTAAAGTCTCTATCTCAAAATAAAGTCACATTCTGAGGTACTAGGGTTTAGTACTTGCTATAACTGAATCTATCCTCCCCAGATTCACATGTTGAAACTTAACCTCATTGTGATAGCATTTGGAGGTGGAACCTTTGGGAAGTGTTGAGGTCATGAGGTGGTCCTCTCATGAACTGGATTAATCCTCTTACAAGGGACCTGGCAGAGATCCCTTGCTCCTTCTGCCATGTGAGAACACAAAAGAAGGCTATTATGAATTATGAAGTGAGCTCTCACAAGGTGCCGAATCTGGTGGCACCTTGATCTTGGACTTACAGCTTCCAGAACATTAAAGAAATAATGTTTTCCTTTCTTTATTCCTATATCCCACCCAGTTTATGATATTATGTTATAGCAGCCTGAAAGGACTAAGACAGTACTCCAACATATTATTTTGGGGGACACAAGTATTGCTTTTTCTTACTACTTATCCCATTGTAAATCCCATTGTAATTGCCCCCAAATTTCATGGCAATCATAATCAAATTTATTCTATCTTTTCAATTGAAATTTTAATGAAGCAACCACCAAAGACTGACTCATTCTGAATATTTGGCACCTATAACATATTGACGTTTGCTTTTCACACTCTTTCATGTTCATTCTATGGCCTTTGTAACTAAAGGCAAAATGTCTCATTATGGAAGAGACTATCAATTTCTCTTTTTTATTTTAATCACTCTTTTTAAAAAAATTTTGTTCTCTTCTAGTTTTATTGAGAGGTAAATGACATATAGCACTGTAAGTGTAAGGTGTACAGCATAATGATTTTATTTACAAACATCATGAAATGATTACCATAATAAGTTTAATGGATATCCATCATCTCATATAGATACAAAATTAAAGAAATAGAAAAAAAAATGATTTCCTTGTGAGGAGAATTCTTAGTATTTACTCTCTTAAACTTTCATATATAACATACAGCCTTGTTAATTATATTTATCATGTTGTACATTACATCCCCAATGCTTCTTTATCTTATAACTGGAAAGTTTTTACCTTTGACTGCCTTCATCCAATTCCCTCTGTCCTCACCCACCATCTCTGGCAACCACAAACCTTATCACTTATTCTGTGGGTTTGTTACCTCTTTGTTCTTGATGTGTAGTTGACCTACAACACTATGTTAGTTCCTGTTATAAACCATAGTGTCTCAGCATTTCTGTACATTTCCAGATGATCACCATGGTAAGCCTAGTTACCATCTGTGACCATAGGAAGATATTACATAATTATTAACTATATTCCCTACACTGTACATTTCATACCTGTGACTCATTTATTTTGCAACTGGAAGTTTGCACCTCTTAATCTCCCTCACCTACTTCTCTCTCCCCTCCACTCCCTTCCCCTCTGGAAACCACCTGTTTGTTCTCTAAATCTATGACTCTGTTTCTGTTTTGTTATGTTTGTCCATTT
This sequence comes from Neophocaena asiaeorientalis asiaeorientalis, assembly GCF_003031525.2. Classification (NCBI taxonomy): domain Eukaryota; kingdom Metazoa; phylum Chordata; class Mammalia; order Artiodactyla; family Phocoenidae; genus Neophocaena; species Neophocaena asiaeorientalis. The sequence continues at coordinate 12,299,556 of NW_020173215.1, forward strand.
GTTTTGTTTTTAGATTCCACATATAAGTGAAATCATACTGTATTTGTCTTTCTCTGTCAGACTTATTTCACTCAGCCTAATACCCTCTAAGTCCAATCATGTCTCAAATGACAAGATTTCATTCATATTTTATGGCTGAATTTTATATATATATATCCCACATCTTCTTTCATCTATTCATAGGTACTTAGGTTGCTTTGATATATTGGCCATTGTAATTAATTGTAAATAATGCTGCAGTGAACATAGTAGTGTATATATTTCTTCAAATTATTGTTTTCATTTTCTTTGAATAAATACCCAGCAGTGGAATATCTGGGCCATATGGCAGTTCTATTTTTAAACTTTTGAGGAATCTCCATACTGTTTTCCAGAGTGACTGCACCAAGTTACATTCCCACCAACAGTATAGGAGGGTTCTCTTTTCTCCACATCCTCACAAACACTTATTATTTGTTGTCTTTTTGATAACAGCCATTCTGACAGGTGTGATTTTGTGATTTTGATTTGCATATTCCTGATGATTAGTGATGTTGAGCATCTTTTCACGTGCCTGCTGGCCATCTGTATGTCTTCTTTGGGAAAATGTCTATTCAGATCCTCTACCTATTTTTTAATTGAGTTGTGTGGGGGTTTTGGGGACACTGAACTGTGTTTTTGTATATTTTGGATATTAACCCCTTATCAGATGTATCATTTGCAAATACCTTCTCCCATTCAGTAGGTGGCCTTTTCATTGTTGATAGTTTCCTTTGCCCTGCAAAAGCTTTTTAGTTGGTGTAGTCCCATTTGTTTATTTTTGCTTTGTTTCCCTCGCCTGAGAAGACTTAGTCAAAAAAATATTGCTAAAACCAATGTCAAAGGGCATACTGCCTATGTTTTCTTCTAAAAGTTTTATGGCTTCAGGTCTTCCATTTAAGTCTATAATCCATTTTGAATTTATTTTTGAGCATGATGTGAGAAACTAGTCCAGTATGATTCTTTCATATGTGGCTGTCCAGTTTTCCCAACACCATTTACAGAAGAGACCGTCTTTTCTTCATCGTATATTCTTGCCTCCTTTGTCATAGATTAATTGCCTATATAAGTTTGGGTACATTTCTGGGCTCTCTATTCAGTTCCATTGATCTATGTGTCTGTTTTTGTGCCAGTACTGTACTGTTTTGATTACCGTGGCTTTGTAGTAGAGTTTGAAATCATAGACTGTGATACCTCCAGCTCTGTCTTCTTTCTTGAGATTAGTTTTTCTAATCAGGGTCCTTTGTATTTTCATACAAATTTTAGGATTACTTGTTTCAGTTCTGTGAAAAATGTCTTTGGTAATTTGATAGGGATTGCATGATCTGTAGATTGCCTTGGGTAGTAGGGTCATTTAACAACTTTAATTCTTCCAATCCAAGAACACAGTATATCTTTTCATCTGCTTGTCTCCTCTTCAAATTTATTCATCAGTGTCTTATAATTTTCTGAGTATAGGATTTTACCTCCTTCTTTAGATTTATTCCTAGGTATTTTATTCTTTTTGATGCAACTGTGAATGGGCTTGTTGTCTTAATTTCCCTTTCTGATCATTCATTGTTAGTGTAAAAAAATATAGCAGATTTCTGTATATTGATTTTGTATCCTGGAATTTTACTTAATTCACTGATGAGCTTTAGTAGTTTTATGGTGGCATTTTTAGGCTTTTCTATATATAGTATCATGTCATCTGTAAATAGGGACAGTTTTCATTCTTCCTTTCTACTTTTGGATTCTTTTATTTCTCTTACTTGTCTGACTACTATGACTGTTCTGGTAGGCATGACTGGCTTCTGATCTGAATGGTTGCCAGGCCCTGCCTTGTGGGGTGGCTACTGGCTGCAGAGCTCTGGGACATACTGGGTCTAGTGCTAGCCCACTGCCTGGAGCCAAGTCCAGGGGTTGCCAGTTGTGGGGACAGGGGTCCCAAATCTAGTGTTGGCCTGCTGGTGGGAGGGTCCAGTTCTTGACATGGCTGGCTGTAGGGCCTGAGTTGTCCCTAAGTTGGTTTCAGCCTGCTTGTGAGTGAGGGTAGACCCTGGGGTGGCTGGCTGAAGGGTCCAAGGTGTCTTGGAGTCAGTATTGGCCTGCTGGTGGGCAGAGCCATGTTTGGAGGTCTCTGGCTGCAGGACCCTGCAGTTTGGTGTTGGCCTCTCGGTAGGTGGAGCTGGTTCTTGGCACAGCAGGCTTCTGGGTGTGGTCATCCTGGGGCTGGTGTCAGCTCTCTTTTGGGCATGGCCAGTGCTCAGGGGATCTGGGGACTAGAGTTAACTGGCACATGGGCAGAGCCTCGTCCTGGGGTCACTGGCTGGAGGGATCAGGGGGTCACAAAGCTGGTGTGGCCTCTGGGTGGGTGGGGCTGTGGCCTACCCACTGGTGGGGGGTAGGTAGATGCCTGGGTCTCTGGCCTCTGTAATAGGTGATTCCAGAGCTGGCATGAGCCCACTGGTGGGTGGGGCCTGGGCCCTGAGGGTCCTGGGGCTAGTGATGGGTAGAGCTGGGACCTGGGGTTTCTGGCTGCAGGAATTTAGGGTGTCCCAGGGGTAGTGCTGGGACACTAATAGGCAAGGCTCGTTCCTGGGCCCTCTGGTAGGTAGGGCCAGGTCCTAGAGCAGCTGGGGGCTCAGGGGGTCCTAAGGCAGCAGGCCTACCAGTGGGTGGGGCTGCATCCCAACCCAGCTAGCTGCATGGCCTGAGGTGCCCGATTACTGGTGCTGACAGGCTGGTGGTCTGGGCCAGTTCTGGTGCTGATAAGCTAGAGGGAGGATTCCAAAATGGTGCTTGCCAGGACCAGTATCTTCCTGGTAGGAGCAATTTCCGGTAATGGCTACCAGAACTGTCTATGTCTCCAGGGTGAGCTCCAATTGTCTCTTGCTTCTCTGGGAGCCCATTTCTTTTATGAGAAAGCAAATTCCTTCCCAGATCCTCCAATATAATTTATCTTAAGTCTAATTGCCAGGGTCCAGCAAAGGGGCCAAAGACAATTTAAAGTGACTAGAAAACATGAGCCATTTCCTGCTTTTGAGTACGTTGAAAGATTTCAGTTCTGTCCCCACCAAAAATTTCAGTTCTGTCCCCACCAAAAATTTCAGTTCTGCTAGCAAGAATGTATAATATCTCTGTTGGGTCAGCAACTCAGAGAATCTGCCTTCCCAACTGTAACAATGACAGTTTGATGGTGTCTGATGAAATTGGTGAGTCTTTCTTTTGTTTCCTATACCTCCAAATTACTCACAAGTGGTTTTTAAGAAATGAACACAAGAAGTGGCTGTTGAGGGCCTGAGAGTGTCATCCTGATTTTTTTTTTTTTTTTTTTTTTTTTTTTAGTGTCCCCTGCATCGGCAGGCGGACTCTCAACCGCTGCGCCACCAGGGAAGCCCTCATCCTGATTTTTGAATAGAGTTTATTTTATCATAGTAATCAATCATCTCATCTCATCAATTACATATTTTAAGTTATATTTAACTTTTATAAAATATGAGCATGAATATAGGATGTGAGTTTTCTGTTACTTAAAATACAGCATTTTTCCCCAACTATATTGTTATTATAAACTGAAACATATTTTCATCTAAAGATCCATTTCAATATGCCTCCTTTCTTCTAATAGATAGGAAATATACTTGATATATATATTATATATATATATGAAATATTCTCTTATACAGAGAAACAAAATGTTCTAAGCAAAAATAATTTCAATTTATCATTTAGTAGGGGTCTTTTTAAAAATTTATTTATTTATTTATTTTTGGCTGTATCGGGTCTTCATTGCTGCACACACGCTTAGTTGCTTCATGGCATGTGAGATCTTCCCAGACTAGGGATTGAACCCGTGTCGACTGCATTGGCAGGCAGATTCTTAACCACTGTGCCACCAGGGAAGTCCCTAATAGGGGTCTTGAAACTTTCTATCAGTTTGGTTCACTACTCTTACTTATGCATCAACAGAGATAATTTTTATGTGCATTGAATATCTTCTTCTAATAATTTCATATAGAATGAAATTGTACATTAACACTTCTCTATGCCACACAGCTTTTTTTTTTTTCCAGTATATTTTTGTAAAATTTTCTGGGTGGTAAAATATATTTATGTTTACTTTCATCAAGATAGAACTGAAAGAAAATAACTAGGTACCAACTAGACTTGAATCCCTTCAGAGCAGATGGAAGTAAAAATAAATGACATTAAAGTTAAACACTATTGTCGAAAAGGGAACTTAATGAAAACAGTGAATCAAAAATAAGGTGTCTTGAGGGTGGTAAAATGTCTAAGATAACTTAAGGCTTGTAACTTTTATATCATTTCATATATATCATATAAATGGCACTGCTTGTTCTTGGGAAAACAGTAAGTAATGCTTACAAAAAAATATTTTTCAACGAAGACATTGTCTAGCTGCAATCAAACATAAAATATCTAGATGGTTCAGCAATTCAATAAAATTGACTGCAGATAAGTTGAAGCAAGTTGTATCAGACAGAATAATTCACAACTAGAAATAATCTGCATAAAATGCTGCTTCAAACATAAATTTGGCAAAGTACAATAAAGTATTTACTTAAAATTTTACCTGTAAAAAATTACAAAGTTGAAGTGAACTATCGTACGATATATGAAGTGTCATAAATCTTCCATAATTTTTTTCCATTTAAGGAAGTGCAGTATTTGATTTAAAAGTCAAAGGCAACATCACCATTTAAGTCAAAAGAAATGTGTGACTACAAAACATCAGGGGAATTTACCTCCAGATATAAGACACTAATTTTTAATGTTCATTTTTGTTTTGAGTACAGACATACATGATATCAAGGAAAATTTTAACCATAGAGCCATCCATTCAATCACTTTGAATTCTGAAGTTCAAAATATATATAATCAGTTTATTGGGTAGTTTCAACTTAGTGAAGTATCACAAAAATGCCACTCTCCAGAAACCATCCCTTTCTTGTGCTAATGTCAACCTTTCATTTGCACCAAGAAGTGGTCCACTTAATACTTAAATTTCATTATTTTTTGGTTATGTGGTTTATTCAAAATTAATCCAGACTAGTTTAAAATTCTAATCTCAAATCTATTTCAGAGTTTTCTTAACTCCAGCTTCTACAGCACAGCCATCTCTGGCATGAAGCGGGCCTTGCCTAGCTCTGAGACCCAAGCTCTACCCAGATCTCCTGGTGTGGAGCAGAACGGGATAAAAGGCAATACAAAGATCCTCTTACATACATGACCAGTCATATTTTGCTGAGCGCCTGTATCCTTGTCTCATCTACAGTGTTGTCCGTTTCCCTCTGTGATGCTAGTTTTCTCTCTGGATGTTGTGGGTTCCTGGTAGAGGACACAGGTTACTAGGTTATAGATGAAGATTACTTGTGAGGCATGATCATGAACTAACTTTGTACCCCACTATTCCCTCAAAATGTTTCTAATAGGGGATTTTTTTCCCCTGATACAGGATAATAAATCGGGCAGTTCAATGCTAAGGCAGTTTCATTATTATTATTATTTTTAATCATTCTGCTATAATAAATATACTCTGTTTTCTAGAAGTTACTAAACACAAAAATGTTTTTTGCTATTTTGGGGGGCCTGCCATGAGGAGGACAGGTTGGGCAGTTGGCAGACTGGTGGATAAAGATGTGGGGGGAAGGCTGGGAGGGTGCAATTTGGTTCTACTTTTTTGGAAGCTCCTTGACTCTTCTTTCTAAGGTGTGAATATTAAGACCCCTTGTCCTCTGACTTGCATCTTAGATGCAATTCCAGTACTAGTGGGTAAATCTTACTGTCTCTCACATGTAAATGAGTTATTTATGTTTTCTGGGTTGTGGGAGCAAAAGGAACTAAAATCTATTTTCTTTTCCTCTGGTTTCTCCTACTCTTTAACCCACTATACTTTTTCTTCAGTATCTTATTCCAAAGAAATGCTATAAAACTTTTCTCACAAACTCAAAAGTTGAGTAAACTTAAAATTCTTGACTGCCATTCCATATTCTCACCCCAAATTTCAGAAAAGGAATTTGCCTACATTCTCTTTCTTAGAAATTTGCCTTGAAATTCTCCATGAAAAATTCTTATATAGAGAATTATAATGGGATTATCAGGAAGCACTAATCATCTTTATTCCATATGTTTTCATAGCCACCTAAAATCTGAAGTTTTTAAATAAAGCTATAAAATAATTGTATAAGAATCTAATGTAAGTCAAAATTCAAGCACAAAAATAAGGAATAAGATCTGTCAGTGGTTGTAAGAACACCATTATCTTCTTTAATTACTGTTTTTAAATATTATATTTCAATAAGCCATAAATATTTATTAATTTCTGTGCCTTATTTTAAAGTCTTTGCTATATATTTATAATGCTGTTGGGAAAATTTGCACTCAGTGCCCATAAAATAATGCAATTTTAAAATTCCAAATGTCATATAAACCAATAAAACTTATTAAAAATCCCTTCACATACTGTTTATCCATTTCACTTTTAGTACTATCAGTAAATATAAATGCATCATCTAGCAACAAGTCTGCTACAAACAGAAAATGTAATAAAATATATTTATATTGACTATCTGCCCTTTGGATTTCACTGCTCTATAAATCTGTAAATAAATATCTGTTGAGTATGAGAACATCTTCCTTTATGACACTTATTTTTATCATGACTTTTATTAAATTTTACCAAGTACTTGATGCACATAAATATTAATATGAATTTTATTTACACTTTTTAGAGATTCTTGTAGTGAATTATATTGATTTATTCAGACTCTTCAAGACATTCATTTTATAGCATTTAATATGGATAGATTTTGAGGTTAAGATATACTCTTTGTAGAACAATTGCGGCTGAGTAGCATTATTTAAATGAATAAAATAAAGTGGATTTTTAAAGTATAACACACATGATATTGCTCTGAACTGAAAAGAGATTGAGAGGGAGTACTGAGAAGAGAGAACTCAGAAAAGATCATGGCAGCCATATTTCTGTACTTTTTTTTTTTTTTTTTTTTTTTTTGGG